>NC_044033.1:447542434-447866979 GCF_901765095.1 Microcaecilia unicolor | reverse complement strand
ACCAATTGTATCAGTCTCCTGGAATGGCGATTCCATAACAGGCGCTTGTAAGCCACATTGAGCCTGCATATAGGTGGGAAAATGTGGGGTACAAATGCAATAAATAATAATAAATAAATAAATAAAATTAACCTGGGTGCCCTAGGGATGGAGGTACTAGCCACAGTTGGCCCCAGAACAGTGGCTGGAGTTAGAGGCCGTGACATAGCCTGCAGCGGCGAGGTAAGACCAGGCACCATATATTCCATATAACCATTGACTCTCTTCCAGATGGACATGTGGTAGGACTTATGCAGAGACAACCTTTGGGTTACAGGGTAGCCAGGCTTTATTCACAGCCAATAGTGAGGTCAGGAAATTAATGTTCCAGGCTGCCTTGTGAACCAGTTACAAGCATTAATATGCGGCCCATTCCTGGATATAATTATCTTGGGTGTAGAGAAAATGCATGGAAGGCAGCCAAAAGAAGGACAGGAGTCCAGGACAGCTGATAAAAGCCTTTGCAAATCACATATCTGCTCACTGAATGTCTTAGCTCGCACTGTCAGGTAACTGTTCCATTGGCTGTTTGTCCTTCTTTCCTATGGCTAATCAGGTATTCCCCAATTTGTTGAGGGATTATCTCAAAAACTATTTTACCTGCTGCCATGGGGGAAGGGGGGGGGGGGTCCTTACTGCATGCCACGTCCCCCATCCCCATTTCTCATGTAGGACCGACTATGCTATTGACTGCAGCCTGACTCATGGTAGCATGCCCAAAAGTGATTAATAGTGATGGTCACATTTAAGGTTCTAAGGAGGAGAACATGTACATCTCTGAGTGAAGAGATGTATATATCTCTGGAGGAAAGGTGACTACAGTCTGCAGACTCAAACAACGAGGTTTCCATGACATCTGAGAGACCAACCAACTAATCTGATTTACAACAGTCTATAAGACATCCTTCTATGTGAGAAAGGAGAGGTTCAATGATGCCACTTTGGCAAAGTACCTAAAACACCCTTCAGAAGACTGAACATCCATGCAGCATAATTCCAATATTCAACCTTACACATCTCTTCCCAGACCATATCTGTCCACAAGGTCTCATTGTCAGTCCCAAAACACTAATACAGGGGCAGGGCAGCTATAGATCAGGTGGGAATCAAAGTCTGGTTACCTGATCCTTAAACTTAAACTATTACCCCAAGGCCACTAGACTAAACACACTCTTTAGTGTTCCAGTGAGGGACCCATAGCATTGCATAGGGTAGATAGCCCAGATCTAGGGCCAAGCACATAGCACCCTATTAAGGGATGTGAGGTACAGTAGAGGTTGTAAAACCTGTTTAGCATGGCTCAGTCATTAGAATTGCAGGCAGCACTCTAAACCCTCCAGTACATCTAAGTTCCTCAATACATTTAAAGATCATCTAACTAGCATTGAAAGTTTGGGGAAAATAATGCCAAAAAATGTGTTGTACAGAATTGCGCTTAGTGTAGATCAATGTTTGCATCAGCAGTTAGGCCTGCTCAGAGCAGGCCTACATATCTGTGGCCAGTTTATGCACTGTTAGTTATGATTCTATAACAGTGTGCATATATTTTAGACACGCCCCCTCATCATGCGCCTTTTTCAGTTGTGCGCCTTGGAAAACTAGCGTATTACATTCTAGAATACGCATAGAGGGAAGTGTGCATTAAATCCAATTAGTGCTCATAATTGCTTGTTAGTGGTCAATTATCGGTGCTGATTGACTCATTAACTAATTAAGTTGTGCATACAAAGCGGCAGCGTGCACATATTTCTGCGTGCATTTTTGGACGCCATTAAGAGAATTTGGGAATTACTGCCTCCTATTTAGGAGGCACTAAATGCTCCCGTACTAACTCTGTGTTATCCAGTTGGCACACACTAATTATAAAGTGCTAGCTGGATAATGCTTCCACACCTATTCCCTACCCATGCCGTGCCACCTCCCCCAAATATTTTTTTTAAATTAGTTACGCGCAGATTATTACACACAAACAGGTAAAATACTGCAAAAATGTTTTAAAGCTTTTGCACAGTAGCCTGTTTTTTGTATGCTAACTGCTCATTAGTAAAGGGGTTTCTTAAACCTCTATCCCTGCATTACATCTTTTGTGGGAATTACTTCCATGAAGTTTGTCCAGTCATTTGTATTGTTAGTCATTGATGTATTTCATGTTAACTGTATTGCATTAATGGTTGATTGCTGTAATCTGTTGAGAAATGCACTATTATATTATATATTTTATATTTTGGCCTAATATATCATTGACATAAATGATATAGTACTCTAAGCTGCTTCCTTTATTGTCAAGCAGTTGGAAGAGACAACACCAACAGTATCTGTTACCTTGCCAATTGGGCCATTATCATCAGCTAATCATCATCTGAGACTTGCACTCCCCAGGGAAGACCACCAGTGTCCTCTGGATTTGGAGCGGCAAGCTCTGCCTCCCAGTGACATCATGGGTGAGCATCTCAATTTTTAAAAGTTTGGATCCACTGAAAGAAGGGTCAAGAGATCATCTATTACCTTGCCACCTGGGTCACCTGGCTGGTTAATCATCATCGGAGCCCCACTCTCCCCCAAGAAAACTTGTCTCCAAGTGATATCACAGGAAAGCATCACAGCATTTACCTGGAGCTCCTCATGCCGGAGGATGAGTGCACAACTGAGCCTGGAGCTTCAGCTCCGCACTGCTGCACCTCCAGCTACAGTCTGTCTGTTAATCATCTCTCTGCCACCCCTCTCCTCTCCAATCACTACCGATCAAGGGCCTAGGAGCCAACTTTTCAAAATGATTGGGGGTGCTGAATTTTTCTTTTTTTTACAGGTGGTACATTCCCCTGCCCGCCCCCTCCCTCCATCTCCCCTGTCCCTCCTTCCAAGTTCCAGGCCTCCCTCCCTGCCTCTGAGTTCCTGGCCCCCCTCTCACTCTTCCAGTTCCAGGCCAGGCCAGGCCCCCTCCCCTCCCCCTCTGAGTTCCAGGACTCCCTCCCTGCCTCTGAGTTCCAGGCCCCCCCTCTCACATTCCCAGTTCCAGACCCCCCTCACCCACCCTCCCTCCCAGTTCCAGGCCACCCCCCCATCTCCCTCCCTCCATCCGAATTTAAAAGTCACTCATCTTACCTCCTCGTCGGAGGAGTTACATCTGCAGAAGCAGCAGCAGCAGCCCAGGAAAAAGCGTGCAGGCAGGAGACTCAGAGCTGTTCCGTCTGCTCTCTCTGAGCTCTGGTCCCGCCCTTGTGTAAACAGGAAATGAGGGCGGGACCAGAGTTCAGAGAAACCAAACGGAACAGCTCTGAGTCTCCTGCCTGCACGCTTTTTCCTGGGCTGCTGCTGCAGATGTAACTCCTCCGACAAGGAGGTAAGATGAGTGACTTTTAAATTTTGAAAGGGAGGGGGGGACGCCCTGCAGGGAACTCCTGCCAGCCTGGAAGTGAGTCATGCAGCCCGTGCAGGGGAGGGAGAGAGCCAGGAGAAACCACCGCGGGGCGCTGCAAAAAAAGAGAGCAGACTGGCTGGGGAAGCTTAGTCTCCCCAAGCCTCTTATACCGGGCGCCTATGGGTGGTATGCATGGATAGAGTTATTATGAAGACGACGTTTACCGTCAATTGAATAACACTCAGGAATATATACCACTGGAGATGGACCCGACCGAAGATTTGAAAGAATGTATACTCCATCTAACGAGTTCAGCATGTGCTAACAGTTTAATCACACAACAAAAGGAGTTTCAGTTTCTAAATCAGGATACCTCCACTGTGCCAATATTTTACATCTTACCAAAGATTCATAAAACTCTGGTCAGCCCACCGGGACGTCCAATTGTGTCAGGGAGAAACTCGGTTTTAGAGCCACTCTCGATTTATATCGACACATTTCTCCGTCCATTGGTTCCCTTACAGAAATCCTACATCAGAGATTCGACACATTTTATGCAGTTATTGGATGCTTGTAATGCACCTCTAGATAATATTAAACTTGTAACCCTTGATGTGGTATCTCTCTACATCTCCATTCCTCAGGATGAAGCCCTTGAGGTTATAAGATCTTCCTTAGAGGATCGACATGGAGAACAGCTGACAGATTTTATGGTCAAGCTTGCCACGTTAGCAATGAAGAACAATTACTTCCAGTTTGACAAGAAAATTTTCAACAAATCTTTGGGGTTGCCATGGGGGCAACCCTAGCACCCTCAGTTGCGAATCTATTTATGTCTTGCTTCAAAGAGAAATTTGTTTATCCAAGTGCATTTTGTGAACACATCAAGCTATGGATCAGATTCATAGATGATGTGTTCTTACTCTGGCAAGCGGACAATATGATGCTTTATGACTTTGTTCAATTTCTCAACCATTACCATCACAACATAAGATTTACTTTCAAAGTGAGGAGAATACAATCAATTACTTAGATGTTAATGTGTCTAAGGATATCTCCACTTTTAAAACTACAGTTTTTCGGAAGAAAACAGATGTAAACAGTCTGTTGCAGTTCCAGCTGTCATCCGAGACCTCTTAAAGACAGTTTACCCTTTTCACAAATGTTACATTTTTGACGTATTTGTTCAGATGACAAAGATTTTCGTTTCCAAGCGAAGATTTTAAGTGAACGATTGAAGCAGAGAGGATATCCTAAACAGATAGTTAAGCAAGCCTATCGAAGAGCAAAATACAATCACCGAGATCATTTACTACACCCCAGAGAAAGAACGCAACAGGAAGAAAATTAAACCATGACTTGTGTTTTGTGATTTACCAGTGAAGCCAATCATGTTGTGAAGATAATTAAGAACCACAGGAGTATTTTGCAAACTTCACCTATTTTTGCTCAGACACGAGTAAGATTTGCCTATAGCCATTCCAGAAATCTTAAAAAACTATTATGCCCTTCAGCCCTGCCAGTCCGGGATGAGGAAGTGATGATCTGGAACGGACATAGAAAATGCAACACTTGCAGCATGTGCCAAATCATGCTAGAATCAGATAAATTTGTACATCCACAGACAGCTGTTGAATACCCATTAAAAATAAACACAGACTGTAGATCTAAATATGTTGTTTATTGCATAATATGCCCCTGTAGGAAGATCTATGTGGGGCAGATGACTTGCCCGTTAGTTGTGCATTTGACGGAACATAAAAGCACTATCAAGTTAAAGAAAACAACGTCGCCTTTAGCCTGTCACTGCGATTTATTACAGCATTATTTTGAGCAGCTCAGATGTATTGTGTTACAGCAGGTAGAGCTACCTCAAAATCGTATTGGCTCTAACAGGAAACACACACTTCTTCAGAGTGAGCAACGCTGGATATTTCGTCTGGACTCGCTAGCACCTAAGGGTCTTAATTGGAGAATAGAATGGTGCCATTTTTTCTGAAAAATTTTTAAGACAGCAGGTCTTTAAAATTAGGACATACCTACCGATTCCTGCAAGCTGATTGGCCACATTCAAGCATGGCGTCTGACGTGGCCGGCTATTTAGAGCAGCCATTTTGTTTTCTTTTGTCTTGTCGTCTTATAATTGACCAGTGCAGAGGTAGTGAGGAGTAGTCAGATTTTTATGGGATACCTCTATAAATAGATACAGAAGGTAACTCTTTTTCTCTGCTCACCAGGTTAACACGCGGACCAAAGAACCCTGAGGCAGGTTTCCGAAACGGCGGCCTTCGTAGGTTGTGGATGTGGTGCAAGAAAGACCCGCACAAGCAAAAAACAATTCATGAAAGCTAAGTAACTTTGCTAATTAAGCTATTATAACAGACAAATTACAAAGAAAAGAGGTTTTGGGCCAATGATGAGGAAGTCCAGTCACCAAAGCTAATATTTAGGCTGGGGGCTTCTCAAGGCCTTTTCCTCAATAACAATACCGAAGTCTTTTCCTACAGTGGAATGCATAGATGCTCTTTATTTGATATCCCCTCATTTTCTATACTTGAGTTTGATTTACAAGGAGATAACCTCTATATACATCTTTAGATAGAAGTCATTTTGACATCTTCTGTTTTAAATTTAGTTTTGTATTATTGTATTGCTGGGATAATTCAGAGACCCTTTTACTAAGCTGCAGTAGGGCCTATAAGTGTGCAACGCATGCCAAAACAAGACTACTGCCAGGCTAGATTTGGTGCATGCTCATTCCAGCAGTATAAATAAATTTGTTGTTTTCTACCATGCATGGTGTTTCCGGTGGTAATTGGCAGTTGGCATGCACCAAACAGTTACCGCATGTGTAGCGCATGAGCCGTTTCTGCCAGATCAATGGGTGGCAGTAAAGGCTCAGTCTGTAAATAGGCACATGCTAATTTTAATTTCAGCACATGCCTATTTCCTGGCCCATTAAAAAAATGCCCCTTTTTACAGATGTGGTAAAAAAAATGGCCTGGCGTGTGCCAAAAACACATGCCCACATTACTGTAGGCCACTTTTTACTGCAGCTTAGTCAAAGGACCCCTTAGTTTTTACTAATGGTATGATTGCTGAATTTTTACAGACTTTAGCTTCTTTAGGATGCCGTCAAATTATCAAAGATCCTACCCATGGCGAAGGTCATACATTAGACTTAATATTTGTTCTTGCGCCTGAATTAAAGGATTTGCAGACCAAGTTCAATGTTGAAATTTTTCCTTGTTCTTTTCTTACTTGTTCTTTTGTCAAAAGGAGTCAAGATTTTTCTGTAGAAGTAAATTAATCTTACATATATTGAGGACTCTATACAGTTGATGATCTTAGGCTTTCCTGATGTTCAGCACTCCATAATTTAGAATACATTTCAATTTTTGATGCAGCTAATCTTTTGCATAATTCTTTAATGGATGCCTTATATCAATTAGCTCCATTGAAAAGGCATTTATTTACAAGATCCAATAAAGTTCCTTGGTTTACTGATCAACTGAGAGTTTCAAAGCAAAAACTGAGAAGACGCAAGCATGAATGGCACAAGCATTCATCTATGGTTGCCCTTGACGCCTATAATTTATATCTGCAACAATATCAATCAGCAAGCATATTGGCTAAGAAACAGCAATTTAATATGGTTATTGCCTCTCCTGTCTCAAATATTAAAGAACTATTCTCATTTGTAAGAAAGCTACCAATAATCATCATCATGTAGAGATTTCATGTCAGGATTTTGCTTTTGCATTTTATGATAAAATAGCTAATTTTATAAAGAACTTTGATTATAACTATTCACCTGTTGAGAGTTATTGTCCTTTGGATAATTAGGAATTCCTTTTGTTCCTTAGTTCCATGTTATCTTTTGGTGTTCAAAGTGAGGAGTGAAGATTTAATTGGCCCTATATCTGTCTTAATAAACAAGTCATTTCAGGAAGGTGTTTTTCCTAATTCTTTAAAATGTGCCATTGTAAGATCCTTGCTTTAAAAAGATGTGTAAGATCCAAGTGTTGCTAATAATGACCGATAAATTTCTTCTTTCTAGCTAAAGTATTGGAAAAAGTGGCACTAGATCAGTTGCAGGAATTTATTGATAATCATGAGATTTTTGGATAACTATCAGTTTGGATTTTATCCCCAGCATAATATCAAAACACTATTGATCTCTATCTTGGATATAATCTGGTCAGATTTTGATTGAGAAACTCAGTACCGCTTGGTTGGTTTAGATATTTCTGCTGCCTTAGATTCTATGAATTGTGATACTTTATTGATCAGAATGAATGTCTTATGCATAACTAGTAACATGTTCCAGTGGATTACATCCTTTCCAGTTGTGTGAGGATCTGACAGATCACTCTGGTTTGATGCCCCTTTTGATGTCAGCCCTCTCAGCTATTTATTTGTTTATTTATTTATTGCATTTGTATCCCACATTTTCCCACCTCTTTGCAGGCTCAATGTGGCTTACAATACATCATGAGTAATGGACATATATCAGAAAATGGACATTTAGTGTTACAGCAGGATTTTGATAATGATAAAACATGGCATTAGTATAACAAACAGTTATTGTAAGACAGTTCAGAATATATGTGGTGGAGTTCTGTTGGTTGGTTTTTGTGGTATGCCGTGTTAAAGAGATGGGTCTTCAGTAGTTTGCGGAAGTCCGTTAGTTCGTGGATCGTTTTTAGTTTGCGCGGCAATGCGTTCCATAGCTGTGTGCTCAAGTAGGTAAAGTTTGATGCGTGCATTAGTTTGTATTTTAGACCTTTGCAGTTAAGGAAGTGAAAGTTAAGGAATGTGCGGGATGAATGTTTTGGCATTCCTGGGTGGTAGGTCTATCAGGTCTGACATGTAGGCTGGTGCATCTCCATGAATGATTTTATGGACTAAGGAGCATATTTTGAACGTGATGCATTCTTTAAGTGGGAGCTATGCTGTTTAATATATTTTTTTCATTCTATTATGTAAGCGGTTAGCTTGTTTAGATTTCCAATACAGGATATGGGCTGAAGGTATGCAGTTTTATGTCCTTTTGCCAACACCGTTCATGATTCAATTAATAACTTGATTATGCCTTTGAAAATGATCAATACTTGGATGAAAACAAACATAAATGGTAACCCTGACAAAAGCCAAGACCTGTGTTTTTGCTATATTTAATTGGCAAATACACAAAGTCTTGGCTTTGTCAGGGTTATCATCTATGGATTTTGCATCACATTTTGTGATTGATGGTGCTGATATTCCCAACATAAGGCAAATATGATTCTTAGGAGTATTATTAGACTCTTCTCTTTTGCTGAAGTCACATCGTTAGAGGATTGTTCAGTTCATCTTTCACAAATTTAGATTGATTAGTTGATTAAATGAATACTTGACACCAACTAATTTCAGATTGGTTGATCAAAGTGTTATTGTTCCACATTTTGATTATTATAGTGCCTCTCATCTTGAAACTTAAAAGCATTAAAATTGCACAGAATGCAGCTGCCCATCTATCAGTGGGCTGTTCCAATTATAAACATATCTCTCCTGTTCTCTAGAATGTTCATTGGAGAATTAAGTATAAAGAGAACCCAAAGATTAAGTGTGGGCATGATAACATTGGCTTAGCTGTTGTAGTAATTGGATTGGATTGGATTGGATTTATTGACTTGATATACTACCCAGTACATAAGTTTTAGAGGGGCCCTTTTACTAAGCTGCATAAGCGTCTACATGCACCCAAAGCACGCCAATATGGAGTTATCACCTGGCTACCGCGTGGCTCTTGTGATATTTTCATTTTTTGTGCACGTCCGATACACGCGACTGAAAAATAATTTTTATTTTCGGATGAACGTATTGGATGCTCGCTAAGTGGCATTTGACACGAGTAGGTCATTACCGTCCAGTTACTGTGTCAGACTTTACTGCTAGGTCAATGGCTGGTTGTAAAGTCTCAGACTTAAAATGGACACGCAGCAATTTTCATTTTGCTGCACATCCATTTTTTACAGGTGCACTGAAAAATGATTCTGTGTGCACCTAAAACACACATCTACACTACCGCAGGCCATTTTTCAGCACACCTTTGTAAAAGGGCCCCAGACTGATTTACACACAAAAAATATATACTTAAAATATAAAACAATGAAACTAAAATATTGCAAACTCTTAAATAAAACTTATTTCAAAATACCAAGGTTTTCATTACTTTACAAACCCTAAACAACTGATCATACTGATACCATTAACAGAAGGAGAGTCCCATAACAAAAGTTCCAAATGACTGAATGTTACAATCAAATCAAACACTTAATAAAATTACGTTTTCAGTACTTTTCAAAACCCTAAATAGCTGGTCATACTGCTAACATTAGCAGGAAGTGAGTTCTGTAACAAAGGTCCCAAATAACTGAAGGCTCTCTTTCTTGTAGACATGAATTTAATCACTTGAAGTGAAAACAGTTGCAATAAACTTTGCACCAACGAGCCAAGAACAAAAATCACTGTTGATCTTGTTGAACCAAGATTTCTGAAAGATATTATGAAGAATGTGAAAAAAGAACCTTGAACACCAAAGACAAAATCTTCAAAACACGTCTAGCAGAAACAGGAAGCCAATGAAAATCCTTTAAAATTGGTGTTATATAATCAGTTCTCTTCCCACTGGCTACTAAGCACACATTAAAACCTGATATAAAGAATTACAATAACCAATTCTACTTGTGATAAATGCATGAATTAACTTGATCAGATTGGACGGGGTCAGAAGAAGCTTAAGCTGTCAAACTTGCTTAATTGAAAACAACAAGCCTTGACAATCTGATTAATCTGTTTATCACATTTCAAAGCAAGTCAATATAAGGAGAATGAGACGACCACTAATTGAAGGAAGAACAGTCAAAGACTTGCCTTTTTGAGAACCATGTTTTGAGAAAGCCACAAGCCGGCAGTCTTATCTACATTCAAAATCAAGTCATGATCCATTAACCATTTTTCTAAAAGAGCAAGTTTACAATTGAGGTCGGACATAACCTGCACCTGATCCTCCTTGATAACAACAATGATTTGAATGTCATCTGCAAAAAAATGAAACTTAACCCCCCAATTCTCACACAGTAGAGCCAAAGGAACAAGGTATAAGTTGAAAAACCTGGGTGATAATATTAAATCCTGTGGTACACTTTGCCTCAAATACTTACAACCAGATAACTCAGAATTCCAACATGCCATCTGTGATCGATTGGAGAGATAAGATTCAAACTGACTGAGCACAGTGGATTGAATACCAATTTACCCGAAGTAACAAGCAACTTAGAATGAGAAACAGTATCAAATGCTGCACTGAGTCTAATTGAATCCATAATGCATCAAATCCCCTGATCACCCTTTACTAATATATCATCAAAAGACATCAAGAAAGACTCAGTGCTGTAATGTGACCTAAACCCTGAATGACAGTTATATAAAAGTTGTCATTTTTCAACACTATCACCAAGCTGCTCCCCCTTTTCAAGCACTTTGGTTAACAAAGACAAATTGGAGATAAGGCAAAAACTAGAATTGCCCTCGTCCAATTTTTTCCCCTTTTTAAAAAACAGCTTGCTTCAGTTTATCAGGAACTGCACCAATTTGCAGAGAAAGTTTTACCAAATATGCAATTAATGGCAGTAAAACCTCACTGCACTGAGAAAAAAATCACTAAAAGGAAGCAATTCCAACGTTTTTGCTGAAGAATGTAAACCTTGACGATATTTAGTTAAAGTAGTATCAGAACATGAGCCCAGTTATTCTCTGTGGATTCAAAACCTATAGCTACATCAACTAACTGGCATTTAAAAAAAGAACTACTATTAATCAAACTATCCACCTTGTGAGAATAAAAAGTCAAAAAATCCAGATGGAGACAAAGAATCTTTCATAACCTACCCAACGGGAGAATAAATCAAATCATAGACTATTTTGAACAAATGGTGAGGATTACTATCAGCATTATCCAATTTATTGTTGACATAATCCCTTTTACTGCAATGCACTATACAATGGTCTGACAACAAAGGGCCTGCACCAGCTCCAGTTGACTCAGAATGCAGCAGCAAGACTCATAGAAGGTTGTAAGCGAAGTGACTACATCACACCATTTTTGCAAAAACTTCATTGGCTACCAGTACAATACAGGGCTAAATTTAAAATTCTATGTCTGATCTTCAAGGTCCTTAAAGGAAATGGCCCTGAGTATCTGAAGAATAGGATGATCCTCCACACACTGTCAAGGACACTAAGGTCCTCCCAAGGACTTCACTAACCACACCCTCTCCAAAAGACATTACATGATGTGATAGCCGCAAGTCAGCCTTTTCCAGAGTAGCCTCCACACTCTGGTATGCATTGCCTGAAAAGCTCCGCTTAACACAAGACTATCTCTACTTCAGGAAGCAGGTGAAGGCTTTGCTTTTCAACCAGGCCTTTAATGGAAGAAGTAACTAACTTGTTAGTCTCACTCACATATACAAGGAGTGTCCCGGGTTTCACATACTGCAGTGAGACATGTTTACACACTTCTACCCTAGCTGAGATAATATTTAACCATATCTGTGACCTCATGTGCAACTTTCTTCAAATCAGTCACCTTACTTTCTAACTCTTCCTACTTTCTTACCCATCTATATGTTACAACTTTGCCTTACCCTTCACTATCAATTATAATGTTCTATTACGTATTGTGTTGATGTTGCAAATAGTATACCATGCCATACTCTGTATTGCTAGTTGAATATTTTTACTGCTGTAACTGCCTATTGCTCAAGTTTGATCTATTCTTACTGTACACCGCCTTGAGTGAATTCCTTCAAAAAGGCAGTAAATAAATTCTAATAAATAAATAAATAGTATCATCCATTATCCTTTCCTGTAATGTTTTTAGTCTCATGCATTACACCAATGGTCTCTAATGTTTCTTATACCTCACACTAACACTATCTGCATTTGTCTCAACTAGAATGTAAACCACACTGAACCCTGCAAAGGGGATATTAGCGGTATACAAGAATTGAATTGAATATGTAAATAGCAGCTTTCATAAGTGTAGATTGGCTAGAATTGTATGTCATTTTAAAAAGGGGGGTATAGACATGTGGGGAAGCTCACCACATTTATATGGAAAAGGGAAGAGGGATTAGGGAATGCAGAGGGAATGGTTAGAGTGGACCAAACATGCTAACATGTCCACTCTTCCAATCTCACCTCCAACATTCAGACCCTTTCTGATACTCCCAGATAGAGCTCCCTCTCACAATCCTATTCCCAGCTCTTACAGGGATTCTGGTGTCTAATGAGGATCGTGACTAAGACCAGGCCCAAAGGCCCTTCTATAGCAGTCTGACCTCTAGAGGTGGTACTTTATGACTTCCACTAGGGGTCATAGAGGACTTCTGAACCTGAAACTTTGATGGAGCAGGAGCAACTATGGCTTGTTCCTGCTCCCTACTAGACACCAGATATCCCCAGTAAGAGCTGAGGAAGGGATTGGGGTGGGGGATTCCTTGCCTAAAAGGGATCAAAAGGGATCTTTGAAAGTGGGTTGGTGCTGTCAGAGGTAGATATCAGGGACTGAGGCATGAGGAGTGTCAGGAGCAATTTTTTTTAATGCTTCTACATACAGCTTTTTGAAACAATTGCTCTAGCTGCATTTGGAGAAACATACATGTACTGTCCTGCATCTATTTTACACTAAGCTATACAGAGACTTTTGTAAAATACTGTAGGTTTTCTTCGCATCCTGATCTCAACATATAAATTCCCCTCTTCTTGTAATATAGTAGTAACACGTGGAGGGGCATTTTAGATATGATGTCTAACTTGGACTTTGCACGTTTTGTGCTAAACATCCCGAATCTGAATAGAAATATAGCCATTTTCAAAACAACAAAATGTCTTTTTTTTTTAAATGGCCACATGCTAGATGTTTTTGTGTGCTATATGTTTATCTTTGTGGGACATTTTTGAGAAAAAAGAAGGTCCAAGTGCAAAACTCACAAAATCAAGCCATTGGGATGTAGGAGGAGCCAGCAATCTTAGTAGACTGGCCACACATACATCCTAGGAGATCAATAGCGCACCCTAGGGGGCACTGCTGTGGACTTCATATAAAAGCTCTTATTTTTAATGCTCGCCAAAAACACTACTACACCTTTGTAAAAGGCCCATTGAGTGTCTATTGGTAAAGCTTCTACTTGGGGATGGTTTAAACTGGCTGTTGAAGCTACTTTATACTTTGCCTAGAACAGCACAATACCGAATTGGACATTTTGAGAAGAAATTAGTCCAAATGCTGCTTTATGACACTTTTTGGATATTTTTCTCTTTCAAAAATGAGCCCCATAGTAACAGTAGATGACGGCAGATACAGACCTGAATGGTCCATCCAGTTTGACCAACAGTCATTAGCAAATCATGATTAAACTAACAATGAATGTGGTATAAAATACTTGATTCTGGTCTTTCTTTGCCATTTTCAGGACTTAGACTGTACAAGTCTGCAGGGCAGTGTCCTTCCATTCCAGCTACTGGAGTTGTCATTGAAACCCACTCCAGCCTATTCCAATCTGTCTTGTCATATACGGGACACAGACCCTAGAAGTCCACCTGGCACTGTCCTCATGTTCCAACTACTGGAGTTGCCATTGAAGCCCTCTCCAGCACTTCCTAAACCGTCTGGCCGTATAAGAGACATAGACCGTAGAAGTCTGCCCAGCAGTGGCCTTAGTTCTTCACAGCCGGAGTCGCCATCTAAACACCACTCAACGACATCAATACACACACAGTCATTTAAGTTTTCATTTTTTTTTAATACCATACATTTTCTAATTAGGGATCCTTTGTGTTCATCCCACACCTTTTTGAATTCTATCACTATTTTTTTCTCCATCACCTCCTTCAGGAGAACATTCTAGGCATTGACCACCCTCTCTGTGTACGTTCTACAATCTGCCTAATAGCTGGAATAGATGCAAACAAAATTCGGTGATAGGGCAGGGGATCAGGGAGTCTAAATAAGGTCTATGATAGCACTGTCAGGTAGTCTTTTCTTTTACTGATATTGTCCATTTCTGTTACTTTCCTATCTTATTTTTCTTTAAGTCCTTCTTTCTATCCTTTCTTTTTTTCTTCCTCTTTGCTCTCTTGTATATTTTATCTAATCTTAGAACATCAGTTTTATCCTTAAAGATAAGCTACTCTGTCATTTTCTTCTCTTGGTGCCTTGTGGCAGCTCATATGTTATTTCTTACTTACTGAATCCAGGTTGTCTTTCTGTAATTTTATTATTTTAGAATGATTTCACTACATCTCCAAGTCTTCCAGTGCAGGTAAGTTTGCTGTGTCAAATTTTGCAAAATGGTACACCTGTCATCCTTACTTGTAATTTGTTTCAGCGTACCACTTATTTTGTCAGGATATATCAAAGTACCCTATGTCAGAAGAGTCACTTTTGGATAAAAAGGATTATTCTATTTTTCAGTTCTTTCAAACTTGGGATGTTTGGCAGAAAACTACAAAAATATTTTTTAGTTATTGCACTAGAGATGGAATAGCATAGAAAAGAAACAACAAAATCCATTTGCTGTATTATGGCTGCAGTGGGTACTTGTACAGCTCTTATGATCATCATAACCAGCTTTAATCAGAAAAAAATAAGAACTGTTTATGCTAGATTTAAGACTGATCTGATTTGATTTGAAACTTACTACAAATAACTAATGTTTCTGCACCCACTCTCTGCACATGCCATGCACCCTTCCAGAGAAAATCAGAAAAATTAAGTAACATGTGATTTACTGCATGGCAACAGACAAAACTATAGCAAAATCTCTTAATGCAACTGCACGGTAGTCTTTTTCTATGCATTAACACATATTAAGGGGGTCCTTTTATCAAGCTGTGGTAAAAAGGGCCCTTTGGCACTAACCTGATTACTACCGGGTTAGTGCCGCAGTAAAAATAACAAAATTATTTTCCGGCACCCCAGAAATGGCACGTGCTCAAGGCAGAACTACTGCCGGCCACCGTGCCTGGCTAGTGGTAGTTCCAGGTTGCTGCGTGGCAACCCTTTCATAAAAGGGCCCCTAAGTGCTTAACACACTTTAGTAAAAGTGCCCCTTAATGCAGGCTGCATTGCAATTGCTTGGTCCTTGCTTCATATTTTTACTGCATATTATTGTGAGGGCCAAGTTTAAACACAGGATAGTTCTTTTGCTAAGGTGGTGCTAGCCATTTGTCTGCCTCATATAATAATCAAGTTTTCTAGTTTATTTAAAATTTGTTATACTGCTCATTTGGATGACATTCTAGGTGGTTTACAAACTAATTTAAAAGAGCATTGAAAGGTGCTCTTGTATTTGATTGTGTGGGCTGCTAAGACTAAGAGAAATTATTGCTGAGCAGCCCCAGGTAGGGGATTCAACCACTTGTGTGCCTGATACAATCCTGGTTGCTGATGGAAAAAGCAATGGGCCTGTTATTCAAAGTGATTTAAGTGGGCAGGAAAGGATCCTGCCTGCTTAAATTGCATTCAGCAGGCGGGTTACCAATATCCAGCTGTACTTAACTGGCAATGCCACTGAATATTGGCACTATTTGTCAAAATTTAATCAGGGTAGGAGCTGGGCATTTCAGAGATGCTGTTGGGGAGGAGCTGGCAGTTATGTGGGTACCAGCCATAATCAGTGCTGGTACCTACATAGCTAAGCAAGCAGATAGGACATCAGAAAAAGCAGTCCTAGCTATGCCCGTACAACTATGTGGGTGCTGGCACTGAATACTAGTCATCACTCACATAGCTTCCAGGTAGTGGCTGAAGATGTTGTTGAACCCCACTCCCTCTCAGCCAGTCCAACTCCCTTCTGACACCCAGCAATATGAACAAACCCTACCCCCCAACCATGAATGGGCCCCCTTCCCAGCACCCCCTGCCCCATAGAACAGACCTCTCCTCTCATATTTTCCTTTACTAGGGGATGGTATTTGATTCTATGGTTACAGTCAAAGTGGTTTACATATTATATTAAGGTACTTACTTTGTACCTGAGGCAGTGGAGGGTTAAGTGACTTGCCCAGAGTCACAAGGAGCTGCAGTGGGAATCAAACCCATTTCCCCAGGTTATCAGGCCCCTGCACTAACCATTACCTCCCTTACACTCCTTGGTGATCTAAGGTGGTAGGCCAGGCAGGAGCAAGTGGGTTTTACTCCTGCCTTGCCTGCCCCATATATGTAAGGCTGACAACTAATGGTAGTGTTCCGAGACTACTGCTACTGCTGGTGGTGGCCATTTTACAGTGCAGCCACTAGGGGATGGAGTAAGTGGGGTTCAGTCTTACCCTGTAGACCACCAGAGAGCATAAGGTAGGCACTTGGGGGAAGGGGCTATATGTGAGTGAGAGAGGGGGATTCAGGAGAAGGGGATCTGTTCTTCGGGGGTGGTACCAACAGGAGGGTCTGCCATTGAAGGGGAGGGTGTTTGGGGATATGTTTAAGGGAAGATGGTTTGAGAAGGGGGATCAGAATGCATGTCTTGGCTAAACATCATCTGAGACTTGCATAAATTCCAGCCGCTAGCACATGTCCAATGAGAGCTGGATATTCAAGCACTCATAAGATATCCAGGGTTAATTTAGCCTTTGATGGTCACCATTTAAAAAAAATGCTGACCACCAGCAGCAGAATATTGATTGGAATGTTGCTTTCCTGGTTAAACCCCACTGAGGTGACTGACCACTGATATTTAGTAGCCTTGAACTGGATTATGTCACTGAATATCTCCACTAATCAGCCATTCCCTAACTGGCTAGGTTAGGGTCTGTCTGGGGGTAGAGCTTGGGCAGAACCAGCACTTAACCAGTTAGTGGTGTTATTCAGTTTACTATGGGGCCCTTTTACTAAGCCGCTTAGGCGCCTATGCACACCCAATGCACGCCAAATTGGCGTTACCGCCCGGTTACCGCGTTGCCTTTGCATTAATTTCAATTTTGGTGCACTTCTGCTATGCGCGTCCGAAAAATATTTTTTATTTTCAGAAATACTGCAGCTATGTGCATAGACCAATACCGCCCTGTTACCGCATGAGACTTTACCACTAGGTCAATGGCTTGCGGTAAGGACTCAGACCCAAAATGGATGCACAGTAATTTTCATTTTGCTGAATGTTCATTTTCGGCAAAAATTTTAAAAAGGCATTTTTTGTAGGTGCGCTGAAAAATAATTCTGCACGCGCCCAAAACACGCGTCTACACTGCCACAGGCCATTTTTTCAGAACACCTTAGTAAAAGGACCCCTAATAAGCTAAGCAAGTGCATGAAGTAAGGATAGCAAAAGGCATCCTAACTTCATGTGCTGAGGAGCCCTTTTACAAAGCATTGGTAAGCCCAACGTGGGTTTACTGCACACTGTCCTGAAACTACCGCTGGCCCAACATGGCCGCCAGCATTAGTTCTGGCTCAAATGCGTACCATTTCTGGTGCACCAGGAAATATGTTTTTATTTAATAGCGCAGCACTACCCCAGAAGTAATTGGGCATTGCCGCATGCTGCCAGGTTAGTGCCAGGTTAGGGGCTTTTTACCCGCTGCAGTAAAAAGGACCCTGGCACCAGTGGCGTAGCCAAGGGTGCGCCCGGGTGGGCCCAGGCCCATCCACTTTGGGCTCAGGCCCACCCAGTAGCAACATACCTATGATGTGGCTGGCAGGGATCCCCAAGCCCCACTAGCCAAAAACTCCCAACAACTGTCCTGCCTGCATACCTTTTAAGTAGCTGATCTTAGCCTGCAGTGAGCAGCGACTGATACTGCTTGCACTGGCCCCACAGCCTTCCCTCTGATGTATTCCCACCTATGCGGAAACAGGAGGTTGCATCAGAGGGAAGGCTGTGGGGCCAACATGAGCAGTGTGTATTAGCTGCTGCTCGCTGCCGGTGAAAATCTGGTATTTACAAGGTATGCAGGGGAGGGGGATATTTGAGAGACCATATGGCATGCAGGCAAGCGAGGGAGAGACCAAATCACTTGTTGGACAAGGCTGAGTTCTTCTGCCCACCCATCTTGGGCCCAAGCCCACCCAAAATTGGGTGTCTGGCTACGCCCCTGCCTGGCGCATGGGACAAACGGCCCACGCTGCTACCGCAGGGCCCTTTCCCCCCACAGCTTAGTAAAAGGTCTCCTGAGTTAACTGGGCCCTGGTCTAAATATTAGGTGGTACCCAGTTAACTACATAAGTACATAAGGGTTGCTATACTGGGACAGACCAAAGGTCCATCAGGCCCAGTATCCTGTTTCCAACAGTGACCAATCCAGGTCACAAGTACATGGCAAGATCCCAAAACAGTACAATACATTTTATGCTGCTTATCCCAGAAATAAGCAGTGGATTTTCCCAAGTCCATTTTAATAATGGCTTAAGAACTTTTCTTTTAGGAAGCTATCCAAACATTTTTTTAAACCTGCTAAGCTAACTGCTTTTACCATATTTTCTGGCAATGAATTCCAGAGTTTAATTATGCATTGAGTGAAGAAATATTTTCTCTGATTTGTTTTAAATTTACTACTTTGTAGCTTCATTGAGTGTTCCCTAATCCTAGTATTTTTGGAAAGAGTAAACAAATGGTTCACATCTGGGTGAGCACATATACTTAGATATTGAATACCCAGAGCTGCTTATGCTCCAGCATTGAATATTTGGGCTTAGTTCAGCCTGTGGCTGGGAGTGGCTTACAAGCCACTTAACACAGCAAACTGAATATTACCACTATTGATTACAATCACCAACTAACAACACTTGTATAGAAAATGCCAATGTTACCAAAATTATTATACAAAATAAATTAAATTCAAGCAGAAAACCCATAATACACTAGCATGCAAGCCCTCAAACAGAGGGGGTCCAAGGAATGAGAAAATGCACAAGGAAAAATAAGGGAAATTATAAGGGAGAAAACCAAACAGCCTATTTAGAGATGACACGGTCATGACCTAAGAGATGAACCAGAAACTTTTACAGGGTACGTAGCTGGAGTGCAGAAAGCCTTTCTGTTATTAACAAAAATTACTGGGACGGTTCAAAAAACACATGCTTCGCCAATTGATATTTAATTGTACATCTACATGGAAATTTTTCTGCAACCCTCCTCCCCCGGGTATAACAGAATAAACTGTTTCCTTCTCTTATGTGTATCTTGGAAAGATCTGGAAATACATGTACAATATAATTGAAAAAGAAACATCCAAATATTTTATAATAATCTCATCAACTAATCTCTATCAGAGCTCAAAGACAAAGTTTTTATTTATTTTATTTATTTGCTCTGAAAAATTTCTATTCCACAATATCTTTGGAATTTTAGGCAGATTACAAGTAACATACACAATGTATGATATATAAAACAAAATATACAGACTATAAAATAAACACAAAATGGTAGAAACCAGTAATTACTATAACTCAAAGGTTCATAAAGTCAGCTCCTGAAGGTCAATCACTTAGTGGGTCTTTTACTAAGCTGCGGTAGCTCTTTTAGCTCACAGTAGAAATCAACTGGTGGTAAACACCGAGACGCCCATAGGAATATAACGGGCATCTCAGCGTTTATTCACCAGCTGATTTCTACTGCAAGCTAAAAATGCTACTGTGGCATAGTAAAAGATCCCATTAAACTGAAGTCCTGACCAAACAAAAGGTTTTTAAAGCAACTTTAAGTTCCTTCAAGTCCTTCAGGGAGCAAATTTTCAATGATAAGTTCCAATTTTAGGTCCCGTAACATAAAAAAAACATAGATGGCCAATTCTCCTCATGACGTATTACATGAAAAGAAGGCAAATCCAATAGATTAGATGCTGCTAATCTTGAATATTGCGATGGTTGATGTAAATCCAAGGTAGAAGAAACTACCAGCGACATTTTGTTAATCAAGACCTTAAACACCAACAGTACGATCTTATAGCATATCCGACATTCAATTGGCAGCCATCAAAACAGGAGTAATATGACCTCTTCTTGAATGCCTTTTAATCAACTTGACAGTTGCATTTTGCACTATATGTAAGGATTTTAAAGAGCGTTTAGAAACATCCACTAATAAACTGTTACAGTAGTCAAAATGAGGACAAACAACACTTTGCACTACCATTCTAAAATCATAATCTGTCATAAGATACTTCAAATGCCTAATTGTTCTGAATTTGAAAGAAACATTTTTTATAACGCAAAGTTGCCAGTGAAACTCCCCTTAACGTGGAAGCTTCTAACACTGCTGAAACTTCCAACGAGTCCATTGTTTGTTTCAGAAATCTCCCCTTTATGTTTTTTTTTCCTTACTGGAACTTACTGAACACTTTCAGGAACTTTTAGATTGTCCATCAAATATTTCTTAAACATATCATGAGGAATAACAAGAGAAGACTGAGAAAAATCAATAATACAAAAATTGCAATTTCTGGAAATATTTTACAAATTCTCAATTTTACTTGAACTGTATGATATAACATACCTTTAGATATATCCAAATCTTCAATAGAGGATGTAACAGTCTGTAAATTTGTTTTCAAATGGAAGATCATTCCAAAGAACTTGGAGTTAGTATTGATTCAAATTTTCCTTTGAATTACAATTAAAAGCATTAACAAAAAATATATTTTTTAGGCTAAGACAATTGAGGGTAATATGCTCTATGTTACATCCATATAGTTTTAGAAGTGTAGCACAAACCATTCTTCTCCCATACTAGGATTATTGTAGCTCACTGTATGGATGGTTCACGATTCAGTTAGTTAGAAGGATGCTGTTTTTACATAATACAGCGATGGGCCTGATTTATGGAATGGGTAGATATGAGAGAGCTATTCCTTTGTTATATGATTTCCACTGGTTTCCTGTTGATTCTAGGATAAAATTTAAATTGGCTTGTTTAATACATAAATCTTTATATGGAGATAATGGACTAAACGGCTGGAATTTATCTTGATTTCTCATCATCTTTTGTTCAGCTCGTAAGGAACATTGTTTAAAGTTAAAATTTTCATCTGTTAGGAAGATTCAGAAGAAACCTTATTTAGCGTCTTCTTTTTTGTACCAGGGAGTGAAAACCTGGAACAACTTACCTCTGAAGATTTGGAAAATTCAGATATATTTTGCCTTTCAAAAAGCTTTAAATATTTATCTGTTTTCTGAATAAGCTTGATTATTTTTATGAGATAATGAAGATAGAATGTAATTCTCCTAATATGTGGAATCTCTTTCTATGTTATCCACTTTGAATCCAATTGGAATTTAGCGGACTATAAAAACCACATAGAATAGCACATATGAGTCAACTTTTCAAAATTATTGAGGGTGCAAAATCCAAGAGAATTACCTGTCCCTGGACACAGTCAAGAAGTTTATTTAATATTGGAGGTGCTCAAGCACCCACAGCACCCACAAAAGTGTCTCCTATGGCATAGCATAGCACCTTCTCAGCATATTCCTCAGTTGCCAAATCTCTAACCTGGGGGAGCAATGCCTGACCCAAATCTACAATAGTCTACAATATTGTCTTAAGACAAAAAAATGCAAGATATACCAATGTGAACTATGGAGCTGGAGCACTGATTTTCATATGGTCAGGCATTGCACTCATAGGGTGGAATTGAACCGTTGAGGAAGCTGCTCCAGAAAACTGTGACTCAAGTTGCAATCCTTCTCCTATAGATTCTTTCAGACCGCAACTCCATTCTAAACCCAGCAGCTGATAACTTCTCTACCAAAAAAGTTGGCTGAGCCAGCAAAACAATGGTTCCCATTGGCAACAAGTGGTGTGGCTGCATTATCTCCAAGCACTGCTACTTCGGTCAATGGTTGCACTTCAACCAAGCCAGGCTACGGAGGTGGGGACCACCTTTTGGGGCTCAGTGATGTATTCAATCTAAGGTGCAGCACTGAGCCACTTAGTCCCAGTGTCGAGACAGCTGGAATCACCCCTGTCACTTTGAGGGCTCCTGATTTTAAGATGAAGGAATAACATGGGTCCCTCAACTGAGGCAGACAGAGTTTCTGAGAAAAAATATCATGATCAACCCTTGCACTTCATCATTGGCAAGTCAAGAAGTAATCAATCAAAGAGCATCTGACAGGATGCTGCTATCCTGAATCCCTAAATTCAGCCTAGGTTTTATATTGAGGACGTCATTGACTTTGAATGTAGCAGGAATAGTGAGGAGGCATCTCTGAGGCTCTTTTCTACTACAGTGGGAACAACACTCTATGAGTTATCTAGGCCTATTGCTCTACCAGCTGGTGATGATCATCATTTTAAAAAAATGTTGACCGTTGCCAGTTGAATATTGACTGGACTATTGATTACCTCTAAGAAGTGTTTTCCTTAGGTAGCAGAATTGATAAGGCATGCACCCACCTCCCTAAGAGTTATGTCACTATTGGAGCTTTAGAACTCACTGAAAAGCTAAGGAAACTGTTGTGGGCAGGAAGGGCCACACATGCTCAGAACTTAATATTAAAGCTCTGAGTTCTAGAAAGCAGTTGCATCTGGGCATCATTAGATGACAACACAATCTATTTATTTATTGCATTTGTACCCCACATTATCCCACCTTTTTGCACGCTCAATGTGGCTTACAGAGTGTTGTAATGATATAGTCATTACATGGTTTGAAATACAGTCGGTAGTAAGCTGAAGGTAAAGAGGGTTTAGATGGCAGGTGTTAGGTAAGGTCATGTGAGAGGTGTTTTTTATGTACTTGGGTGGTTTAAGGAATGATTTGTTTCATTAAGGATGTTTCTTGTAGGCTTTATTGAAAAGATGTGTCTTCAAAGCTTTGTGAAAGCTAGTTAGATTATTCATGGGTTTCAAGGCCATGGGTAGTGCGTTCCAAAACTGTGTGCTTTTGCACGCAAAGGTAGTAGCATAGGCCTGTTTGTATTTCATTCCTTTACAGCTGGGGAAGTTCAGATTGAGGAATTTGCGGGCCGATCTTTTGGCTTATCTAGCTTATTTTTGAAAGGGAAGGACGCCCATCTTCCGACACAAATTGGGAGATGGGCATCCTTCTTCCGAGGTCGCCCAAATCGGCATAAACGAAAGCCGTTTTTTTGCGTCCTCAACTGCTTTCCATTGCAGGGATGACCAAAGCTCACGGGGGCGTGTCGACAGTGTACCGAAGGCGGGATGGGAGCGTGATTAAGAGATGGGCATCCTCGGCCGATAATGGAAAAAAGAAGGGCATCCCTGACGAGCATTTGGTCCACTTTACTTGGTTCCTTATTTTTCATGACCAAGCCTCGAAAAGGTGCCAAAACTGACCAGATGACCACTGGAGAGAATGGGGGATGACCTCCCTTTACTCCCCCAGTGGTCACCAACCCCCTCCCACCCAAAAACAAAATTTAAAAACATTTTTCCAGCTTCTATGCCATCCTCAAATGTCATACCCAGCTCCATCACAGCAGTATGCAGGTCCCTGGAGCAGTTTTTAGTGGGTGCAGTGCACATCAGGCAGGCGGACCCAGGCCCCCCCCCCCCCCCACCTGTTACACTTGTGGTGATAAATGTGAGCCCTCCAAAATCTACCCGAAACCCACTGTACCCACATGTAGGTGCCCCCCTTCATCCCTAAGGGCTATGGTAGTGGTGTACAGTTGTGGGGAGTGGTTTTAAGGGGGTTTGGGGGGGCTCAGCACCCAAGGTAAGGGAGCAATGCACCTGGGTGCACATGTTAAAGTCAGGTCTAATAGAGCAGCATGCAGGTCCCTGGAGTAATTTAGTGGTCAGTGTAGTACATAGTGGGGGGACCCAGGTCCCTATCTCCCTCTAACTGTGACCCCTTCCAAGGTCACCAAAACCCTCCTGTACGCACATATAGGTGCCCCATTCACCTATAAGGGCTATTATAGTAGAGGACTGTGGGTTTTGGAGGGCTCATGGAACAAGATAAGGGAGCAAAGGGGACCATTTTTATGAGTGCACAGCAGTGCCTTTTTGGGTGCTCCATTGCTCTTCTGGGATATCTGAGGGACCAATCTACTAAAAAAGCTGGTTCGTCCTACATCCCAATGACATGAATCTCTACGTTTTGCACCTATTCATTTTTTTCCCCAAAATGGACCAAAAACCAAAACATCCAAATCACAAAACCTTGTTCGAAACAGTATCTGCACGGCAGGAATAGGAGGTAGGGGGGAGGGGGAGGGTGATGGGAAGTATAGAAGAGCTTGCAAACACAGGCAAGTTAGGAAAGGGATAAGTAAGGGGGCGGCACTAAAGAACAGAAGACCTATAGGGAGGCAGGTAACAAGATAGGAAGTCTGGGAGGTGGGAAAAGAGGTGACCTCTGGGAGCAAGAAGGGTGGCGCCTGCAAGGTGCTCTCACCATTTTAGCCTGCTGCTCTCACAGCTCTCCCACCCCACCCACCCCATATCAAGGAGGTAGGGTCTTGTTGCAGCATTCCACAGGCCTAGCCTGAAAGAGTACACAGTACTATATTTCAGACCAAAGCAAGGTCAAAGGTCATGTGGTTGTTGTCCCATGCTAGCAGTGGCATGGATGATGTCTAACAACAAGGGCGGTTCCCCACTTGTATGGAGGGGGGGCCAGTGCCAGATTAGCAAATGATCAGCGGAGCCTACCTCAGACTTGGACGGAATAGGGAGGCTGAAGGGTAAAAAAAAGAGAGTCAACAGGTATGAGAGAAAAGATGCTTTTACAGCAATCCCTTGAGCACAGCTGTGATGTTAGCACCTGGGCATGTCAGCGGTATATGCCCCAGGTGGAGCAAAAAGCTACAGTGTGATTATGGCAGAAAGAGTGAGAACTGTGTGACTCAAAAAGGCTAGGCCACTTGCCTCAAATGCTCTAGATAGAAATCAAGTCATATATTTGATTATTTATTACTGTAAAATGTATACATGATTGGAAATTGCTTGCTATTGTGAATAATTCATAGATATAAATTGTAGAATGCTGTGGCCACAATAAATTCCGCTCTTTATCGGATAACTGGTCAAGTGTGAATATATACTATGTATGGTCTGGACTGAAAGGAGAGTGCTGAAATGCCACCTGCCCAATTTGTGACCTTCTTTCCTATTTGGATTTTAAATGTTTTGTGCAAAATGTCCAAAGTTGAACTTAGACATCATATCAAAAATGTCCCTCCATGTGTATTTGTCAATTCCTAGAAACTGTACAGCTTTCTTGAGTTTGTAACTGTAAAAAGAAGATATAAAAGAGCTGAGAGAATTTGACAGAAGGAGAGGTTGAGGAAAAAGGAGCCACAGAGCAGGAAACTGGTAGAGGAACATCCCTACCAAGAGGAACCACACGGATGAGAGATACAAGGTGAAATTTTAGGAAAGGGAGAACTGGATAGTGACTGAGATAATGAAGGGAAGAATGAAGGATGAGAGATCCAGAAGCAAGTGGACAGAGGGAAATTGGAAAATGTTAATAAAAGGAAAAGTTCAAAGGAGAAAGTAAAACATGTAGCAAAATGTTTGCAGAGCACTGGAAATACAAATCTCCACATGAGTAAAATCAGAATTGGATCATTCTGTTCTAAAAATCTGGAGTCAGGTGGAGTCAATTACATACATCTTTGGTCTTATTGCATAGAACTGTCCATTTCAAGAAAGAAATAGTAAAACTGTGGCACATCATAGCACAGACAGATGTTAAGCATCTTAAAATAGTGAGGCAGAACAAATAAACGAAATTCTGCTCTCTGTCTTCCCCTCTCTACATTTGAAAGGTGAGAATTTGTCATATTTATAATTCTAACTCCCAAGGCATGAGTCAGGGCTGTTTCTGACGATAATAAAGAACTCACCACCAGAGTTTGTAAAAATTTTTTTAAAAACCCCAATTGAATCCATTTAATCCCCCCCACACCTGTTAATATTTATTATATGTTGCGTAGAACAAGAAGTAAGATTTCTGTCAATAAAGTGATGCTGATTGTGACAGCAATGATTCAGTGCATGGCAGCTGCAGGCAGAAGCTCCTACACTATAATAGACAAACTGATGACCTTGTGATTTAGCAAAATAAGCTGTAAATCACGGGGGGGGGGGGGGGGGGGGGGGAGAGTTATTCCTTGCCTATAGCCTGGTTTGCCACATCAGTCATTTAAAGTTGGAGGAAGTCTAACAGAGGTAGAGAACAGAAGCATAACTTCAAAGAAAATGATCTTTGGAAAATATTCTGTAGAATGGTAGTTTTTCTCTTTGAGGCAATGGTACTAGTTGAATTTTCTAGAATACTTTTTTTCTTTTGCTTTATTGCTTCCCTTTGGAGTCTGATTCGTAAGTCACATATCTTCCTATTCTTGTATATACTATTTCTTATATTTTTACATTTTGAGGTTAAAAATGCAAAATTCATTATTTAAACATACCTTCTATTTAAAAAAAATATTCCAAGGTTCATTCTTTAGCTTCACAGCCAACCTGCTGTTCATTTGTAGAAAGATACCAACAGCACTGCACGTGATAGATGAATGTCCCTTCTTTAAACTCAGGGGCCCTTTTACTAAGCCACAAAAGTGTCAACGTGCGCCCAAGGAGATACTGCCCGGCTACCGTGTTGCTCTTGTGGTAATTTCAATTTTGGCGTGTGTACGATACGCATGTCCGAAAAATAATTTTTATTTTTGGATGCGCATATTGGACGTGTACCAACTGGCATTTGATGCACGTAGGTCATTACCGCACGGTTACTGTGTAAGACTTTACTGCTAGGTCAATGGCTGGTGGTAAGATCTCAGACCCAAAATGGGCACCAATTTTGATTTTGCTGCATGTCCATTTTTGGTAAAAATTTAAAAAAAGACTTGTTTTACAGGTGCGTTGAAAAATGCACCTGCACGCACCCAAAACTACACTACCGCATGCCGTTTTTCAGTGCAGCTTAGTAAAAGGACCCCTAACGGGTGGATTAATAACCTTGAACTCAGGTAAAGAAAAGAAAAGAATATTGCTCGGCTTCAAGGATTTGCACCATTAAACAAATAATGGATGCATTTAAATTTTGTATGTCTCTTTCTAATGCCTACAGGATTTTTGATGAAGATCAGTCCGTTAGAACTCCAATATCCTTAAATTCTGAATGGTGAAACTTGGCCTAGTGGTTAGGGTGGTGGACTTTGGTCCTGGGGAAGTGAGGACCTGAGTTCGATTCCCACTTCAGGCACAGGCAGCTCCTTGTGACTCTGGGCAAGTCACTTAACCCTCCATTGCCCCATGTAAGCCGCATTGAGCCTGCCATGAGTGGGAAAGTGTGGGGTACAAATGTAACAAAAAAAAAGTGAAGAAACTTTCGAACACTTTGACATTTTTTCAAGAATTGAAATAAAAAATGACAAAGATAATCCTGAAGTGGTTTCATCTGAGAATATTTAGAGGGAAATTCTCTAAAGTGACACCTATATTTAGGAGCTTAGAAGGCACCACTTGGAGCACATTTTATAAAGAAAAGTAGGCATCTATTTTCCTTTATAGAATACTAGTGTAGCTGGATATGTACATGTGTGTTTAGGCATGAGCACTTACATCAGCTGGTATAAATACTGACACTTAGGGCCCTGTTTACTAAGGTGCGTTAAAGTTTTTAACGCACCTACACTTTGCATGCACGCTAACCATGTAGGTGCCCATAGGGGTATTGTAGGCACATACATGGTTAACGCTCGTACATGGTTAACATGCGTTAAAAACGTTAATGTGCCAATAACGCTGCTTAGTAAACAGGGCCCTTAGATTAATATTCACTTAACTTATAGTATTCTAAGGGCATGCCCCACCCACATTCCACCTAGATTTCACCAATGTCTGACTGAAAAGGACGCACTATTGAAGATATGGCATGATTACAGAATAGCACATTGCCAGATTCTTATTTACATGTGTATGTGTTGACATACATGCATAAATACTATACTATCAGAGTTTTCTATATCACTATTATTCCAAAAGGATTCAAAGCAGTTTACAATAAGTAGGAAAAGCTCTAATAGTAAGGAGAAATTAACAATCTAATAACACAATAAAAGAGAAATATCCAGCAAATATATTAAACCAAAAACAAATTTAAAATCCAGAAAATAAAAAAAAGATATTGCTTGAAAAGATAAGTTTCTAACATTTTCCTAAAAAAGAAGGGACTAACCTTAAATTTGAAGGTAATTGATTCCATGCTCTAGCCCCAACACAAGAAAAAGACCTAAAAAAAAACCTTAAATTGAATATTGTTTAAAGAAGGAAAACCTAGCTTCAAAATTCTCAAAAAGCCTAATTTTCTACCCGCAGATGGAAATACCAACAACTCACTCAAACCTTCAGAATTCAAACCAAATATTGATTTAAAAATTAAGCAAATAATTTTAAAATCAATACACTTACATATTGTCAACCAATGATAATTTTGGAAAATAAAAGCTGCGCTTTCAAAACATCTAGTACTTTTAAACTGGCATTCACATGTGTACTTGCCATCTAAATCTATGCAGCTCTTCATAGAATTACCTCCTTAAGAGGCAACTTTCAAAAAGTGCACATGTAATATCACGTGGAGGGGCATAATCGAAAGGGGCGCCCAAGTTTTCCTGAGGACCAAAGGGGCGGGAAAACCCGTATTATCAAAACAAGATGTGCGTCCATCTTTCGTTTCGATAATACGGTCGGGTACGTCCAAATCTCAACATTTAGGTCGACCTTAGAGATGATCGTTCTTAGAGATGGTTGTCCCCGATTTTCGGCCATAATTGAAATCGAGGACGCCCATCTCAGAAATGACCAAATCCAAGCCATTCGGTCGTGGGAGGAGCCAGTATTCATAGTGCACTGCTCCCCCTGACATGCCAGGACACCAACCGGGCACCCTAGGGGGCACTGCAGTGGACTTCATAAAAAGCTCCTAGATGCATAGCTCCCTTACCTTGTGTGCTGAGCCCCTCAACCCGCCCAAACCCACTCCCCACAATGTGGGTACAGTGGGTTTCTGGTGGGTTTTGAAGGGCTCACATTTACCACCACAAGTTTAACAGGTAGGGGGGGATGGGCCTGGGTCCGCCTGCCTGAAGTGCACTGCAGTACCCACTAAAACTGCTCCAGGGACATGCATACTGCTGTCATGGAGATGGGTATGATATTTGAAGCTGGCATAGAGGCTGGAAAAAAATTTAAAATTTTTTTAGGGTGGGAGGGGGTTAGTGACCACTGGGGGAGTAGGGGGAGGTCATCCCCAATTCCCTCAGGTGGTCATCTGGTCATTTAGGGCACATTTCTGTGGCTTGGTCGTAAAAAAAAAGGACCAAGTAAAGTCGCCTAAGTGCTCGTCAGGGTCGCCCTTCTTTTTTCCATTATCGGCCGAGGACACCAATATGTTAAGCACGCCCCAGTCCTGCCTTCACTATGCTTCCAACATGCCCCCATGAACTTTGGTTGTCCCCGCAACGGAAAGAAGTTGAGGGCACCCAAAATCAGCTTTCGATTATGCTGATTTGGGCGACCCTGGGAGAAGGACGCCCATCTCCCGATTTGTGTCGAAAGATGGGCACCCTTCTCTTTCAAAAATAAGCCTGATAGTGTCAATATCTGTTTAGAAAAACATCAACAAAGTGAGCTCTACTAAAAAAATCTTGCTTAAAAGTGATACTACCCAATTATGTGAATCATTGTTTATATTGAAAAACACGCCAAAATTAACAGCTGCTAATTGTCATGTTGGTAAAATTAGACAACCTTATACAATCTTAATAATGGCTAATTTTCAGAGGAATGCCAAATAAAACTACTTAGAGACACTACCATTGTAATGGCAATCTGTAATTAATACGATATACTGCTTAAAAGTCATAGATACTGAAAACAATCGTTTCATGTTTAAGTAAAATCAATGATTTAACTTACTGTTTTAAAGGGCATAGATGGTAAAAACAATCCTTACATGTAAGAGTAAAATCAATAACTTAACTTACTTTTATAAAAACGTGCTACCTCCATCATAATCAGAAAGAAGATCGCTTGCTATAGTAACTATTTGCTGCGGAAAATGAAAGAGATATGATAGAACTTACCCTTGTATGTATGTTTGGAGCACAGGCGGTCCCTTATCAACCTAGCCCACTATAAGTATAGAAAACCTTGATGATGTTAATGATGTCGTTGTCATCAACGTGTGTTTTAGCTCAGGTCACTGGACATAAAGAGAGAGTCCCTGCTCGACAGCGCTTACAATCTATTTAGGACAGGTAAACAGGACAAATGAGACAAGGGAATTACTGAGGTGGGGATAATAAAACATGGGTACTGAACAAGTGAGTATGGGTTTTGGTGAAACATGAAGCTGTGTTGAGACTATTCAAGCTTGAGAAACCATTGTAATGACAATTGTGAACCACATACTTCCAGATTCAAGGCATTTAGTATTTAATTTTTGGTTTGGTTTGGTGTCACCATGGATGCGGGAACTGTTCTGGGAGGATATTGCTAAACAGTATGACGTGTGACAGGTAGTATACATATATCTTTTACACAAACATTGTGTTTTGGGATTAAATTGTCACTTGTCCCTCTCTCTCACTTGGAAATTGTCATACTTATATGTTTCAATATTAGCCACTGCTTCATCACAAAGAGTGGCCACTGTTCCATAATTCACAAGGTTATACTTTCTTTATGGAAGTTTTTATGTAAGATTTTTCATATGTTTTCACACTTTGTCCATCTGGTCTTTTCAGTTTTTATATATATAGCACTATATTTTCACATATTATCTGTATATATCTATATCTATCAATCTATCTATATCTATATATGTTTAGATAGATAGATAGTGAGAGATACATTATAGGATATAATATTTGAACTTTATGAGATGCATTATAATATTATTTTTATTTTATTATTTACAATGTTTTATTTGTTACATCAAAAAGCAACACAGGAAAAAGGCACAACATATATCATTAAGCAATAAATAGAATAACAAAGAGCCTTCGCTTTAGAATCTCATTATTTCCCAACAGCCCACATCATGGGAGACTCATTAGGGCACCAAAACAAAACATTCAATAAGAATATCAAACAGAGAATTGCAGGCTTATAATCAAACTTTATTTCCTGTACTCAAATACTAAAACAAAAACAAAAGCAAAACAAAACTTCAATTCTTATGTGCAAGGAAAAGTTCCAAATGCATAAGATTAAAAAAAAAAAATAGGAATTTTTATACCACATAACCAGGCATTTACAAGGAAATTTTAAAAAGAAAGTGCCCCCCCCCCCCCCCCCCCACTGCCAGAACTCTAGGCGTTAAAATAGGAAGGCCTTACATCTCATCTGAGTATGCTTAGAAACATCAAAAAAGATCTGTATAGGCTTACCACAACAAAGTACTGCCTTTTTCTGGAAATAAGTTTTCAAAATTAACTCCTTCTTTTTCACAGATGACAAGGTAACCAATAAAGTTGCTCTTTTAACAATAGTAGCCTAAGAGGTTTCCAAATATTTTTTAAGATCCAAGCTATCAGGAGAAGTTATAGTATTCATTTCCCCTTTTTTATTAACTTCCCTGGTACCTCTAGAAATATAATAAACATTCACTATCTCACTATCTTCCGGGGTTAGCTGTAAGATATCTCTCAAGTACATATTAAGAAGTTCTCTTGGGAAAGATAATAAGTCACTGGAAAGTTAAGAAGTCTTAAATGCACTACCCTGGCAGTATTCTCAAGTGCTGCGATCTGAAGATGAATAAGCAAATTGTCTTTAGAAGAAGCCACTGCAGCATGACAAACCTTCACTTGTGAGTCAACCTTTTCAATATTCTTCAAAACAGAAGAAATTCTGTTGTCCTGTTCTAGAAATGTAGCTGATGCCTCCTCAGTAAATTTCCTATAAAGTTTCAAATTATCCTGCAAGCTCTTATCCACCTTATTAATAGCCAATAAAACATCCTTTAAAGTAATATCTCGCGATTAAGAGAAGTAATGGCATGGTACTGGAAGATTGGAGGGTGGCCATTGTAACGCTGATTTTTAAAAAAGGTTCCAGAGCTGATCCAGGAAATTATAGACGGGTGAGCCTGACGTCAGTGTCAGGCAAGATGATAAAGACTATTATAAAGAATGAAATTACAGAGCATATTCAAAAGCATGGATTAATGAGACAAAGAGGGGCATAATCAAACGCGAACGCCTATCTCCATGGGCGTCTATGTCCGAAAACGGGTACGTGAAGAGGTGGGACAGACCGTATTTTCAAAAAAATGGACGTTTTTCAGCTGGGCGTTTTTTTTTTTTTTTTAGCGATAATGGAAACTAAAAACGTCCAGCTCAAAAACGTCCTAATCCGAGCCATTTGGTCATGGGAGGGGCCAGGATTCGTAGTACACTGGCCCCCCTGATATGCCAGGACACCAACTGGACACCCTAGAGGTCAGTGCGGTGGACTTCAGAAAAAGCTCCCACATGCATAGCTCCCTTACCACGGGTGCTGAGCACCCAACCCCCCTCCCCCAAAACCCACTACCCACAAATGTACAACACTACCATAGCTCTTAGGGGTAAAGGGGGCACCTACATGTGGGTACAGTGGGTTTTGGAGACCTCCCATTTACCAGCACAAGTGTTACAGGTAGGGGGGATGGGCCTGGGTCCACCTGGCTGAAGTGCACTGCGGTACCCACTAAAAGTGCTCCAGGGACCTGCATACACGCAGGCCTCTAGGACTTGTTGCTGTTATATAACCTTGGCACACCAGTTGACACCTGAAGACTAATCTCATTGAAAACGTCCTTTATTGGAATAAGCACGCTTACTCACAGTTAACTGCAGATCAGAGGTTGTGCCCCACTGGCAACGAGTCTCCCTGGTACTGAGATGAGCAGTAGGTCAGAGCTGGCAGAATGCTGTACAATGCCCTCTTTCAGCCTCATTCAAGGTAAGAACTAAGTTCTGTAACGTGGCTAACACATGAAAGGGATCTAAAACTGGCTTACAAAAATGGCCACTACCTCATGGACTACTGGAAACAAAACAGGGCACACTCTGACACAGTAAGCAGGGGGAAAAGCACCATGGGAGTAGAGCCTACCAACTACCAACATCGTGAGCATTTGCCGCAAGCTAGTGGAATCACGGAGCCCAGTACCCTACACCCACATAACAGAAAAGGTGTCACACTCACCCGAGAGCCACATCAGAACCAGGAAAAGGCTGTCACAGGATAGAACACATTCTGCTGTCATGGAGGTGGGTACGGCATTTGAGGCTGGCATAGAGGCTGGAAATAAAGTTTTTAAAGTGGGGTTTTTTTTGGTGGGAGGGGGTTAGTGAGCACTAGGGGAGTCCGGGGAGGTCATCCCCGATTCCCTCCAGTGGTCATCTGGGCAGTTGGGGCACTTTTTTGGGACTTGTTCATGAAGAAAAAGTGTTCAAAAAAAGTGACCCCAAATCGCGGTAAAAACGCCTTTTTTTTATTATCAGCTAAAGACGCCCATCTCTCCTCGGCCGATAACCACGCCCCAGTTCCGCCTTCACCACGCCTCCGACACCCCCCATCAACTTTACCCGTTTCCGCGACGGATTGCAGTTGGAAACGCCCAAAATCGGCTTTCGATTATACCAATTTGGGCACCCACGGGAGAAAGACGCCCATTTCCCGATTTGGGTTGCAATATAGGCATTTTTCTCTTTTGATTATAAGCAGGAAAGCCAACATGGATTTAGTGAAGGGAAATTTTGCCTCGCTAATCTATTATATTTCTTTGAAAGGGGGAACAAACATGTGGCTCAAGGTTAGCCGGTCAAAATTGTGTATCTGGATTTTCAAAGGCATTTGACAAAATACCTCATTAAGGACTCCAGAGGAAATTAGAGAGTCATGGAATAGGAGGTAGTGTTCTATTGTGGATTAAAAACTGGTTAAAAGATAGAAAACAGAGAGTAGGGTTAAATGATCAGTATTCTCAATGGAGAAGGGTTGATAGTAGGATTCCCCAGGGGTCTGTGCTGGGACCATTGCTTTTTAACATATTTATAAATGATCTAGTGAGGCAATTAAATTTGCTGACAACACAAAGTTATTCAAAGTTGTTAAATCACAAGAGGATTGTGAAAAATTACAAGAGGACCTTACAAGACTGGGAAACCCGGCATCCAAATGTCAGATGATGTTTGATGTGAGGAAGTGCAAAGTGAAGCATGTGGGAAAAAGGAACTTGAACTATAGCTGTGTAATGCAAGGTTCCACATTAGGAGTCACCGACCCGGAATGGGATCTAGGTGTCAACCCTCTGCTCAATGTGCGGTGGTGGCAACCTCAATTCATGTCCTCTAGTTTTACCATTTTCATGTCAAAGGCTTTGCTAAAATCTAATTAGATTACATCTAGAGCACATCCTCAATCCAATTCTCTGGTCACCCAGTCAAAGAATTCAATCAGGTTCATTTGGCACAATTTTTATTCATTGGATCTTGTAACCTATTGGATTCCAGGAAATTCATTATCCCTTCCTTCAGCATTGCTTCCATTACTTTTCCAATAACCGAAGTGAGGCTTACTTTCAAGCTTCTTCTCTGTCACCACTTTTGTGAACAGGGACCACATCCGCTCTTCTCCAATCCCATGAAACCACCCCTGTGTCTAAGGATTTATTAAACAAGTATATCACTTTTTTCGGAGCTGATTATTTGGGTGCCATATATAGAATCTAGCCCAATATGTAAATTAAGCAGGTATTTCAGAATAGCACTTAGGCAGAATTTTATAAATTATGCTTGGATTTACTCTCTTGCATGTATAAATGTGATTATTCTAAACACTTATGTTCAAAATTAGTGCACAAATGTTGGTGCCTGTGTTATAGGAATTCCCTCCTAATGTATAGAACTCTATCACCTTATTTGTATTTGAGCATAATTGTGTGAATGTAGAAAAAAATTGACATTAATATATTTGCTAGAATTGAAAAAAAAAATCTCCAACTGACAAAACTCTTAATTCTGAACCATTTATGTATTTATCAGAATAGCACCTTTATGTTTGTAGAGTCTGCAACTTTTCAACCTAATATTTTCTCAGGGAAAATTTCTCTGCTGCCTCTATTTCCTTGTTCAGTGGCATTATTGATTGTAAGACATCCTACAGCACATTACATGTTAGAATTACTGTAAACCTTTAGATAATACCAGTTACTGGAATTGTTTCTACTGTAAGTCAAACCACAGGAAAAGGGATGTGTTGGAAAGTGGTCTTAATACATTACGCGACTTCAAAGCATTCCCATGGATTTGCCGCTTCACAGCATCCATCATTATCAGAAGTAGTTTGGCTGATAGAATATTTTTTTTCTAGTAAATAAGTATTCTGTAATTCAAATCTATAAATAAGCTACAACTTGAAAATATGCTCTTATTATTCTGACTAGCTTTAAGTAATTAACTTACAATTTCTCTTCCTAAGAAAGCCTTGTTTATAAACCACATGGTAGCTTTTATATTTCTGTTGTTTCGATTAAGCAACATAATAAATACTACATTTGTACTTGATATATTATTGATGCACCGTAGCTGAATGCCATGTCAACATAGAAGAAATGATGCATCAGAAAGACTAGTTGCAGGTTGATCCTTGGGTTATTGCTCCATTGACTTTTTAAATAGTTTACCAGTTCCAGTTTTATGTGTAGGCTATGGTAATCATCAAACCGTAAAACATTAGTCTGGTGAAAAATGTGATTTTCAGATATATGCTTGGATAGTCTGGAAGGTTGAAAGTTTTGTACTGGAACATCTTATGAGACATTGTTTCTATTTTTAGAACCTGGGATTATAGAGCTTCTTTGATCAGCATAAATGACTGAACATGACAGACTGAGCTAGAGGAAATGAGAGAACCATAAGGCCAAAAGTAGATGCCAAGAAAATAACAAGCAAATCACAATAGGAGTGAGTCAGTCATCTGTGATATGTTCCAGTTCCAATTCAAATCTACTTCGGCAGGTCGCTTGGTACAGTGACTGTTCTAATCAACTCTGATTTTTTTTTTCCTGTGAAAAATCGAAGTTTCTTCTCACATTGTAATCTTTTTTTTGTTTTTGTTGTAAAATCATTTTTATTCATTTTTTTCTGATAAGTACATCACTCTGACTCAAAAACTCTATTCTTAATACCTTTTTAAAATCAAGAGGTAATTTTCAGCAGCATTGGTATTTAATACTTATATTCAGTGCTGTTATACATAAAGGGCCGGATTCAGTAAATGGTGCTTGAAGATAGGCAATATCAAAAAATGAAGAAAAACTTCCACAATTACTAATACTAACACTAATCACACCAAAGTAGAGTTTAATGTACCCTTCAAAACTTTTTTTTCATTTAAAAAAAAATATATTTAGAAACTACGGCTGTATAGTATGCAGTATACTATGTTGGTTTTATATGATGACCAACTTAATTCCGCCCTCAGCTGTTTATCTCCATCATTGGCCAAAAATCTCCATTAAAACAGTCTTTATTACTTTTTAAAAAATCTTTTAAAATCCTGTAATAACTATTTGCACTGTGATGACTGCTTGCACTCTTCATAAGTTAAAGAAACTTTTTTCATTTCTCTTTCTTAATCAATACTTTTTCAAAATCAGAGCAGGAAAAAAATGGAAGCACTAAAGCTGCAAAAATGATCCCTTTGTGGACCCATTTCACCTCCTATGCCTTCTTTAGGAGATCCAAAATATGTCGCACTGTACTTCTGTGTTCTGAAATGATAGCAGTTCTTAATAACCAGTGCAGTAATATTCCAAACCTAAAAACAGGTTACAATCTATAAAACATAAAATTGGATGCCAATTAGTGCTTCTCAAAACAAGAGTAGTTCTGCTATATTGAAGACCAAAAAAATGGTGATGCTTTTAAACAAGATGCTAATGCATGGGCATAGATGGCATCCTTGTGAAAGACATGCAGCCCATTCAATCATTATTCAATTCGCCATTATTTTCTAAATATAAAGCTGAAAGATAGATGCCAGAAAGATCCACACGAAACTCATATTCTATAAAAGGTAATCTGCACCAAGTGCCCTTTATAGAATAGCGCTTACCCATCTGTACTGAAATCCAAGCACATTCTATAACAACGTGTGTAATTTAATTGGCTTAACAAGCTCATCAGTGTTGATAACAGCTCTTAACAAGCAATAATGAGCACTGATTGGCAATAATTAGAATTTACATGCAAAACTCGTTAGGCGCATTCTGTAATGCAGTGCGTCTAACTTCTAATGCACGCAGGCAACAAGGGGCATGGTTATGGACAGGGAAATGGGTGTTCCAAACTTTATGCACATAGTTATAGAATATGGCCCAGTGCGCCTAAATCTACCTGCCAGGGTTTATGCCACATTTTCAGTGGTGTAAATGGAGGCACGTAGTTTTAGGCGCTGAGATATCAACTAATCACATTCTATATACCACCCCTAAATCTGAGATCCACACTCAAATTTGGGCACCCAAATTTGGTTGCCATATATAGAATGTGGTGGTTAGTCACCACTGCTGCTGATGTTCTTCAAAATCATTAAATCGCGGAAGGATTGTGAAAACTTATAAGAGGACCTTACGAGACTGGGAGACTGGGCATCTAAATGGCAGATGACGTTTAATGTGAACAAGTGCAAAGTGATGCATGTGGGAAAGAGGAACCTGAATTATAGCTACATCATTCAAGGTTCCACATTAGGAGTCATAGACCAAGAAAGGGATCTAGGTGTCATCGCTGATACTTTGAAACCTTCTGCTCAGTGTGCTGCTGCGGCTAAGAAAGCAAATAGAATATTAAGTATTATTAGGAAAGGAATGGAAAACAAAAATGAGGATGTTATAATGTCTTTGTATCGCTCCATGCTGCAACCACACCTCAAATATTGTGTTCAATTCTGGTTGCCGCATCTCAAAAATGATATAGTAGAATTTGAAAAGGTACAGAGAAGGGCGACAAAAATGATAAAGGGGATGGGACAACTTCCCTATGAGGAAAGGCTAAAGCGGCTAGGGCTCTTCAGCTTGGAGAAAAGACGGCTGAGGGGAGATATGATAGAGGTCTATAAAATAATGAGTGGAGTTGAAAGGGTAGATGTGAAGCGTCTGTTTACACTTTACAAAAATACTAGGATTAGGGGGCATGCGATGAAGCTACAATGTAGTAAATTTAAAATGAATCGGAGAAACTTTTTTCTTCGCTCAACGTGTAATTAAAATCTGGAATTTGTTGCTGGAGAATGTGGTAAAGGTGGTCAGCTTAGTGGAGTTTAAAAAAGGTTTGGACGGCTTCCTAAAGGAAAAGTCCATAGTCCATTATTAAATTGGACTTGGGGAAATCCACTATTTCTGGGATAAGCAGTATAAAATGTTTTGTACTTTTTGGGGATCTTGCCAGGTATTTGTGACCTGGATTGGCCACTGTTGGAAACAGGATGCTGGGCTTGATGGACCTTTGGTCTTTCCCAGTATGGCAATACTTATGTACTTATGTAGGGATGGTGAATAAGTCTGAAAAGACTATAATGTTTTATTTTGTTCTATTTCTATTGATTAGTTTTACAAGAAATTCATAATAAAAGCAAAACTAAGGTTTTATTTATTGTAATGCTTTCACGCAGTTAACCTTCCTTCATTTATTTTAATTTTCTTTGTGCTCCCTCCCATTCGTTATACTTCTTTGGAGACCTCTGTTCAACCACACAAATCTTCATTTTTCACAATTATCTGTCTAGTTACAAACATACCCAACTTTTGTACCTGTAGTAACTTTCTTATGAATATATTTTAATTCCCTTCAGCACCTGTTATTTAATTTTGTGTATATCATTCCTCAGGCTATCAAGTTTGGCCCATAAAAGTTTTATTTTGCCTTCCTCTTTATCGGCATTTAAATCCCAATTCTGATAAAGCAACCAATTTTAGCATAGTTTTTTTTATTACATTGTTTTTGTGTGGTTATTTTCCTTATCATTTTGTGCATGCTGATTTGGAAAACTATAGCCACAGGCATAACAATAGTCCTGTATAACTTTTAAATCTCAATGGTAAAAACAAACCAGCAAAATGTTGTCTGGTATTTTGGATAAAAATGAGTGTTGTTATTCTATTTGAGTTTAACATTACTCATCTGAAAAATCATTTCTTCGAACATCATATTTACCATTCTCTTTTTCTGGTTTCTCTGATTTCAGAACTACACTGTCCCAGGTAGCATGGCCAAATCATCTCTCACAATTTTCCTAAGCAACCATTAAACTGACCAGGAGGAGAAGAGAATTTGTGAAAGCAATTGGCTGAAGGTTTCTTCACTAGATTTCAAACACAATACAAATCAGGCCTGGAAATTATAATAATTTAAGTTATACAGGTATCATGCAGTATGGGCTCCTGCATAAATGTTCCAGCGGTTCTACTGAAAGCACTAAGATTTGCCTTTTTCTGACATCAGAAGTTGCCAGGCAGAGCATTACACAATTTTTAGATTTCCCAGTTTCAACCAGAAATATGGGGAATCTAGAATCTTGGCATGAGAAGTAGAGGGAGGGAGCTACATGAGTACATACATGTTGCCATACTAGGACAGACTAAAGGTTTATCAAGCCCAATATCCTGTTTCAAACAGTGGCCTATTCAGGGCACAAGTACCTGGCAAGATCTCAAAACAGTACAATACATTTTATGCTGCTTATCCCAGAAATAAGTGGATTTTCCCCAAGTCCATTTTAATAATGGCTTATGGACGTTTCTTTTAGGAAGCTATCCAACCCTTTTTTATATCCTGCTAAGCTAACTGCTTCTACCATATTCTCTGGCAATGAATTCCAGATTTTAATTACACATTGAATGAAGAAACGTTTTCTCCAATTCGTTTTAAATTTACTACTTTGTAGCTTCATTGCGTGCCCCCTCGTCCTGTTAGAGGAGACCCCCCCCCTTCCAAGTATATTGGGTCTAGATTTTATATATGGTGCCCAAAAAACTAGCACCAAAAACTCTATTCTATAAGCCGCATTTAATGCTTGACATGGTTTATAGAATAGCGCTTATGCCTGGGACTTGCACCTAACTTTAGGCATGGCCGTTAGCACCAACTGAAACATGGTGCAAATGTAAATGCCTAAATTAGGCACATATCCCTGTTATTCTATAACAGTGTGCGTAAATATTACTAACACCCCTGTTCTGCCAATGACTCTCCCATTTCCATACTCCTTATTTTTTTACTTGCACATAAAATTTAGGCATGGATTGGTTTTAGGATTGTTAAAATGCTGAAATGCAGCAGGAACTTTGGTCCAATAGCACTGAAGCAGTGGTGTGGAACACCACAAAATGCTGGCCACCACTTGATATGGACTGATTAACTATCAGATAAGCACTTGTACCTGATCTTTCATGTGTTATCTAAATGTTTTAGAGAGCAAAACTCCTTTGACAGATTCAACCAGCATGGAAACAGATATGAAGTCAGCAATGCCTTTTTCTCTCTTTAGCACCCCCATGTGTCCAGACTGACTAATAGGCCAGAGATGATTTCTCTCATAATGTGGGTAGATGTGTTGGTCATAGGCACATAAAAGAAAAAGAGGACATTGTCCTAAATAAAAACAAACAAACCTGGAGGACATATCTGAAGAAGTCCAAAATGAGGACATGTCCTCAAGAGGACATATTGTAACCCTAATTAAGGGCATAACACATACATTTGACTGCATTAAAAGAGGTATTATAGGGGCATAGCATAGATTTATGTATTTATCTTGAATTTTCAAATTTTATGTGTGTAATTTATAAGCAAACCCTTAAAGTCTGTAGTACAGTGGGTAATATTCTGTGCATATATATAGTCACATAAGAACCTAATGTTCAGAGTCAATCTTTGTGCTTTTGTGTGTTTGAAATTACATTGCTGTGTTTGCTTTTTAAATTATAATTGTTATCTTTTTAAAAGTTACCACTTTATTGACAAATATAGTAGCTTATAAAGTTGTCGCTGACTTACATTCTACTGGATGAGGACTGAAGCCTATCTGTTGTGACTACTACATCAGTAAAGCATGGAAAAGTCCTGCATGGCATGCAAGGGACAATCCTCAAGTAGCTTAATGGAAGATCACTCTAATTATCTACTCACAGCCATTTCTGGCAGCTTTTTCCTTTACTGTTTGAACAGCCAATCAGTGCCAATAGGCTCAGCTGCTTACTGTCTGGCTTGCTTAATGATCCCTTTGGGTAAAAGCTACTCATGCTTTCAAGATGCCGACCTCATTGCTAATGGTTCTTGCAGGGAAGGGAATTTAGTGATATAAGGGTGTGTTACAGGCTGTATTCTTGTACTTCTCATCCTTGTGGAATCTGATTTGTACTGGTCAATTTGTACAGCTTAGCAGCTAATATTTTGAGACAACTTGGTTGGGCTGCATTCTTTACTCACAGCAGGACCCACTATTCATCTGCACCTCTTGTTTATTTCTTTGTTTCATTACTTGAGATTATAAATCACACATCTTCAAAAGGACTAGAAGTGCTGTAAGACATCAAAAAATACATAACACAGGGCATTCAATATAATATGCAAAACAGTAGAAATGCATTTTAAAAGTACACACCTTTAGTGACACACGTGGTGCATTTCACCTTTTTCCATTCTCAAATCCAGGCATATCTGTGTAGGGGACTTGGTTGGAACAGCCATGATAGTAGTGGATGTGTGTGGATGGGTAGAGGAAGAGGTATGATAGAATTTATGTTCATGTATAAGTGGTATGGTGTATATATTTATCTCCATAGAGAGTATTAGTTGTGTGTATATGTGTGATTGTGTTGGGAGAGAAAGTAGGTGTGTAAAGGGAATGGGGGGTGGGTGGATAAGTATGTATATGTAATGCCCCCTTGTGAGCATCCCTGGGTCTGGGGCTGACCTGGCAGGTGTCTCCCTCTGAGAGGCTCTGTCAGTCCTTTGAATGATTGGCACCTTGTGCCTCCATCTATGGAAGAAAGATGTTAGGGGATAGAATTTTCCTCCTTTTTCCTCAGGATAACCCAAAAAGACTGCTTTCAACAAAGCTGGATGAACTGTTAAACAGTTTATTTAACTATTTACAGCTTATAAGAAACTAGTAAGATGCTTACTTTATGAGAAGTATTTTGGAAAGTGATGTATTAAGCATTCTTGACAAAAGATATTAGATAAGCAACCTATAAATAACCTTTACAAAGTACTCTTAGAACTATTCAGTCTCTTTACCAATGTGGCAGCTTCAAGCATATCTCCTTGTTCCTTCGTTAAGTCTGATCATCAAGGTGGCAGTATTACCTATCTCCCCATCTTCCTTCACTGAGTCTTCCCCCACCTTTCACAACCATGTCCCCAGATCTCAGCCTCCTGCTGGTGCACTCTAGACTGGTGGCTACTGGATGTCCAATGAGGGTCCAAGATTGACTAGCCTGGTCATTCTCTGTAGCTTTGCTGAGATCTGAGTGCTTATTGCGTTCCCAGGAGCCTATTGTCTCCCCCGGGCACTGAGCATTGACTGTGCTCTCAGGACCCTTGCCAGACCCCAAGCATCAACTGTGCTCCCAAAGGCCATTACCAGGCTCTGAGCTCTGATTGCACTCCCAGGGACCTTTGCCAGACCTTGAGCTGTTGCAAGACTGTGAGCACTAATTTCACTCTCAGAGGCCTATCTCCTCTGTTGGGCCCTTAGTACCAGTGGCGCTCCCAAGGTCCTTCACTGAATATTGAGCACCAGCTGAGCCCCCTGAGACCGCTGGTGGACTCTACTGACTGTGCTCCCCGGTGCCTTCCTGAAGCTGGACCCAGGAACTGGTTGAGCCCTTGAAGGCCTTCTGGCGTGCCATGAGCATGCCCCTATGGGTGGTTCTGTGACTGGGCCCATCTTCTTCTTAGTGGGCCAGTGTGCTGTCTCCATAGGAGCCTCCAGGGGACACTTTCCTGCCAGGTTCATAGCTCTTAGTTCTTTTATGAATCTAGCTCTCTCTGATTCCAGCCCTCTGGACTATGTAGGCTACAGTTCATGTTTTCCTCTATAGAGAGAACCGTCCCTTCTCAGCCAAAAGGCCAGGAGACAGAGATCCTATATAGAATCTTTATATTATATCTTGACTGATGGGTCAGAACCCCAGGAAGGGGGTTCCGGTGATAAGTTTTCACTGACCGTCTAACATGTTTCAGTTAGGGAAAGGGAATGGGATTTGATATACCACCTTCCTGTGGTTTTTGCAACTACATTGAAAGCAGTTTACATAGTATATACAGGTACTTATTTGTACCTGGGGCAAGTGACTTGCCCAGAGTCACAAGGAGCTGCAGTGGGCATCGAACCAAATTCCCCAGGATCAAAGTCTGCTGCACTAACCACTAGGCTACTCCTCCTTCATTTAGTGTGTGTTCTTTATTACTCATAACTTTATTCACTAACTTTAATAGAAAAATCATTCTCAAAGTTGTAAATGTTGATTATAGGTTTGCCTTTTTTTTTTTTTTACAGTGAGCAAATTATATATCCAGCCCCCTCTGCTGTTCACTTTTCACCTAGCTCTCCAATGTATTAATCTTCACTAATGGCTACTTTTCACAGGGCTGCTGTGAGCAGCACAGTGCATGTCAGTTATAATGCTCCCTTTCTTTCTCAATTGACCTCAGCCAGATAATACTTTTTGCTGTTTGTGGTACTGTGAGTATAGGCAGGCCACAGAGCCCGGTAAGACAAGCCATACACATTCCACAAGTTACGGTGAAAGCAAATAATATTTTATTAAAGTTGTGTGGGAAGAACTCCTGTTCATTTCATAGGAGGAGAGAAAACAATATTCAAAGCTACTTCTGTAAACACAAACAGTGTCTTTGGGTGGCCTCCTCCTGCAGAGCCACCACATACATGGATTCCTCTCCACTCAGCAACAACTCTTGCTAGTCTCTGGTCTGTTCCCTGGATCAAGAGTTCAAGCACAGTTTCTTATGGGTACATGAGGCTGGCCTGCAGCTGGCCAGATCAAAACAAATATTCTTCAAGGTTCCAATTTTAACCTGCCTACCTGGTGCAGCTTCTCAGCTTCAGAATAAAGCCATCTTCAATGAGTGTCATTGCTTCCCTCTGGGCCCCCCTTAACCTAGTTCTGGCCCAGCCATTTATACTTCCTGGACCATGCCCTCCTGGCTTCACCCCTCCCATGTCACTTCCCCCTGGGGCAGAATGAGGGGTTTTAAGGTGGCCCTGACAGTGTGAGGGAGTGTCCTTAAGGGGAATTTGCAATGTCCTATAGATTCCCGCCATCCCCTTAGCTCAGCCATGACTGGTTGAATGCCTGCCATGTCAGGGTCCACCTCCCATGGCATGACAGTGAGGTTGCAAAAGAGACCATAGTAGATCAGGTGTCCTTAAATAAAAATAAAAAGCAGACAAAAGATTGCAAATTAATACTGTCAAGAACTGAGCATGATGTAAATAGGAGCAACAAACATAGTTTGAAATGTCTATATGCGAAAGCCAGGAGCTTAAGAAATAAGATGGGAGAATATATTGCATTAAATGAAAAATTAGATGTAATAGGCATCTCTGAGACCTGGTGGAAGGAGGATAACCAATGGGACACTGTCATACCGGGGTACAAATTATATCATAGTAATAGGGTGGATCGAATTGGGTGGAGGCTTAGCATTGTATATTAAGGAGAGCCTTGAATCAAATAGATTGAAACTTCTACAGGAAACAAAACACTTCTTGGAATCACTGTGGATTGAAATTCCATGTGTAAAGGGGAAAAGGATAGTGATAGGAGTGTACTACCGTCCGCCTGGCCAGGATGAACAGACGGATGCAGAAATGTTAAAGGAAATTAGGGACGCAAACAAACTGGGCAACGCAATAATAATGGGTGATTTCAATTACCCTAATATTGACTGGGTAAATGTAACATCGGGGCACGCTAGGGTGGTAAAATTCCTTGATGAAATTAAGGACAGCTTTATGGAGCAGCTGGTACAGGAGCCGACGAGAGAAGGAAAAATTCTAGACCTAGTCCTTAGTGGAGTGCATGAGCTGGAGGTACTGGTGCTGGGGCCGCTTGATAACAGTGATCATAATATGATTGGATTTGATATTAGTTTTGAAGTAAGTATACATAGGAAATCAAATACGTTAGTGTTTAACTTTAAAAAAGGAGACTATGATAAAATGAGAAGAACGGTGAAAACAAAACTTAAAGAAGCGTCTGCGAGGGTCAAAAATTTACATCAGGCATGGATGCTGTTCAAAAACACCATCCTGGAAGCCCAGGCCAAATATATTCTGCATATTAAAAAAGAAGGACGGAAGACCAAATGACAGCCAGCATGGTTAAAAAAAGAGGGGAAGGAAGCTATTAGAGTTAAAAGAAAATCCTTCAGAAAATAGAAGAAGGTACTGACTGAAAATAATAAGAAATGCAAAGCGCTGATAAGGAGGGCTAAGAGGGACTTAAAAAAAAAAGATTGCATTGGAGGCAAAAAAACATAGAATTGGTTGGACTGCTTGCCTGAGTTGAAATAGGCTATAAGCTGTATAATAGCCTGCTGGTAACAAGTGAAGGTGGCTAGTGGCAGTGAGTGTGCAGTGAGTGTGCAGGAAAACTGTTGTGTTTCCGCTGGTCTGTCTCAGAGCACAGTTGTGGCCACAGTGCATTTGACTGACACTTTGAATGCAATGCATATGTGTTAATGGGTGGTTGTACTGAGGGGTCTGCCTGAGTTTGGAGGGGCTACAAATTATGTAGAAGCCTGTTGGTGAAGGGTGAGTGTGCAAATCTGGTGTGTTCCCACTGACTTACCATGAAGCAGGGTTGTGATCACCTTACACCGGTCTGCAGTGAGAATTAGTGCTGATTAAAAATTGAAACATGACTGTTGTCCTTAGCTGAACTGCTGTGTATGAGGGCAGTGAGGTATGAAATGTGTGACTGGTTACAAGGTGTGATTAACATATATGGAAGAGTGTTCCTCATTAGGCAGGGGAAAAGTAATAAGGCAGGTCCTGCAATAGGGAACATTAATTATCTATTGATTTACTCTAGATAGGTTGGCCACAGTTTTGATAACAAAAATCCCTATAAAAATTCCCACAGGATAGGGAGACAGGGTTTCAATTTCTTTTGGTTAACCAGAGTACAGATACAGAGGCTGTTGGGCAATGCAGGAGGACCATCGCAGGAGCGACACGTGCACCAACTACCACAAAAGACCAAAGTTACCATCATACAAGAAAGTTCAACTCAAGCAGCTAAGTACAAAAATCACCACCTACACCGTTTCAGAGACTTTAAACTTACACGTAAATACTTACCTGGAGGTTTATGCTGAGATTCAGTTACATTGCAAAGTGAAGGAAGTGGACATCTGTAAGAAAGCAATTGACACAAAGAATTAATTTTCTTGTTAAAATTTCATAGTTAAAGTAAATTCTGAGTAACAGAGAAAGTAATTATTTGTACTACTTATCTGATTTGTGGTGTTGAGAATTTCAGAGGAATGTTTATTGCTTGAAAATTGATACATTTTCTGAAAAGTTAAGAAGAAACATCTTGCGCAATAAATTATTATAATTTAAAAGTTAGTGTGCAATATTGTCATCATTAAAATTTTGTAACATCTAGGGAAATTCGCTTAACATCTTGAATTGCACACTGTATAATATACAAAATACAGAATTTCCCCATCTTTCTTTGTACCTTCCCTAAGTGGTGAGTGTTTACTGTGGGACCCTACACCGTGATTTTACCATCATACCACCCTCTTTAAAAAAACCTCACCCATAGGGGATCTACACTAAACTGGTTACATGCAGGCTATGTTGCTGTATCTCAAGAGTCCCAGGGGTCTTCACAGATGTAATTAAGGTTGGGGCCTTCACAGATGTAATTACAGACCAATCAGCCGAAGCTTTCCAAAACCAGTCTTGGACCTCTCTTTCATCTACCCCATATCAATCTGGCATCCTGTACCATGCCTGCTAACAAAACCTGGTCCCGCCATCCCTATGGTGAACTAATTCTCTTTGCCTACAATAGTGGTCTCTATTGCAGATGCCTCAAATATACTCGCTAGAGCATTCATGCAGAGCGTTCTTATAGGTTTAAAAAAGGTTTGGACAAATTTTGGAGGAAAAGTCCGTAGTCTGCTATACTGGGCTAGATAGACCATTGGTCTGACCCAGTATGGCTACTCTTATGTTCTTATGCCTTGTTCTTCAGATCAGGTTTCTGTGGGGGCACTTGAGGATAAGGGATGTTTCACCCTCTTGCTGCACCCCCACCTCTCTCCTGGTAGAATCAGCATAGGAAAGTGCTGAAATTGCAGAGCTGCTTTTAGTGATGTGAACATTCATTTCTGCAAACATGGAGATTATTACTTGTTCTCAATCACCTTATTTAGATGTTGTTTTCTTGCCATCAATCTTCTTGGGAACTTCAACTGAACAAAGGGTTGATGCATATGACAACTAGACTATCAAATACGCAAACAAATCTTGATTAACAAATGGCATGCGTTCCTTCTTAATCCTCAGTTTTGATAAATGGGTGTCAGAATAACCTTGCTTAACTTCTTGAAATGATTCAATGGCTTCAGTCTACATTCAAGTCACAGGTTCCCAAGTGCTTCTATATTTCAGTAGAAATTCAACTCTCAGAAAGACAACTCTCTAAAAATGTAAATTACAACAACAGAGAGGGGGCAACTAAGGAGTTATGCTGCCATTAACTCAATAGTGTCTCAACTGAGAACTGAATTACACTATTCATAATTTAACCTTTTAAACAACATATGACTTGGGCAGTGCTTCTCAACCTATTCCACGAGGCATGCCTAGCCAGTCAAGTTTTCAGGATGGGTATGCCCCAAAGACTGGGTTGAGAAGCACTGGACTAGGGTTTAATTGAATCTGTACTGGTTTCTCTGTATTGGTTTCTGAAAATATCAGTGCCATTTGTAGACATTAATTATAGTTTATATAAACATCTTGGTTAAATTAGTATGGAACAGAAAAAGACTCCATAAAACAAAAACTGGCTTTAAAACAGTTTTTAGGAGTGCATTTTTTAAATGAAAATGGCTTAAAAGAAATGGTGAGGCTATAATTGCTTTTCCAGTAGAAATAATGCATTGACCTTTAATACTAGTGACCAGTAACATATTAGTCAAATGTAATTTCCAGACATAAATCCTTTCCGGTATTACTCTATATGCAATATATTTTTTTCTTCTTCAGTGCAATATAATTACAAATAATGAGAAACATTAGTTTCTCTGTTTAAACATTTTGATTAAACATTTACAGAAAGTATAATATTTAGGAAGTCATTTTAGAATCTAAATACTGACTTTATAATGCCTTTATTTACATGTGCAATTGTGTAGATTGTTCAGATTCAAACGGGGACAAGGTTTGAGCAGCCTGAAAAATTACACATGCATTCCTGGTCTTGCATAAGATTGCACATATATTTTTAAAAATGTTTGGCCAGAGCTCTAGAAGAATGATTGAAGTTGAAATCGTGCCTAACCCTTTGCTAGTTTAGATGACATTTAAATATGTAAAAAATTTGCCTTTGGGAATTTGGAGGCCCTTTTACAAAGCTGTGGCAAAAAGTGACCTTAGTGTGCCTTTACACGGGTCTTTCCCATGTGCTAAGGCCATTTTTACCATAGGGTAGAATGGCCAAATTTCTGATTTTTCCATTTGTACATGAGCCTCTACAGCTACCTATTTTGTAGGTGGTCGGGATTCATGTACTATACATGCACAAATTGGTTAGGGCTAGATTTTATATATGACGCCAGAAAAATCTGTGCAGTAAAAAAATATGCCTAGGAGTATTCTCTAAAGTACACCTAAATTTTAGAGAATAGGCTTAAATTTCCACTTGGTATATAGAATACTCCGAGTGCCTTTCCACGTGACCAAATTTGGCTGCATCCATTTAGGCCATTTAGGCACAGAGCGGGTACTTTCTATAATAATATGCTAGATTTTAGAAACACCCATGCCCCGCCCATGGCCATGCCCCCTTTTCAGATATGCGACTTAGAATTTACGTGCCCTCACATTACAGAATACACTTAGGGCTCCTTTTACTAAGCAGCGGTAAGCCCAATGTTGGTTTACAGCTCGTTATACAGGAAGTACCACCAGGCTACTGCAGAAGCCCGGTGGTACTTCTCACCCCTAGCACGCTGTCATTTCCGGCGCTACAAAGATGTTTTTTTTTTGTAGCGCCAGAGTGTACTGGGTGGTAATCGGGCAGTGCCACATGCTGCCCTGTTACTGTTGGGTTAACGCGGGAGCCCTTACTGCCACCTCAATCGGTGGCGGTAAGGGCTCCCCCCTGAAATGGCTGCGCTGCAAGTGCTTTACATTTCCTGCGGGAGGGCGAGACTTCCCTTTTACCAGCTGTGGTAAAAGGGGACCTCAGTGTGAGTGTAGAACACATGCCAATGCCAGCGCCGGCTCCCTTTTGCTGCAGCTTGGTAAAAGGGGCCTGTAGCAAGCTGTGGGTGTAAATCTTAATTAATGCCAATCAGTACTGATAATTGCTTGTTAACATTCAATTAACAGTGCTGATTAGCTAGTTAACCAATTAAGGTACGCACATTGTTATAGAATACGCTTCTATTTTAGCATGGAAATTAAGGCACAATATATAGAATTTGGGGTTACTATATATCAATACCAACACACTAACCGATTTGCATAGACACATCCACTCTCTGCCCCCAGGCATGCCCCCCTCCAGAAAAAAATTGAAAAAATATCTTGGCACATGGTTTGTTTAAGCAGATGCCAAAATTACCAAGGGACGCCTCCGCATGCCCCACAGTACGCATTCGTGCCTACTGCAGCTTTACAAAAGGGCCCCTTGGCTTCTTAAGTCGTGACTCATGTGCATGTAGCGTTCTTACATATGGCTTTCAGAAACATAGAAACATGAAGGCAGATAGAGGCCGTATAGCCCATCTGGTCTGCCCATCCTCAGTAACCACTAACTCCTCCTTTTCCTAAGAGATCCCCCATGTCTGTCCCACGCCTTCTTAAATTCTGATGCAGTCTTCATCTCCACAACCTCCACTGGGAGTTCATGCCACTCATCCACCACCCTTTCCGTGAAAGAGTATTTCCTCAGATTCATCCTAAGCCTATTTCATCTTAACTTCATCTTATGCCCTCTCATTCCGGAGTTTTCTTTCACTTGAAAAAGGCTCACCTCCTGTACATTAATGCCACTGAGGTATTTAAATGTCTCTATCATATCCCCTCTCTCTCGCCTCTCTTCCAGCGTATGCATGTTGAGGTTCACGAGCCTGTCCCTATATGTTTTATGACCAAGACCACTTAACAATTTTGTAGCCACCCTCTGCACCGACTCCATCCTGTTTCTATCTTATATGTGTTATTGACAGTACTGCCAAAAGCAGTAAAAACTATGCTAGACCACCTAAATTTCCAGAAAGCACTAAAGACAGGCCTGTTCAGTAGAGCATACCCCACAGACCCAACGTAAAAAATACCTGGACACCTGCGACACAATATAACCAAAGACCGTAATGGACATTACTTGACTCTTCCTCCCCCTCTCTAAACTCCCCCAATTACCTACCATACATGTACCTTATCTACCATAATATCACCTTGCACTCATTCATACCTTGTATTTGTTCAGACTGAAACCGGCTAACACCGTTAACGGTAATATGTAAGCCACATTGAGCCTGCAAAACTGTGGGAAAATGTGGGATACAAATGTAGCAAATAAATAAATAAAAATACTTACATATTTAGGAAGCAAAAATTGCCACTCGCATGTATAAGTATCACCACTTGCATGTACAAGGCACTGAGGAGGGAATTCAATGTGGGCTACTGTTAAGATGTTATTTTACTGTTAACTCCAGTTATTAGTAACTGGGTCTCATTGCATAAAATAGCTTGTTAGTGGTAAAATAACACATCTTAACTTTAACCCATATTCATAACTCCCTGAGTGATGATTCCCTTTTTATAAACACATATTTCTATGTGATATTTGCTCCATTATACATTTAGAGAAATACATGTGTATTTACTGTATATATTTTATAACAGCATCTGTATTCAATGGGCCTTTAATTAAATAGTTGGAAATTGTGACCAGCCTAACTTAGTGAGCCTTTTACAAAGGTACACTAACGTTTTTAGTGCATGCTAATAATAAGCGTGCACTAAACGCTAGATATATATTCCTATGGGCATCTCTAGCATTTAGTGTGAACTAAAAATGCTACTGTGCCTTTGTAAAAGACCCCCTTAGACATTCCATTATCCACCTGGACATCCTATGTAAAATGAGATTTCACATGTGTTAATCCACATAAATGCTTTTAACTCCTAAACCTAAACCTTCAACTGTCCCCTATCCCTGATATGTCCTGTCTATCCTAACACTTATCTCTTACTTGTCCTGTCTCTCTATCATAATTAGATTGTAAGCTCTATTGAGAAGGGACTGTCTCTCCATGCTCAAGTGTGAAGCGCTGCATATGTTCGGTAGCGCTATAGAAATGATAAGTAGTAGTAATAGTAGTAGTAGTAGTAAATATGTGAAAGTATAGAGGACATTTTTCAAATTGTACATTTTGGGTTAAAATGTATGATACTTTTTTTACATTTTTATAATTTTGCAAATTGAACAGAAGAACACTGGTCAAGCTAAATAATGATTGTGCAGAAATATCGCATGATACATATTACAAAAAAATAAAAAAATAAACATATACAGTATAAAGAAATTCAACATCACAACCACTCAGGTCCACAATATAGGCCTATTTCAATATTAGATTTCCCTGCAAGTGTTTAATCACACATTCTGAGACTCCATTTGTGTTTTTCGTTAGAGTTCTTCATAGCTAATAAAGGGAAATATATAGAAATTAGATTATGTTTCTGCCTAATTAGTTACGGGGGGTGAAAATAGTAACAATATATTGAAGTAATTTTGGCGTCTTGATGCAAGGCATCGGCCTCAATGCTTTTCTTATTGCTTTATTTTCTTTTTGTTTTATTCCACTTCCTCCCCAAGTTAAGGGGTCCTTTAACTAAGCCACAGTAAGCTACCACATGTCAAAAAGCACTGCTGCTCAAGGTCATCCCACATTGGAGAGGGGGAGACAGAGATTGGATTTTATTACAGGAGGAGCAGGAATTTATTTTTAAATATGATCCTGTAACACCAAACAGGTTAAATCAAGAATCAGATTTGTCTGTATTTTTATGAACACTGAAAAGTTTTTTTTTTAGTAAATGATCATATCTCTGTATCAGTTTTTATTATACATTATTTTATTTGTTTTAAATGTTTATTTTAGATTTATATTTATTGTCTTAGTATCAATTATTTTTTACTGCTCATAAGACTAATATTTATTAAACATTCTTATTTATATTTATATATTGTTGATCACATACTGTAATAATATTATTGCCTTAAAAAGCTTCAATATAAATCAGATGATTAACATTTTAATATGATCATTTACAACAAATCCAGCCATTTACATATTCAATTCAGACTGTTACACTTCCTATATCCCATGATGATTTTTGAGTCATTGAAATGCAAAAAAATGACTGCTGGATTGCATGGAGTATTTGACTTTCAAATCATGTTTTTGAATAAAAATTAGCTATTCCAGGGGGGCATATGATGCTGCATGGATTCCTACCCTTAGTTTTTGATTTAAAATTTTTTTAATTATTGTTTTTCCTGCATTTTTTGTGGGTTTTAGCATTTTTATTTCTATTTTGTTTTATACATCATGCACCCATGATTCTATTATTTAGACATCATTTTAAATAATGGGTTCTTAAAGGTTTATATTTGTTTTAGGTAATTTTCAATGTTTAGCAGGAAATAAGAACAGCCTCAGTAAAAATAAATAAATAAATAAATAAATAAATAAATAAATAAAAATAAAAGAGAGATTCACTCCTTGAACCTACATGGTAGAACTGGTGCACTCAAGAAAGAAGTGCTGTACTGTGAGCATTAAATATATTTTTGTCATGTTTTTAACAATTTTGTTATGAAATTTATCTACCTATTGGTTTTTTAAAAACTTTATTGCATCTTTTAGTCTGTTGGATTTGCTTTTAACTACTAGGGGAAAACTGGTTTCATTCTCAGTGTATTTTAAATTTGTATTGTTTGTTTGAATATTAGTTCCTACCTTTGATGCAGCCTGCAGGCGAAATGTAACTACGTTGGATGATTGTCTCTAATAAACTTGCACATCTTTTTAGTCTGCTGGTCTGTTTGTCTTCTGTTTCTTCACCTAGTTTGCGGATATTCACCTCTTTTTTAATGCTGTCCTGTCTTATAGAGACATTGACTAGGTCAGCCCTTGACCTGGGGATACCCAAAAGAGAGTATTACAAATGGTAGTACACAGAAGCAATATAAGTTTTGGTAAAGAAAAAAGAAATCTTCCATCAGATACTTTACAGGTGACACTTATTCTACAGAGAATCACTGATTTTGAAAGAATAGCCCTTGCAAAATGAATGAGTCTGAGTAGGATTAATTAATTCATTCATTCAGTTTTTATAACATTAACTCATAGAATCTCATCAAAGGATACACAATTTTAAAAAAGGCTGAATATTACTGGTACCTAAATAAATGCCAGTGTTTCTTTTATACCTGTATGTTCACACTGGTATATGGAAATGACCCTACACTGAATATCTGGAAAAAACAAAACAAAACACGTGTGGCTGGAATTTTTAAAAAACATGTCATATCAGTAAACTTCTATAACATCAAAGGCAATTTGTTCCATAAAGTTGTGCTCACACATGAAACAGCATGTTTTTTTTTTCATTTCAGATAATAGACTATCCCCAGCAATTTCCAGTAGGCTCTATCCTGATAAACATAGCATACACTCTGGTCTACATAAATTAATAAGGCCCACAAGGTCTTCTGGAACCAATCCGTTTACAATCTTAAAAATCAAAATTAAAATCTTGCCACCTGATATTCAAAGCGGTAAGATTTTAACTTCAGTTACTTCAACACTGTGAGTCTGCTGTAAAAGATTGCAGCAATCATTTTGGAAAGACAAAAAGTAGGGGCAGGAACGAGTATGCTTTGCTTATGCCCCGTCAATCCCGCTGCACCACCAGGAATTCCAGGTAGGGGGCTTAGTGTCACTTGAACTGGGGAGGGGAATCAGGACTGAAGCACGGGATTGGAAGGCCTCTGCCCATTTTTCTTGTTATGTGGGTCCCAGTTGATATTCAGCTGGGCCCTGGATATTCAGTACCAGTGCCTGCACATGGCCCAGCACAGAATATCTGAGGTTAAAAAACACTGACCACCACCTGCTGAATATTGGCTGATTTAATTCTATCTTCCATTTTATTGGCAACCAATGAGTTTTTCAGCACTGGTGCAATACGCTTATAGAACTGAGTATAGTGATCATTCTGGTGGCCATATTTTGTAACAGTTGCAAATTCCTCAGCTGCTAGTGAGGTAATCCAATGTACAATAATCCAAATGTGAAATAACCTAAGCATACACAAAAGACACTAATTGAGTCTGTTGGAAGTAGAGGCACAAATAAAGGATGTTCCACAGATGATACAGACATTTCTTCCACACAGATTCAACATGTTTGTCTATGGTAAGGAAGGCATCCAAAATGACCCCCAATACTTTAATTTCATCCACAGAAGATAACTGGCCTGACAACTCAAACACAAGACTAAGAAGCAATAAGCACTACCGTACGCTTCCCGCTTGCCAAAATATAGTACCGTGAGGCATGCTCACGTGCCCTGTAGTAGTTCAGACATCTGTGAACACTTCTGTGGTGCTAAAAAATACTTTCTATTTTTTAGTGTCGGAGGTGTGTTTAGGGGCGGAAAATACGCATGCTCAGCAGTAATTGGTTAGCGCATCTACATTGCCATTCACCAACCGATTAGTGCAGGGTTAGCGCATGAGCCCTTTCTGCCTTCTAAACAGGTGTCAGTAAGGGCTCATGTGCTAATTTGGAAATTAGTGCCTGGTCATTAATGGGAAAAATACAAAATGCATCCATTTTACAGCCGTGCTATAAGTGGCCTCAACACGCGGAGAAAGCCATGCGCTAATCAAGCACATGGCCCCTTTCAGTGCAGGTTTGTAAAAGGGCCTCTAAGTTTTGTAGAGACAATTGAGGGTTAAGTGACTTCTCTAAGGTCACATGGAACTACTACTACTATAAATCATTTCTATAGTGCTACCAGTCGTACGCAGCGCTTCACAATTGGAACATCAGTGAGAGTTGATCTCTGTTAGTTCTCACCCCACTAATCCAACCACTAGACTCCTCCTCCACTGCATCAAAACCACCTATATTCCTATATATTGTTCTTCCTATTTAATATATTTATCACAGTGCTGTCATGAATCAACAGTGTAATGAATATTATTATGCTTAGTGATCTGAAAGTAAATGTTCACAGAAAATGATGTTCTTCAGTGTTCATGCAGAAGACAGTTTGATAAGTTTTGACAGGCTTTTGTCTTCAGTAGTCAAAGAACCTATATAATTAAAACATTTCTCTTTGCAAGCAGGCCATCATCATACTTTTCATAAATCTCATGTTCACTCAAATCACCAGGCAAATGGCAAACAGCAAAAAGGTGCTAATAATAAAACTGATTAGATGAAAATAATTATATTGCAACATCAGAGAAAAATCAAGAGTCACAGCTTAATATAAATACTGAATCCCCCAATCACTAGTTCCTGACAATCTCAACATATGCATTCTGTCAATTTTTTAAAATATTTATATGCTTAAAAGAAAATACTTGCAGGGAGCCAGAGTCTGACATGGTCTTCATGTTTCATTACTATAACGTCTTCAGGGGTATTGCCTTTATACTTGTCAATCTGAAGTCCGCATCTCTCTTGCACTGGCCATGATACAAATTATCCTACACCCAGAGAAAGGTCATTTTCTCTACTGAATGAAAACACAGATTTGAGACCCGAATGAACAGCCAGTCAAAATTCACATTCCAGACTGAAAAATTACTGACAAATAATGAATGTAGAATGAAATATCAAACAATCCAACCACTCTGTAGCTGGAAAGTCCACATCTCATCTGATCCATCCTTTAATTGCTGATTCTTGGTTGCACCCCTCTAATCTAAACACACTTGCTGAATAACAAATCTAATGTAGATCTTTAACCACAGATCCATGTTCCTGACAATGGGCAATAATCCGGGCTTTGGTTGTCATAGTATTTACAGCTTTGATGCTCAATAAATGAAGTGCAAATTGTCCTTTTTGTCTGTCCTACATATAACACAGAAGAGGAGCAAACAATGACATAGACCAAAAAACATACATGTACAATAATCAGGTATTGCAACTTGAACGTTTGTACTGTCAATGGATGGATAACGACACCCCCTTCTATAGTTGACAACATGGTTTACAGGTTCCAGTAGGCAAGTTATTATACTCTTCTCTTGCGACACATCTTATCTGACATTCTATCCTGCAGATTCCCCCCCTCCCCCCAGGCATGTGCTGTGCAGGTGTATCCTTTGCGATCTATAATTCTTTGCAACCTAATAAGGAAATATTAGAATAAAGAGTCTGATTCTATATTGTTAAGTCTGTAGCCTTTGCTCTCTTAATTTTCTTTTGTATTTTAGGCTGTCAGCATCAATATTGAAGCTGCACAACTTAATTGCATATAAAAATATTCAATCTTTTCTAAAACTGGCTGTTGTAGCAATTTTGTTCAAAGTAATAATACATAAGAAAAAAATCTTTGTTTTCCCTACTGTGCTGTTAGTAAGAAGCATGAAGTGATTGGTGCAGGCTGTAGCTGCAGATTCCAGGACTTCCAGCTCCAGTAGCTCACTGCAGACTCTCCAACTTCTTTGGTACAGGGCTATCTTGAAGTCTTCACCGCACATTCATTACTCTTATGCAATGCTTAATAACTATAAGCTTTGCACAGAGCAGAGCAAACAGACATCCTCCTGGCTTCTCTAGCAGGATCAACTGACAGCCTGCTCAGCAAAGTTGCCAGATGGCAAAAAATTTGCCAGCTCAATTCGTACCAAAAATAGCTATATAATAATAATAATAATATAATAATAATTATAATTTCGAACTATCTTCATTTTTCATTTACATAATAAGTAGACTTTAAAATAAATTTGTATAAGCACTTAGCTTAAGTATCAAGATCCTGGCAGGAACACTGAGGCAGGCCCAGGAACGCTGAGGCAGGGTTAGTAAAGGGTATTACAAATGTCCTGAGACTTCAACCATCACATGCCTTTGCTGCATTCCCATGTTCACACACTCTTTCATCATATATTCCTCACCACTCCATCACACACTCCCTAATACTCAAAATCCCCCTCACACTTTTTCTATTTAAAAACTCCTACATCATACAGCCCCCCCCCACCATGTCCCCATGTCACATACCCCTCCATCAAACCTCTTCCATCACTCCCTTTACACGTTCTTCTCAACATCACATAGTCCCTCCTTTCCCTGTCACTTCACACACCTTCCCCCTCCCAACCACATCATACTTTCCCCATCACACATTCCCCATTCTCTTTTCTGCACTCCTTTCCCCATCATACCCTCCCCTTCCCTCAACAGCATTCCTCACCCCTCCTCTACTGCTCACACACTCTCCCCTCTCCTCCCTAAATCACATTGTCCTTCTATTCCTTTCCCCATCATATATTTTCCTCCTCTTCATCATTTGTTTATTTATTAGGATTTATTTACCACCTTTTTGAAGGAGTTCACTCAAGGTGGTGTACAGTAAGAATGGATCAAACATGAGCAATAGGCAATTACAGCAGTAAAACTATTCAAATAACAATACAAAGTATGGCATGATATACTATTTACAATGTCAACACTATACAAAATAGTACATTTTAATTGATAGCGATGGGTAAAGCAAAGATGTAACATATAGGTAGGTAATAGAGTAAGAGCTAGAAAGTAAGGTGACTGATTTAAAGAAAGTTGCACATGAGGTCAGAGAGATGGTTAAATATTATATCAGTTAGGGTAAGAGTGGCTAAACATGTCCTGCTACAGTATGTACAGTCCAAGTCACTCCTTGTGTGTGTGAGACTAACAAGTTAACCCCAGTTATTAGTTATTAGGTCTCATTGCATAAAATGGGACCAGTGCTAAAATAGCACAATTTAGTGGTAAAATAACACATTTTAATGGTAGCCCATGTTAATAACTATACCCCTTAGAACCTTAAGGGGCATAAGTTAACAAAGGCCTTTCTGAGCCAAAGCAAAAACAAAAATGTCATTTGCAAATGAAAGCAGTTGACATCATGGAACCTTTAACAATTTTCCTAAAGTGCTCATATGTAGATTAAACAACATAGGAACCCCACTAGAAAGCTTCCAAGGAACCATTTTATAAAAACACAATGGAGCTCATTTTCGAAAGAGAAAACCATTTTCAAAATGGCATAAAGCAGCATTTGGATGAAAATCTTTTCAAAACACCACTACAATACTCTAAAGCTTACAGGTGTCACCTATATGTAGATACATAGGTATTTAGTGTTTTTTGAGGGCTTACACATTCCTCCACAAGTGTATCAGTTAAAGTGGGATATGGGCCTGGTTCCCCTTCTCTACAGTCCACTGCACTGACCATAGAGCCTGGTATGTACTGTTACTATCACACCTTAGGGGGAGGGGTGGGAGGGGATCAGTGACCACAGTGGAATTAAGGGGGTGTTGTGCCTTAATAATTCCAGTGTTTGTTTGGTCATTTAGGGTACCTTTTGGTCACTTAGTTGTGATTGAAACAGGTGAAGCCAAAAACATCTTAATTTTGGCTCGAGACATATTTATTTTGTTCTATTATTGCAGAAAAACATCTATCTTTTGGTGCTGCCCAGGTCCTGACCAAAACAGACCCTCAACATATCCCCTTGAAATTTGGACAAACTGTGGAGCAAAATGTCTAAAACCGAGGTGTTGAAAATTGAAACTTGGATGTTTTTGAGAGAAAAATGTCCTTCTGCCACCTTATGACATTTTTTTGGACATTTTGTTTTATTTTGGAAATGAGCCCCAGAGACTCTTTACATTAGTTGAACTCTTGTCTACTAAGCTAAAATAATTTAGTTTTCTAGCCTCATTCAGATGCAATTTCTGCATTTTTATAGTAGTCCTAAATCACTCTATCCTTAGGCTCTTTAGATCATCACCATATCTGCTCAGCACAATGACACTCCTGTTTTAACTCTTGCAATGACTGAGAAAGGGGACACGGCTAAATTCTGAATGTCTCTCTTTTAATTAAGGGAAAGGTTTTATCCAAAAAATCCACTATACCCTGGTTCCATTTTAAGATCACAGTAGGGATGTCTGAGTGAAAACTCAGTCGCACTCATTTTGCCCCTTGTAATACATTTTTTCAAAGGATATTTGACATTGGTTGCAACCGCCCTTAAATCTGTGCTATCAAATTGGAAAGACAATACACAACTTAATGTTCACTTCTGGTGGCACACTGTCATACAAATTCACAAATTTGAAACTTCCCTAGCTGAAAAACGTCACATAACTCTGCATATTAACAAAGGGGGCCCTTTTACGAAGCAGCAGAAAGCCCAAAGTGGACTTACTGCTCGCTAAAAGGGAAGTACCACCGGGCTACTGCAGCAGCCCAGAGGTAGTTCTCTCCCCCAGTGCATGCCATTTCCAGTGCTGCAAGAATATTTCAAATTTTGTTTTTGGCGCCAGTGTGTACCCAGTAGTAATCAGGCAGTGCCGCACGCTATCTGGTTACCGCCGGGTTAGCACGAGAGCCTTTACTGCCACCTCAATGAGTAGCGATTATTGATCCCCCCCCCCCCCCCCCCCCCCCGAAATGGCCATGCTGCAAGTGCTTCATTTGCCGCATGGCCTTTTTTTGAAAGAAACCAAAGACCTTCCTTTTACCCGCTGCAGTAAAAGGGAGACTCGGCGTGATTCAAAAACACGCATCTATGCTAGCTCAGGTCCCCTTTTGCCACAGCTTCGTAAAAGGTCCCCAAAGAATGGTTCCCTTTCAAACAATACCTGATGTCAAAATCTAATATTTAATGAAATCCTAGAAGTTAAATTTGGTAGCCATGAGAATAGCACAAGATGTCAGCAATCATTGTCTAGGGTGGTCCCGAGTCCAGCTCACAGAGGCAGTGGGTTCCCAAAGAATACGCAATCCACACGGATTTGGATATATAAAGTATATTCTCTTTGCATATATGCATTGGCTCACAGCACTTAGTACAGGTAACTGGTACAGGGCTGTATCTGTGTGTGTTTAGGGAGAGAAAGAAAGGATAGGGTGTTTGTTCAGAGGAAGGGAGAAGCCTTGGGGTTGTGCTGCAAGAGGTATATATGTGTGTAGAGGGAAAGGAAGAGAGAGAAGGTGCCAGCCACCAGAGCTCTGTGTTCTGGTGGCTAAAGATGGAGATGTGCAGAGAAAGAAGAAGGAGAAACAAAGGCAGCCCAGCACAGTCCGGTGCCCTGCGGACTCAGAGACCAAGACAGAGAGAGAGAGGTAGTGCCCTAGACACAGAGAAGTGCCCTGCACAGAGAGAGAGAAGCAGTAGAGCCCAAGCAGAGATCTGTGCTCTGCTGCACAGAGAAAGACAGCCTTCCTTGAGGCTGCTGAGCGGGAGTTTTTCTCTTCCCAGCAGAAGTGCAGGAGATAACCAGCAAAAGCGGGAGTCTTGGCAGTCTGAATGCGGGAGACTTGGCAGGTCTGCCCTATAAACCAGCCAGTAAAAATGCCACCCCTTCTAATCAGGACAAAAATCAAGTTATAACTGCCTAGGGCCAGGGTACAGAATTGGAACTAAAAACAAAACACAGATGAGAGCAAGGCAAAATTATCTCAAAAATAGCAAGAGAAAGCCAAGCAGCAAGGCAGAAGAAAGATTTTCAGGGTCCTTCCCCCCCCCCCCCCCCCCCCCCCCCCACTTTGGAGAAGTGAGCAGTAAACACACAATAACACATTACAGGTAGCAATTTAACTGAAGACAAACTCAGTTTAGACAGTGATAAATATGAGAAAAATCAGGATTCTTAGCTGTGATGGAGTAGAGAATTCTGGTTCCAGCAAAGGGACAGTGCTGAATGAGCTAGCATGCATTAAACTGGTTTGGGGGCACACTGACTAAACTGAACATACACTAATGAATGCACATTGCCCTCACTGTCTCCATCGTATAGGAATTTTGGTCACTTACTATTCTCAATTGTTATATTTTAAACCAGTTTTTCCCCTACAGAATCTTTCTATTGCCAATTTTAGAGATACCCCTGACATCAAATTTAGAACACAATTTGCAAGATTTTTGAAGAATTTTCTACTTTTTTGGTTTTCAAGAAACATATTTATTGAAGGTAAGAATTATGGCTTTATCACATCTGTCTCCAAGATGCCGGTATACCTATCGCGCTGAATTTTTTTTTAATCAATGTGGTATAAAAATGGTTAAGATGGATTACCATTCTCATAAATTATTATATTTCCTATTTAGTTCTAAAAATATAACACTATTAAAGCAGTTTTGAAAAATCATGTTATTGCTTAATAAAACTTGATAAATTACAGTATGACCCATTACAAATATGTGCTCTACATAATGTTGATGCAATCACATCTTATTAGCCTCTCACAAAGATAATTTTCATTACAAAATGTTTTACGGCTGCATGTAATATGGATGTAACTAATTAAGATCACCTTGAGGCCTGTATAAACATATACACTGGCTTATTATCATAATGATTTAGCAGTTTTTGTATAGCAATAACAATGTATGATTATCAAGTGGTATTCCCAATTTACTTTGTAAATGTGAATTATCTTCTGCATTTTAACTTAATTGACTAATATAAAATTACCTTTGATAATGAAAACAACTTATTGAAAGTTTCAACAATTAAATATTAGAAATTCTATCTGTCTTCTTGTTTAATTTTATGTAATTAATTAGGCTTTTAGGATTACTCATTCTCTTGAATTCTTCAGTCTTTAATCTGGTCTGTATGAGTGACTGCATTTACCATAGTAACATCAATTTGGCTAGAAAATGAAAGCAGTTATTTACTGTAATGAAGGTAATGGTATTAGGAACATAAGAACATTAGCGTTGTCATACTGGGATAGACCGAAAGTCCAGCAAGCCCAGTATCCTGTTTCCAACAGTGGCCAATCCAGGTCACAAGTACCTGGCAAGAACTCAAAACAGTAAAACAAATTTTATGCTGCTTATCCTAGAAATATAACAAAATGTTTAAACACACATGAATACAAGTGTATTGCTTCTTCAGCTTATTGAGAGTGGAGTAGTCTCATATGTAACACACGATAAAGATTATTTGATTTTTCACCCAATGACTGGGTGTATTATCTGTGTGTATTGTCTAATCATTGACTGAACCTCCACCACCCTTTGCTAATCTTATATATAAAGATATATTTCTGTTTGTCAATATGCTAACATCTAATTTTATGTAGCACTTAGCTTGAACAAGTTGGTGCTCTTAAAACCCCGACAGGGGTTTTAAGAGCACCAACTTGTTCAAGCTAAGTGCTACATAAAATTAGATGTTAGCATATTGACAAACAGAAATATATCTTTATATATAAGATTAGCAAAGGGTGGTGGAGGTTCAGTCAATGATTAGACAATACACACAGATAATACACCCAGTCATTGGGTGAAAAATCAAATAATCTTTATCGTGTGTTACATATGAGACTACTCCACTCTCAATAAGCTGAAGAAGCAATACACTTGTATTCATGTGTGTTTAAACATTTTGTTATATTTTGATGCTCGACAGAGCACAGGCACAATTGTTTGTTTTATCCTAGAAATAAGCAGTAGATTTGCCCAAGTCCACCTTCATTATGGCTTATAGATTTTGGGGGGGGAAATTGGCCAAACCTTTTTTATATCCTGCTAAGCTAGCTGCTTTTACCACTTTCTCTAGCAATGAATTCCAGAGTTTAATTACAAGTTGAGTGAAAAAATATTTTCTCCAGCTTGTTTTAAATTTAGTACATACATGTAGCAGCTTCATTGCGTGCCTCCTAATCCTAGTATTTTTGGAAAAAGTAAACAACAGATTCATATCTACCTGTTCCACTCCACTCAGTATTTTATAGACTTCTATCATATCTCCCCTCAGCCATCTGTTCTCCAAGCTGACGAGCCCTAGCTGCTTTAACATTTCCTCATAGGGATGCTGTCCCATCCTCTTTATTATTTATCATTTTTGTAGCCCTTCTCTGTACCTTTTCTAATTCTTATTTGAGATGCGGTGACCAGAATTGATTGCACTAGGGAGTGAAACAATGGATTTATAATATTCTCATTTTTGTTTGCCATTCCTTTCCTAAGAATTTCTAACATTTTATTTGCTTTCTTAGCCACTGCTGCACACCGAGCACAGGATTTCAACATATATGAACGTAAGAATAGTCATACTGGGTCAGAACAATGATCCATAATCTTACAGCAGTGGCCAATCCAGGTCAGAAGTACCTGGCAGAAACCCAATTAGTAGCACAATTCCATGCTACCAGTCCCAGGGCAAGCAGTGGCTCTTCTCATGTCCATCTCAATAACAGACTATGTACTTTCCCTCCAGTAACTTGTCCAAAGTTTTTAAAATCCAGATACTCTAACCGCCATTATCACATCCTCCAGCAATGAGTTCCAGAGCATAACTATTATTTGAAAGAAAAAATATTTCCTCCTATTTGTTTTAAAAGTATTTTCATGCAACTTCATTGAGTGCTTCCTGGTATTTGTACTTTTTGAAAGAGTGAAAAATCAATTCACCTCTACCTGCTCTATACCACTCAGGATTTTAGTCTAGTGGTGGGTAAAGTGCACTGCAGACAGGTGGACCCAGGCCCATACCTCCCCCTACCTGTTACTCATGTGGAGGAAACTGTGATCCCTCCGAAACTCACCAGAAACCCACTGTACCAACATATAGGTGCCCCATTCAACCGTAAGGGCTATTGTAGTGATGTACATTTGGGGGTGGTGGGTTTTGAGCGAGGTTTAGGGGGCTCAGCAGATAAGATAAAGGGGCAATAGTGAGATGTGTACCTGCAAGCTTTTTATGAAGTCCACTGCAGTGCCCCCTAAGGTGCCCTATTGCTTTCCTGGGATATCTGGGGGACCAGTCTACTAAAAATGCTCTTCCTACATCCCAATGGCTTGATTTTTTGTGTTTTGCACTTGGGTTTTTTTTTTTTTTTCCGAAAATGGACCAAAAAACAAACCGTCCAAATCATAAAACCTTGTTCAGAACAGTATTTTGATAAAAACTTAGATATTTCTCTTTTTTTGAAAATTACCTTCTTTCCTATTCAGATCTGGATGCATTTTGCAAAACGTCCAAAGTTGGACTTAGACTTCATATCGAAAATGCCCCTCCACAGCTCTTCAGCTTGAAGAAGAGATGATTCAGATGAGATTATAGAGGTCCATAAGATACTGAGGGGTTCTTTTACTAAGGTGCGCCGAAAAGTGGCCTGCACTGATATAGACGCATGTATTGGATGTGCACAGATCCATTTTTCAGCATACCTGTAAAAAAGGCCTTTATTTTGGCCGAAAATGGACATGCGGCAAAATTAAAATTGGTGTGCATCCATTTTGGGCTTGAGACCTTACTGCCACCCATTCACTTAGCGGTAAGGTCTCACGCGTTAACCGGGCGGTAATCATCAGCACGTGCACAATGCCGTTTACTGCCCGGTTAGTGCCACACACCGGAAAATAAAATATATTTTCCAGCATGCGTAGTGGACATGTGTAAAAAGTGAAATTACCACCCAGGCCACATGGTAGCTGGGTGATAGTTACGAATTGCATGCATTGGGCCCATGTAGGCACCTACATGGCTTAGTAAAAGGGCCCCTGAGTGGATTGGAATGGATAGACATAAATCACTTTCTTTCCAAAATTCAAAGACTAGAGGACATGTAATGAAGCTACTAAGTATTACATTTGAAACAACTTGGAGAAATTATTTCTTCACTCAGCATGTAAATAAATTCTAGAATTCATTGCCAGTGAGTGTGGTAAAAGCAGTTAGCATAGCAGAGTTTTAAAAAAAGGATTGGACATGTTCCAAAAAGAAAAGTCCATAAGCCATTATTAAGATGGACTTAGGAAAATTCATTGTTTATACCTTGGATACGTAGCATAAAATCTGTTTTACTTGTTTGGGATTTTTGCCAGGTACTTGTGACCTGGATTGGCCACTGTTGGAAACAGGATACTGGGCTTGCTGGACCTTCGTTCTGTCCCAGATTGAGGCTACAGATGATGAAGAATCCTAGTCCTGCCATCAAAAGAGGAACCAGAAGTACCTAATTTCAAATATTTGATGAGAACCAGGTATAAATAGGAGGTGTGGGAGGGGGGGATGGGGATAGGAGGAAAGTAAGGAAGGGAGAGCTAGGTGGAGTTGGGGGCTAGGAGAAAAAGAGGGGAAACTGAGAAAGGAGATGGTACAGGCTATGTCTTAATTTGATTTCACTTGCTATTCTGGTGTTTGCATCACAGCAGATTGCAATGAAAACAAATATCAGCAAAGGAAAGGAAGGGAACTGGTGGGGACTATAAGGAGGGAGGAGTGGTGTTGTGTTGAAAGGAAGTAGGGGAAAGGGAAAGGAGGAAGGGCAATGAAATAGGAGGGAAGAGGGGAGGGAACAATGAGGAGGGGGAAGGGAGAAAGAGGGGGATAGAAAGTGGAGTAGAGAGCGGAAGGGAGAAAGTATGCAGTATAGGTCTGTATCAGAGAGACATATCAACACATATATACATAGATCACATATGCAACAGCACATCTATGTCATGTGTGCATGCATATGTGTGTATTTATACCTTTGCTCCCATATACACCTCTGCCCTGCCCACATACCCAAACACCCATGCATACTGACCACCTCTAACATACACACACACTCACAACTCCCCATATCTCCATAGAATACAGGAGTAGCCTAATAGTTAGTGCATTGGGCTTAGAACCAGGTTCAACTCCCACTGCAGGTCCTTGTGACCCTGGGTAAGTCACTTAACCCTCCATTGCTTGAGGTACAAAAACTTAGATTGTGAGCCCACTAGGGACAGAAAAAGTACCTGCACATAATATGTAAACTACTTTAGTTGTACCACAGAAAGGCAGTATATCAAGTTAATTATGCTTACCCCACCCCAAGTCATGCATATTCTTCACCTCCACTTTTATCCCTAACCATACCTCTCCATCTCCCTACAAATATGCCCCACCCCAAATTCCCATGCATATTTACCACTACACACACATATCCCTCCATATACAATACCCAACCATTAACACAAACCTCATATATACCACATCCAGAGTTTGCAAATGCAGAAAAATGTGCAACCGTGTCATACTTCAAGGAAGTACTTTACAACTTGTTACCAGATATTTTCTGGAAACTTGATTATTGATTCTTACAGAAACATATAAAATGATTATTTGGCCGATACAATTGAAATCAGTGAAATACTCCTGCTTTCTGTAATAGATGATGCAGTTCGATGACATTTAACGGGGTGTGAATAGATTGGCCCTTAGAGAATGAGTAGTACAGAAAGTGCTTCCCCTAGCGCTTTGCCAGGTTAATATTGGCAGCTGCAATTTAATGTTTATAAACAAGGCGTTGCAGGCTATGTCCGAACACAGTCATTGACTTTCTCTGAAGTATTCCTTCTTTCAGACTTTATTTGAATGCAGTGAAACACAGCCGGGATTTGACATGTCATTGTAATTAATTCTGAAAGGAAACTTAAAAATAAAAAAATAGTACAGGAAATTTAAGCTGTGTTCTTTTATGTGAACTGTCTTTACCTAATTGTCGTACTCATACTAATAGTCAATTTCTTAAGAAACATAAGGGCCCTTTTACTAACATGTGCTTACTACAGATTAAAACCCATTACTGCAAGGCACACTCAAGCATCACGCAGTAGTTTTGGGACTGGCATGCAATTCCCAAGCGTTAAAAAAGATTTCAGTGCAAGATTATTGCACGAGCCCTTACCACCTAGAAAATAGGTGTTGGTAAGTGCTCATGCACTAATGGCCACGCACTAATAGGACAAAGAAAAAGAGGCACTGATCTGCGTACTTGAAATAAGAAATGTACAAGAAAGCAGATCAAAAACAAAACAATATGTGGATAAACATGTGGATCTTATTTGAACCTACACTATCCGGACTGTTTTGGCCTCAAATACAAACCCACATATGCCTCCAACTTCCCTTTCCTGGGTACTCAACTGTGGAATGCTTTACCTAAACTAGTTAAATCAACCCAAAATTATCTGAAGTTTAGGAAACTATTAAAGTCTGTACTATTCAAAAAGGTTTACCCTCCAAATTCAGCATAATCAGCTTAATCTCTTTGGTTTCAAATAATCCAGAAACACTTGAATCTACTTTCTTTACCATTCTACTGCTGTATATTATACCAAACTTTAATTTACTGTTTGTACTGTTTAATATGCCATTAATACTGTATTCCTGATTTAGCTTATGTAAGCCACATTGAACCTGCATCCAGTGGGAAAATGTGGGATATAAATGCTTTTAAATAAATAAAAGAGAAGTTTATTAAAACAGTTACCCAATGTGGCCACATTTTGCCCTCAGGCTGCGTCAGGGGTAAAAAAAACTAAAAGCTGAGATAATATTTAACTATCTCTCTGACTTCATGTGCAACTTTCTTCAAATCAGTCACCTTACTTTCTAACTCTTCCTACTTTCTTACCCATCTATATGTTACAGCTTTGCCTTACCCTTCAATATCAATTATAATGTTCTATTAAGTATTGTGTTGACATTGCAAGTAGAAAACCATGCCATACTTTGTATTGTTAGTTGAATATTTTTACTGCTGTAATTGCCTATTGCTCATGTTTGATCCATTCTTATTGTACACCACCTTGAGTGAATTCCTTCAAAAAGGCGGTAAATAAATTCTAATAAATAAATAAAATAAATAAAAGGGATAAAAAATAAACCTCTCCCCTTTAGGTAACAATCAAACACAAAACACACTTCTCAACCTGACTCGTTCCACTCATACCAGCTAGCCAGTAACTGTCCTAACTTACCAGCTGACCATTGGAGAGATGAAGGCATGACCCCCCCCTTTAATCCTCCAGTGGTCACTGACCTCCTCCTTACCCCCCCCCCCCCCCCCAAGATGTGACACTGGGAGTAGATACCAGGCTCTATGACAGCTCCAGATATTATGGCAATTCCTAAGAAATCAGCAAGCAAGTGGATGGAATAGCCTAGTGGTCAGTGCAGTGGACAGTAAATAATAGGACCCAGGTTAATTTCCCACTTTAACTCTTTCATTTCAGTACAAATATGCGAGCTCTGCTGGAACATAAAAATACCTCCTGTACCAAAATATATAATTGATCCACAAGCCTGAGGACTGTTGTAGAGTTGGATCTTTAGGTTCAATAGGTTTTCTCTGTTCCTGGAGGGCTCACCATACAATATGAAGGGGTTTAGGTGGGATTTGTACATGGGTCCCTTTATGTGAAGTCCACTTCACTGACCACTAGACCGCCCCTCTGCACTGCTGGGATGTCTGTGTAGCCAGTTCACTAGGAATGCTGCCAGACAGATGTCCCTATGGCTTGTTTTTCTACATTTGTTTTCTAATGGTACTTACAGATAGACATCTTCAGCCTGAAAATGTTTTGCTCAAATCCATAATCACACCAGAAATTTAGACATTTTTCTGGTTTGATTATGGCTGTGTGCTAGAAGTTGGATTGATCCCAATTTGGACTTAGACATCATATCAAAAATATCATACTATGTTACTATAAGTTTATAAAAATAAAATCACTTCTTTTCTGTTCCAAAAGTGATCAAGAAGAAAGTGTGATAATAAGACAACTACCTGTAAATTTAATTTTATTTAACATTTATATTCCATTATTTGAGTTCAAGGTGGATTACGATAGGAAACATAGTCCATGAAAATAATGACTTCTTAAAATGGAATAAAAGCAGCAATTAAAAAAAAATTAAGAAAATAAGAACAATTAATCAGAAAACAATGAAACAGTCAGGTTTTTAAACCCTGATGAAAGGATTTATAAGAAACAGTATTCCTAAGAACACACAGGAGATGATTCATGAGAGTAGAAACTGCACTACACAATGATTTAGAGAATGTGGTGGACAAACCGAACTCTTTGGCAGAAGGTAAGCATAACTAAAGGCCCTTAACAGATTTGTACAGTATAAATTGTCATAAAAAAAAACTCAGTTACTGGATTTTTCAGCAGTTTTTGACACTGTGGACCACAATATCATGCTAGCATGACTGGCAGAAACAGGTTACATCGGTACAGTACTTGCCTGGTTTGGATTCTTTCTATCAAATAGACAATTCATACTGTTCAGCAGGTTATCACAACCTTGAGCTTTGACCTGTGGAGTACCACATACAAGATTGCCTGTCTTGTATACTATCTGCCTCAAACCACTAGTCTAACTGATTCATTTGGTGGATACCTAGTTCTACATCTCCATGGATGACTCATACCCATTGAACCAGGCTTATTTACAGCCCTGAATATACTGACTGACTATCTAAGAGCAATTCAATAATGGGCTAAAAACAATAAACTTTGTTTGAACTCAAGCAAAACAGAGCTCCTGTAAGAGTCTTAAATTATAGGTCATGAACAGTTGGGTACAGTTGTGCTGATCCCCCACATGCAAACAAGCTTCTGGAGCTACCTGTATCACTGTGACAACTACACTGTTTCTCGCCATACACTGAGAAGATAAGTCTTGTCAAAGTGGTTCCTCCCATGGTAACATCAAGGCTAGATTATTGTAATGCACTCTACAGTGGTATGACTACAAATGGTTTGCACCAGCTCCAATTGATTCAGAATGTCATGGCACGACTAAGAAAAGGTTGTAAGCAACATGATCACATCACACCATTTGTGCAGAACTTCACTGGCTACCAGTATAGTTCAGGGCTCTAAATTTAAAACTCTGTCTCTGATCTTCAAGGCCCTTAAAATAGATGGACTAAAATATTTTAAAACTAGAATCTCCCTGCTCTAGGGAGTCCTCCATAATGTGGGATAGATTGAATAATGTGAATTGATTTATTTGTTTCATACATTTTCTGTAAATGTTCTGATTGTAACATTTAAATAAAAATGTTATATATATATATATGAAAATAGAATCTTTCTCTGTGCACCTCCAAGATCTCTAAGGTCCTCCCAAGGAACATCTCTAACTATACCCTCTCCAATGGAAATCACATGATATGACATCCACCAGGAACCTTCTTATGAGTAGCCCCCACATGCACTCCCAGAAGGCTTTACCTAATGCAAGACTATTTCTGCTTCTCCCAAGTCTTTAGTAGAAGAGGCAACTAACTAGCTAGTCACACACACACACACACACACACACACACACACACACACACACACACACAAGGATTAAAACTGGCTACACATACTGCAGCAGGACTTGCTTACCACATGTACTCTAGCTGAGATCAGTAGCATGCACCTTTTCTGACCGCATGCTACGTTACTGACTACTCTGTCTTTTATGCTATATGTTCCCTCTCTGCTTTCTCCTTTGGTTTTCTGTTAAGATATTATAATGTGTATAATGATGACATTCTAAGTAGCACGCTATGATATAACGTGTACTATTGAATATTTTAATGCTGTATTGTTTCTTGCCTAAGCCTAGGGTATACTTACTGTACATTGCCTTGAGTGAATTTCTTCAAAAAGGTGATGAATCCTATCAATAAACAGATACGATCTTAAAACAAGAATAGGCCTTAATAGCTGCCTTCCAGGTGCTGTGGCCTACTCTGGGGTGAGTCCCAGGTCCACCCCGATCCACCCAGGGCCTCCATTCCAGGTGCCTAGCGCTTCCACCAGCTGCCTTCCAGGTTCTGTGGAGGACTTCTAGACTATCTGCTTATTCTCATGGCCTTCTCGGGGGTGACTCCCAGATCCACCACGATCCACCCAAAGCCTCTGCTCCAGGTGCCTAGCGCTTCCACCAGCTACCTTCCAGGTGCTGTGGAGGACTTGCAGCTTATCTGCATATCCTCATGGCCTACTCTGGGGTGACTCCCAGTTTCATCTCGATCCACCCAGAGCCTCCTCTCCAGGTGCCTAGCGCTTCCACCAGCTGCCCTCTAGGTGCTGTGGAGGACTTGCAGCCCACCAATACAGGTATTTATCTGCCGTCATCTACTATGTTACATCTAGAGTTACTAATGTGAGCTACTTCATTAGCACACATTAACACTGTTATTTCATGTAATTAATACCTGGGTTAAACTGCATAAAATGTAGTAAAATAACAATCGATGCAGGTTAATATAGTAGAATATTAGTAAGTCTAGGTACTAGAATATTAAAATAGTTTTATCATATAATTGCAATTGGAACTTTTCTTTTTGTACTTCAGAAAGTTGAATGACTCAGTCAGCTCTGCCAAGATATGAAATGCTAAACCACAGATTTACACCCATTTCAGAAGTAGCCTTAGATGTCAGAGCTACTGGTCATAAAATGTTAGATGATTCAGAGTTTGATTTTGGCTTATGATGTTAGCCAGTAAGCACTGGTTTTCAGTGAAATGTCCTAAATCTAATTTGCTGCTTTGATGTGCTCTTTGTATCATAAAATTGCTCATAAAGAATAACGTGATGAGTGACTTCTATTTTCTTTTCAATTGTTTTAAGGTTGATGTGCATACAGCAGTACATCTGACTATCTATCTATCTATCTATCTATCTATCTATCTATCTATCTATCTATCTATCTATCTATATCTATATATATCTATATCTATATCTATATATATACTGTATATACATATATATGATATTTAAACTTAGAATTGTTTAATAACATATAGGCCCTCATTTTACAAGCTATATTCACATCTGATATATGCATAAATCATCACTTAGATAAATCACTATGAAATAGTCCACAAGCTTATACAAACAGTGGGGGCAATATTATTGACTCAAAACACAACCCTGTGCTCTTCAATTCTCCAATCACTTTTAAAACAGTGAGTAAATCCAATTATAAAGGAGCCTCAGGAGCAACTGGTTTCACACAGGGAGAAAATTCTGTGACTTGCCTGCATGATCATCAGCTTCCATTACGAGACTTCTTAATTATTTTATATTTCAACAATACAAAAATTAGTGTAAACCTTAATCTTTGCGCGGGTCCGAATATAATGTTTTGGAACCAAAAAGATAAGTGCAGACTTACACACCAAAGTCTAAACAGTATGCCCAAGTGCTAATCTGTAAGGGTGTGCATAAGTAGCATAGGGTCTTATTGTGACAATGGTTATGCTCCTAAATTTACGCTCCTAAAATTTATGCTCCTAATTTAGGAGCATAAATTACACTGCTAATTTACAAGCATAATCTATTTTTGGAGCATAGAGTATGCTCGTAATTTAGGAGCATAAATTATGTTCATAAATTTAGAAGCATAAATTTTAGGAGCTTAAATTTAGGAGCATAACCTTTATAGAATAAAAGTCATAGGGCTAGATTCTATATATGGTGCCTGCAAAATCGGTGCTGAAATCAGTGCCTACTAAGCATATTCTATAATTGGCTCCTACATTTAGGCGCCAATTATAGAATACGCTTAGTTAATATTTCAGCGCCTAAATCTGCACGCATCCATTTATACCAATGAAAATGTGGCACAAATCCCAGTGCATAGATTTATGCTTACTGGGCCATATTCTATAACTACATGCTTAAATTTCAGAACGCCCACGAAATACCCATTTCCCCACCCAAAACCAAGTCCCTTTTTGCCTGCATGCATTAGAAGTTTGGAGCACATTGTTACAGAATATGCTTAGCGAGTTGTGTGCCTAAATTTTAATTAGTGCCAATTAGTGCTCATTATTGCTTAAGTGTTGTTATCAGCACTCATTAGCTTGTTAAGCCAATCAAGTTGCACGCATTATTATAGAATCCGCGCCAATTTTGGTACGGATCTCTAGACATGCTATACAGAATCCGGGGAATAGTGTGTAACTGCAGGGGGGGTTTGATTGGCAGGAGACAGCGTCACGTGTCAAGGCTGAAACCATTTATATCCAAGGAGGTTTAATTGCTTCTCTATGCAGCCACCATTATCTTGAAAATACATTACTTTGTATGGCTGCAAACTCTGCTTACTGGCTGTAGGCCAGATAATGGGCCAAGCATGACCCTGCCATCTCCTGTCATTTAAACCTCCTTGGATGTACACATGGGTGGAGCATGGGCGGGTCAATGGTTGGGGCTCCCACTTAATGGAATCCAGGTGCCCAGATGCTTTTATAGAATAGGACCTCACCATGTGTCATCAGAGCATCTGCTTATAGAATTACCTCATAGTGGGCACCACTGAAAATATAAGCATAGTTTATTCGTATACTCAGTGCTTTTTTTGTGCCGGTACGCAACGGTACGGCGTTCCGGCACCTTTTTTTCCCCGCCCCGCCCCCCCGCGACACTCCGGGCGAGTCCTGCACTTAGTTTTTTTTTTAAAAGACTCAGAACGTGCGAACGATGCAGCCGGCAGCAATTGAAAGAGGCTGTCTGGGCTGGCGTCTGCGTCAGAGCTTCCCTCACCCTCTGCGAGTCCCGCGAAACAGGAAGTTGTAACAATGAAGGCGGGACTCGCAGAGGGTGAGGGAAGCTCCGACGCAGACGCCAGCCCAGACAGCCTCTTTCAATCGCTGCCGGCTGCATCGTTCGCACGTTCTGAGTCTTTAAAAAAAAACTAAGTGCAGGACTCGCCCGGAGTGTCGCGGGGGGGGGGGGGAGGATTGGGGAGAGAAAGAGGGACACCAACAGAGGGAAAGATTGGGGAGAGAGAGAAAGAGGGAAACCAACAGAGGGAAGGATTGGGGAGAGAGGGAAAGAGGGAAACCAACAGAGGGAAGGATTGGGGAGAGAGGGAAAGAGGGAAACCAACAGAGGGAAGGATTGGGGAGAGAGAGAAAGAGGGAAACCAACAGAGGGAAGGATTGGGAAGAGAGGGAAACCAACAGAGGGAAGGATTGGGGAGAGAGGGAAAGAGGGAAACCAACAGAGGGAAGGATTGGGGAAAGAGGGAAACCAACAGAGGGAAGGATTGGGGAGAGAGGGAAAGAGGGAAACCAACAGAGGGAAGGATTGGGGAGAGAGGGAAACCAACAGAGGGAAGGATTGGGGAAAGAGGGAAACCAACAGAGGGAAGGATTGGGGAGAGAGAGGGAAACCAACAGAGGGAAGGATGGGGAGAGAGAGGGAAAAACAGATGGAAGGATTGGGGAGAGAGGGGAAAAACAGATGGAAGGATTGGGGAGAGAGGGGAAAAACAGATGGAAGGATTGGGGAGAGAGGGAAAAACAGATGGAAGGATGGGGAGAGAGAGGGGGAAAAACAGATGGAAGGATGGGGAGAGAGAGAGAGGGAAAACGGAAGGATGGGGTGAGAAAGAGGGAAGACGCTGGATGGAAGAATGCAGAAAGAAATAGGGGAGACACTGGAAGGATGGGGAGAGAAAGCAGAGCTGCTGGATGGAAAAGGGGAATAGAGAAAGACTGGAGAATAAGAGGAAGGGGCATGGGGAGAACAAGGGTGAGGAAAAGATGAAAAGCCACAGGTAGATGAAGGAAATTAAAGAATGGATAGTAAGAATGAATTAAATCTGGACAGAGAGAGAGCCTGAAAAATATTGAAGAAAGCAAAGAAAAAGGAGACAAAAATGACAAATGGCACAGAAGAGTTAAGCGAAAACAAAGGAAAGCAGAATCACAGACTGGGACCAATATGGAAAGAAAAACAGTCACCAGACAACAAAGGTAGAAAAAAATCATTTTATTTTCATTTTAGTGTTTGTAATATGTCCAATTTGAGAATTTACATTGGCTGTCTTATTTTGAACTGGGTATACTGGAGCTGTAAGAGCTTACAGAGATTATTTATCATGAAAAAAAATCACGTTATTTTTTTCTCCTATAGTACTATAATATTTTCAATGATGTCTGTTTATATGCGCCATGGCTGGTATAGGGGGTGTGGTTAATGTGGGTGTGGCTATCATAGGGGTGGAGCCATATGTGGTGACCCCGCCCATAATGAGTACCGGCACCTTTTTTTCTACAAAAAAAAGCACTGCGTATACTGATGCACCTACTCTAGATGTATAGGACAAATATTGGGTGCCTATCAGGCTCATTTTCGAAAGAGAAGGATGCCCATCTTTCAACACAAATCGGAAGAGGGGTGTCCTTCTCACAGGGTCGTCCAAATCTGTATAATCAAAAGCCGATTTTGGATGTCCCCCAACTGCTTTCCGTCGCAGGGACGGCCAAAGTTCAAGGGGGTGTTTCGGAGGCATAGCGAAGGCAAAACTTGGGCGTGCCTAACACATGGTCGTCCTCCACCCATAATGGAAAAAAAGGGAGTCCCTGACGAGCACTTGGACGACTTTATCTGGTCCTGTTTTTTTACGACCAAGGAATAAAAAGTTGGCCGAAATGACCAGATGACCACCGGAGAGAATCGGGGATGATCTCCCCTTACTCCCTCAGTTCACTAACCCCCATCCCACCCTCAAAAACCATCTTTCAAAATATTTTTTTTGCCAGCCTCAGATGTCATACTCAGGTCCATCACAGCAGTATGCAGGTCCCTGGAGCAGTTTTAGTGGGTACAGTGCACTTCAGGCAGGTGGACCCAGGCCCATCCCCCTCCCTACCTGTTACATTTGTGGAGGAAACAGCGAGCCCTCCAAAACCCACCAAAAATCCACTGTACCCACATCTAGGTGCTCCCCTTCACCTGTAAGGGCTATGGTAGTGGTGCACATTTGTGGGTAGTGGGTTTTAGGGGGGTTGGGGGCTCAGCACACAAGGTAAGGGAGCTCTGTTCCTGGGTATATTTTATGAAGTCCACTGCAGTGCCTCCTAGGGTGCTCAGTTGGTGTCTTGGCATGTCAGGGGGACCAGTGCACTAGAAATACTGGCTCCTCCCATGACCAAAGGGTTTGCATTTGGTCATTTCTGACTTGGGCGTCCTTGGTTTCCATTATCGCTGAAAATCAGAAACGACCAAGTCTAGGGACGACCATCTCTAAGGTCGACCTAAATTTCAAGATTTGGGCGTCCCCAACCGTATTATCGAAATGAAAAGATGGATGTCCATCTTGTTTTGATAATATGGGTTTCTCCGCCCCTCCATTGGGACGTTTTGTGAGGACGTCCTCAACAAAACTTGGGCGTCCTTTTCGATTATGCCCCTCCACGTGTCTAGAATCTATGTTTGCGCCATACCTGGTTATGCACATCCAGCCCAAATATGTACACTAACCCCCTCATTGTATAGCAGATCACCTAAATTTATATGCTAGTTGCATGTACAAGTGATAAAACACTAGCACTTATGTGCAACGTTAATGCCCCCTAGATATATTTAATATATTTATAAATGATTTAGAGATGGGAGTAACTAGCGAGGTAATTAAATTTGCTGATGACACAAAGTTATTCAAAATCGTTAACTCGCGACAGGATTGTGAAAAATTACAAGAGGACCTTACGAGACTGGGAGACTAGGCGGCTAAATGGCAGATGATGTTTAATGTGAGCAAGTGCAAGGTGATGCATGTGGGAAAAAAGAACCCGAATTATAGCTACATCATGCAAGGTTCCACGTTAGAAGTTACGGACCAAGAAAGGGATCTGGGTGTCGTCGTCGATAACACACTGAAACCTTCTGCTCAGTGTGCTGCTGTGGCTAGGAAAGCGAATAGAATGTTGGGTATTATTAGGAAAGGTATGGAAAACAGGTGTGAGGATGTTATAATGCCGTTGTATCGCTCCATGGTGCGACCGCACCTTGAGTATTGTGTTCAATTCTGGTCGCCGCATTTCAAGAAAGATATAGTAGAATTGGAAAAGGTGCAGCGAAGGGTGACTAAAATGATAGCGGGGTTGGGATGACTTCCCTATGAAGAAAGACTAAGGAGGCTAGGGCTATTCAGCTTGGAGAAGAGACGGCTGAGGGGAGACATGATAGAGGTATATAAAATAATGAGTGGAGTGGAACAGGTGGATGTGAAGCATCTGTTCACCTTTCCAAAAATACTAAGACTAGGGGGCATGCAATTAAACTACAGTGTAGTAAATTTAAAATTTTTCTTCACCCAACGTGTAATTAAACTCTGGAATTCATTGCCGGAAAATGTGGTGAAGGCGGTTAGCTTAGCAGAGTTTAAAAAGGGGTTGGACGGTTTCCTAAAGGTCAAGTCCATAAACCGCTACTAAACGGACTTGGAAAAATCCAAAATCCCAGGAATGACATGTATAGAATGTTTGTACGTTTGGGAAGCTTGCCAGGTGCCCTTGGCCTGGATTGGCCGCTGTCGTGGACAAGATGCTGGGCTCGATGGACCCTTGGTCTTTTCCCAGTATGGCATTACTTATGTACTTATGTATAGGTATTCAATATCCATGCCCATACCTTTAGAATAGGCACATAGAGGGCAATTCTATAAGTGAGCATCTCCTTTTAGGCACCCCAATGCTGCATGGTGACAGACTGTTATATTTAAGCATTTAGCTGATGCCTTTTTCTAAGACAAGTTGCATTAGGTATTTTCCCTGGTCTCTAGTGTGTTTACAATTTAGGGGTACCCTTCTCCCAAACTGTGGTAAAAGGTAGGCTTAGTGTGTGCTTACAAATGTCATTCCTGTGTCCTAAGGCCATTTTTCTGCAGAGGTAAAATGGCCGAATTTCATTTTTTTCCTGTTAATGGCCTAATTTTCCCATTATCGGTTGGACATTAGCCTCTACTGCCACCCATTATGTAGGCGATAAGGGCTCATGCACTAACCACTCACAGTTAGTGTGTGACAATGTACCTGTGCTATCCAATTAGTGTAGAACACGCCTAGTCTCCACCCCAATCTGCCCCAGTGCTAAAAATTAGAATCTATTTTTTAGTATATGGGAAGTGCATGCCAATGCCAAAATTACCGCAGAATGCCTGCGCGTGCCCTTTGGTAAGGCATTTTAAGCTGCAGTAAATACACATTAGTGTTTACAGCATCTTAGTAAAAGGACCCATAAATTTGTACCTGAAACATTGGAGGGTTAAATGACTCACCCAAGCGCACAAGGAGCCATAGTAGGATCCAAACCAGGCTCCCCTAGTTCTTAACCATTAGGATGTTCCTTATATTGCATGATATGGCTGCCCAGACTCTAGCACAATCTGATATTGGTGCAACTCAGTGGCGTACCAAGGGGGGGCAGTGGGGGGCGGTGTGCCCCGTGTGCATGCTGCTGGAGGGGTGCAGAAAGCAGCCGCACGACTGTTGGCTCTGCTGGTTCCCTGCTCCCTCTGCCCCGGAACAGGTTACTTCCTGTTCTGGGGCAGAGGGAGCAGGGAACCAGCGGAACCGACAGCAGCGCGGCTGATCCCAGCAGGTAAGATGCGCCGGGGGGGGGGTGTCAATGCACCAGGGGGGTGTCGTGTTGTGCCCAGGGGGACGGACGCCACTGCACCTGGTGGGAGGGAGGGTACGCAGTGGCAGCGGCGATCCGCCCCGGGTGGCAGCCAGCCAAGGATCGCCACTGGTACACCTTCTTACCCTTATACTTACACATTCATAGTTACACCAGCCATAGAGCTGACATAACTGTGGGACCTAAATGAGGCAAGGGTGTGCATAACTTATAGTAGGTAATGCATGTAAGTGGCTGCCTTGTTCATGTCCCTCCCATGCTCCACCTATGTGAATGCCCCCTTGCATTTACATGCTGTGCCACTTAATGTGCCCCAATAGAATAGCACTCGGTCGCTTTGCTGCCTCTTATGCATATAAGTGCCATTTTCATGTACATTCATGTACTCAAGTGTCACATAATTGTAACTGCCCTGTTATAGAGCTTCTCTTAAGAAGACCAATTCTATAAATTAGGTGCTCACATTTAGACATATTACATGTGTAAATGTTTAGACTAATGATATATATGCAAACACCTTCTAAACTTACGTAGGGGCCCTTTTACTAAGCTGTGGAAAAAGGGCCCTGCGCTAGCTACGGAAGCCATTTTTGCTGCACACACTGCAATAATCCATCCTAAATACTAGTTAGTCAAAATTTTACACTGAACCTTCACTAAACATAATTCTGTACTTCCCGATTGACTATATTAATCAACAAGATTGAAGTTTAACATTCCTGATTGTCCAAATTAATCTATCACGATTGAAGTTAATCCAACACCTTTTATTTTCTGATTATGAAAATGAACTTTCTATAACTGTATACCTGTCTCTTTCACCGTTTAATTACTCGTTAAGTGAAGAAATAGTTTCTTTGATTCGTTTTAAATGTACTACTTTCTAGCTTCATTGCGTGCCCCTTAGTCCTAGTATTTTTGGAAAGAGTAAACAAGAGATTCACGTCTCCCCGTTCCACTACACTCATTATTTTATAGACCTCTATCACATCTCCCCTCAGCCACCTTTTCTTCAAGCTGAAGAGCCCTAGCCACTTTAGCCTTTCCTCATAGGGAAGTCGTCCCATCCCCTTTATCATTTTCGTTGCCCTTCTCTGTACCTTTTCTAATTCCACTATATCTTTTTTGAGATGTGGTGACCAGAATTGAACACAATATTCAAGGTGCAGTCGCACCATGAAGCACTACAAAGGCATTATAACATCCTCATTGTGGTTTCCCATTCCTTTACTAATAATACTTAACATTCTATTTGCTTTCGTAGCCACTGCCGCTGCACACTGATCAGAGGGTTTCAACATATCATCAACTATGATGCCTAGATCCCTTTTCTGGTCGGTGACTCCTAACATAGAACCTTGCATTATGTAGCTATAGTTTGGGTTCCTCTTTCCCATATGCATCGCTTTGCACTTGCTCATATTAAACATCATCTACCATTTAGATGCCCAGTCTCCCAGTCTCATAAGGTCCTCTTGTAATTTTTCACAATCCTTTTGCGATTTAACAACTTTGAATAAATTTGTATTGTCAGCAAATTTAATTACCTGGAGAATTGAATCATCGACGTGATATAGATGTAATCTACTTAGATTTTAGCAAAGCTTTTGACACGGTTCCCCACAGGAGGCTCTTAAATAAACTAGATGGGCTGAAGATAGGTCCTGAAGTGGTGAACTGGATTAGGAACTGGTTGACGGACAGACGACAGAGGGTGGTGGTAAATGGAGTTCGCTCGGAGGAGGAAAGGTGAGTAGTGGAGTGCCTCAGGGATCGGTGCTGGGGCCGATTCTGTTCAATATATTTGTGAGTGACATTGCCGAAGTCTGTCTATTTGCGGATGATACTAAGATTTGCAACAGAGTGGACACCCGGGAGGGAGTGGAAAGCTTGAAAAAGGATCTGAGGAAGCTAGAAGAATGGTCTAAGGTTTGGCAATTAAAATTAAATGCGAAGAAATGCAAAGTGATGCATTTAGGGAGTAGAAACCCACAAGAGACTTATGTGTTAGGCGGTGAGAGTCTGATAGGTACTGAGGGGGAGAGGGATCTTGGGATGATAGTATCCGAGGATCTGAAGGCGACGAAACAGTGTGACAAGGCAGTGGCCGTAGCGAGAAGGTTGCTAGGCTGGTGGAGATGAAAACGGTAACAGAATTCAAACATGCATGGGATATGCATAAAGGAATCCTGTGCAGTAGGAATGGATCCTCAGAAGCTTAGCTGAAATTGGGTGGCTGAGCAGGTGGGGGAAGAAGGGTTGGTGGTTGGGAGGCGAGGATAGTGGAGGGCAGACTTATACGGTCTGTGCCAGAGCCGGTGATGGGAGGCGGGACTGGTGGTTGGGAGGCGGGAAATACTGCTGGGCAGACTTGTACGCTCTGTGCCCTGAAAAAGGCAGGTACAAATCAAGGTAAGGTATACACATATGAGTTTATCTTGTTGGGCAGACTGGATGGACCATGCAGGTCTTTTTCTGACGTCATCTACTATGTTACTAGTTACTCCCATTTCTAAATCATCTATAAATATGTTTTAAAAAACAGCGGTCTCAGCATATACCCCTGGTGAACCCCACTATCTACCCTTCTCCATTGAGAATACTGACCATTTATCCCTACTCTCTGTTTTCTGTCTTTTAACCAGTTTTTAATCCACAATAGGACACTACCTCCTATCTCATGACTCTCCAATTTTATTTGGAGTATTTCATGAGGTACTTTGTCAAACACCTTTTGAAAAGGCAGATATACAATATTGACCGACTCACCTTTATCTATATGTTTGTTCACCCTGTTAAAGAAATGTAATATATTGGTGAGGCAAGATTTCCCTTCACTAAATCCATGTTGGCTTTGTCTCATTAATCCATATTTTGAAATATGCTCTGTAATTTTGATAATTATAATAGTCTCTAACATTTTTCCCAGTACCGACATCAGGCTCACTGGTCTATAATTTCCCGGATCTCCTCTGGAACCTTTTTAAAAATTGGCGTAATTCTCCACAGGTTTCCTAAAGTTAGTTGCCAGGATGATGTGCATGAATTCTATAACAGCAATTATGCTCATAATTGCTTTTATAGAATAGAGTAAATGCCTGCAGTTATACACCTAATTTTAGGCATGATCGCCTACACTAGTTTAAAGGCTGGGGAAATACTTGTGCTTAACTGATGTCAGCTTGCGAAAGTGATAGGCAAACACCTAACCCATCCATATCCCTCCCCCTTGCAGTTGCATGCTATGAATTTTGCACAAGCAATTGTATAATCCTGATTAAAGGTGGTTTACATGCACAACTGCTAATTATGCCAATTATTGTCAATAACACCCATTATAGTCAATGCCAATTAGCAGCTAATTATATTAAGTTACACACAGAACTAACACTATTCTATGACTTCTGCCTGCATATAGCTTTACAATGTGTACTGGCCTCTTTCTTTGTAATTCTGAATTCCTCCCATTCAATAGCTTATCTCCTATGTTTTGATTTTCTCTTCCTCTTTTTTTAATGTGTACACTTTCCTAAAGCACATACTCTTTGTTCAAGAAGCAGTCATAACAATTTTTCTTGTTCTGTTTATTTTCAAGCTACTGCCTTTCCCTTACTGATCTGTTGTTAGTGATCAGTAACCTGTCGTTAAAATCACCAGTAGTACCTGAAATTGAAGGGTGGCCAATGTAACGCTGATTTTAAAAAAGGGTTCCATGGGTGATCTGGGAAATTACAGACAGACAAGTCTGACGTCAGTGCCAGGAAAAATAGCAGAAACTATTATAAAGAATAAAATTACAGAACACATAGATAAACATGGTTTAATAGGACAGAGTCTACATCAGTTCAGTCAAGAGAAGTCAAGTCTTACCTCACCAATTTGTTTCTTTTCTTTGAAGGCATGAATAAACATGTGGATAAAGGTAAGTGGGTTGACGTAGTGTATCTAGATTTTTCAAAAGATTTTGTCTAATTTCCTCATGAGAGACTCCTGAGAAAATTTAAGAGTCATAGGATAAGAGGCAATGTTCTGTTGTGGATTAGGAACTGGTTATTGGACAGAAAATATTATTGGGTAGGGTTAAAAGGCCATTTTTCTCAATGGAGGAGGGTGAATAGTAGAGTCCACAGGGATCTATACTGGGACCGGTGCTATTTAACTTATTTATAAATGATCTGGAAATTGGAATCACAAGTGAGGTGATTACATTTGTAGATGACTCAAAACTATTCAAAGTTTTTAAAAGACACATGGACTGTGAAAAATTGCAGGAAGACCTAAGGAAATTGGAAAACTGGGCATCCAAATGGCAGATTAAATTTAATGTGGACAACTGCAAAGTGAAGCACATTGGAGGTCAGCACCTAAGAAAAGATCTAGGTGTTGTTGCAGATATTACGCTGAAATCTTCTGCCCAGTGTGCAGTGGCAGCCAAAAAAGCAAACAATATGATAGTAATTATTAGGAAAGGAGTGGTAAATAAGACCAAGAATATTATAATGCCTCTCTATCATTCCATGGTGCGACCTAACCTTGAGTATTGCATTCATTTCTCGTCACCATATCTCAAAAAAATGTAGCCGAATTAGAGAAGGTTCAGACTTAGGGATGTCTTCCCTATGAAGAAGGTTAAAGCAGCTAGGACTTTTCAACTTGGAGAAAAGAAGGCTGAGGGGAGATATGATAGAAGTCTATAAAAAAATGAATAGAGTGGAATAGGTAGACATGAATCACTTGTTTACTCTTTCCAATATACTAGGACTAGGGGGTACGCAATGAAGCTACAATGCAGTAAGTTAAAAACAAATTGGAGAAAATCTTTCTTCACTCAATGTGTAATTAAACTCTGGAATTTGTTGCCAGAGAATCTAGTAAAAGCATTTAGCATAGCAGGGTTTGAAAAAGGTTTGGACAACTTCCTAAAAGAAATGTCCACAAGTCATTATTAAGATAGACTTGGGGAAAATCCACTGCTTGTTTCTAGGATAAGTAGCATAAAAACGTACTGTTTTGGAATCTTGCCAGATACTCGTTACCTGGATTGGTCACTGTTGGAAACAGAATACTGGCTTGATGGGACCTTCGGTCTGTCCCAGTATGGCAATGCTTATGTTTTGTTTAAGAGCAACCAAAATGATAAAGAGGATGGAACTCCTACATTAGGAAAGGCTAAAGAGGTTAGGGCTCTTCAGCTTGGAAAAGAGTTGTCTGAGGAAAGATACAATTGAGATATGCAAAATCCTGAGTGGTGTAGGTAGAGTAGAGGTGATTCAATTGTATACTCTTTCAAAAAATAAAAAAGACTAGGGGACACTCAAATGAATTTACATGGAAATACTTTAAAAACAAATAGGAGAAATATTGTTTTCACTGAATGAACAGTTAAGCTCTGGAACTCATTCCGGAGGATGTGGTAACAGCGGCTTAGTGCCTGGGTTTAAAAATGGTTTGGACAGTTCCTAGAGGAAAAGTCCATAGTTTTGCTACTGAGATAGACATGGGGAAGCCACTATTTGGGTTTGTTACTATTCGGGTTTTTTGCCAGGTACTTGTGACCTGGATTGGCCACTGATGGAAACAGGATGCTGGGCTAGATGGTCCATTGGTCTGATCCAGTATAGCTATTCTTATGTTCTTATATACTTACACTCTCATTATCCTTAGATTCATTTATTGTTTTCATATTTCCTTGTGTCCTAAGCCCTGTATCTACTTCCTACTCCATTCAATCCCTTATCCTTCCTTCACAGTATATTTCTTCTCTACCTCATAAATTTCACTATCCTCTTCACTCTGATCCTCCATAGTCAGCACACTTCACATTTTCATGCTGTGATAGTGTGACTCCGCAGACATGCCTAGGGCCTTACAGTAGGCGCAGCCCATACAGAGGTTAAAGGTGAAAGAAAATATTTATTTACATACATAGAACTGTGTAATCTCCTCTCTTCACAGGCCAGAGATAAATCGATATACAAATTCACTTCTTATACTCATAAACTCTCTTTACCATGGCCTGCTCCTTTAGGCTCATGGCACACGCTTGGTTGCCTCTCCACCAGGCAACCCAAGTAACTTGTTCCCCTTGCACTGGCTTCCCAAGTCACATTGTTTACCAGGTTATAAGAAAACTTGTCCTATCTAAATCCTCTTTCTGCTCTGTCACTTAAGGGGTAGAACTTCCTGCTAAGGCAACTCTTCTCCAGGATCTTCCCAGGTATTGCAACCCTGCTTGCCATACCCTTGGAGTCTTCTGCACTTGGGGCCTCTCTGATCTGTTCACCTCAGGGCATTTAACTCCAGCCTTGTCTGAGCCCCACTCTTCTGACAGCCTCAGCCTTGACAGACTAGTGCCACCTGCTGTAAGGTGCCTGAACTGTACTGTCAGTGAGGGAGTGCTCTTCACTATACCATCCACTCCCTCACAATGCACATAACATATTCTTCTTAAATTTATGTGCACAAAATTTACTTGTAGTAAAACCCATTCGTTTTCATAGCTTAATTTTCTTCTAATTTATTTACTTAACATTCAAATTATACAAGCAAGCATGCTATTTGGAAATTCAGATTAACAGTGTAGTTATATGCATGATCATGGACAGAGATTTGAATGATTGTTCAGATCTAATCTAGACTCGCTGACAGAACAGGAATTGAGGTCAGTGGTGTGACATAAAATTTTTCTATTAAGGGGCTGTCATCAGTTCTGTTCTGTCCAGTGAAACAATCTGTTTTCCTAAAATAACTTAAACAATTGAATACTATAATGCAATGCAGGAGTGTACATATATCTGCCAGCACATCTAGCATGTGCAGCTTTTAAAAAGCTACACATGAAGGAAAAAAAGCATCCTGCTCTCCTCAAAGTCTACACATGCACCATTTTAAAACTACTGTACCCTGCAGCATCGATCTCTCCACACCTCAATAAATTCAGACGTCTCTCTGAACCCCCCAGTAGCATTAGCAATGATCCTCCTCTGCAATCCCCTCAGCAGCATTAGTAGTATTCTCTCCCCTTTCAAACCTTCTCAACAACATTACCCTCCTGTGAACCTCCCAGTTGCATAGATAAGCACTCCCCAACTCCCTTCACCAAAGGCAGCCTTCCTTGATGAAGATTCTTCTAACAAATACCCCCACCCCAAGCCCCACTAGGTTTCTTCCCCTAGTAGAGGGCAGGAATGATCCCCTGTCATCTTGTCCTTTCTGTTGCTGGGGCTCAAAATGGCCTTTGCCCATTTGGCAGGTTGACTCCTAGAGATAGAGACTACTGCCATTTTGAAGTCAGCAGGGCAAGAGCAACTGGGGTCACTCTTGCCCTTATTAGTACATAAGTTTTGCTATACAGGGAAAGACCAAAGGTCCATCAAGCCCAGCATCATGTTTCCAACAGTGGCCAATCCAGGTCACAAATACCTGGCAAGATCCCAAAAAAGTACAAAGCATTCTATACTGCTTATCCAAGAAATGGTGGATTTCCCCCAAGTCCATTTAATAATGGTCTATGGTCTTTTTCTTTAGGAAGCCGTCCAAAACCTTTTTAAAACTCCGCTAAGCTAACCGCCTTTACCACATTCTCTGACAACGAATTCCAGAGTTTAATTACATGTTAAGTGAAGAAAAATTGTCTCCTATTCGTTTTAAATTTACTACATTGTAGCTTCATCGCATGCCCCCTAGTCCTAGTACTTTTGGAAAGCGTAAACAGATACTTCACATCTGCCCGTTCCACTCCACTCATTATTTTATAGACCTCTAACATATCTCCCCTAAGCCGCCTTTTCTCCAAGCTGAAGAACCCTAGCCGCTTTAGCCTTTCCTCATAGGGAAGTCATCCCTTTCCCTTTATCATTTTTGTCACCCTTTTCTGCACCTTTTCTAATTCCACTATATCTTTTTTGAGATACGGCGACCAGAATTAGACAACAGGGAGACCCCCAGTGAAACGAGTTAGGGCCAGTGATGTGCTGGAGCAGGCTCTCACAGGCTCGCAAGAGCCGGCTGTTAAGTTTTTAAGAATTTTGGGAGCCGGTTGTTAAAGTAGGGCCCTCCATGGCTACTTTAACAACTGGCTCCCAAAATGTGGGCTTGGGCCCCCTGCTGAATTCTCTTTTACTTTGCTGGTGGGGATGCTGAGCCCTGCCAGCCAAGTAAATAGACTGCTGCTGTTCCCCGCTCCTTGTTTCCAGCTCTGGCAGCAGGCGGGGACTTCTCTAGCATGTGTGAGAATTTTCAGCATGCTGCTCAGAGCAAGACCTTGGGAGTGGTGGCAGTCCATTTATTGGCTGCCAGCAAAGGTATGCCTAGTTGTGCCCGCACGAAGGGAGGGAGGAGAGGTAGGCAAGTGTTGCTCCCTCCCCCCCCCCCCCCGGCCACCCTTAGCCCTTCCAACTGCAGAGCTGGCTACGTCCGGAGAAAGAGCCTGTAGTTAAAAATTTACCAGCACACCTCAGGCTGAGGTTTTTTGTCATGAAGTAGCTGCCTTATCAGGAGGGGCTCAATAGGGGTGGGGGCAATCACTAACTAATGCTATCAGGGAGGTTTGGAGTAGGGAAGAATCACTACTAATGATGTCGGGGGAATTCAGAGGAGGACAATATCACTCCTGTTTCTGTTGGAGATCAATGGAGGGAGTCCTGCTGGTTTCTACACTTGCCCCTTTAGGCTGGCACTTATACATGCCTCTAGTCTGGGCGGATGTAAAGCTGATATGAGATTTTAAGGTCTGCATGCGTATTACCCCTATAAAAATGGGGAATACACATGTAGATTATTAACCTGCCCATAAGCATGCCTGAACACAAAAAGAGAGCAGATCCATGCATGGGAAAAAACATGGACCATGTCGGGTATTTTAAATAAAGACATCATTTTATATATTGGATGCGGATCTGCTCGCTTTTTTGTCTGTTGTGGATCTGTGTACCTCTTTGTGGACTCCCATAACATGCCCACACATAGTAGCATAGTAAATGAGGGCAGATAAAAGACCTGTTTAGTCCATCCAGTATGCCCAAGAAGGCTGCCAGAGTTGTACCTGTTACTCCATCAGCTTATAACCCGTTTAATGCCCTGCTTAGTGTTTGAAGGTCATTTGTTTTCTCTGATTCAATCTACTCTCTATATAAGGGTCCTCTGTGTTTATCAAAATAAAATTAGAGGTGTGAAGATGAAATGATAGAATTTACCCAAAAAACTCTTCACTTCGATAGATTTCACACTGCTGACTTTAAATGGTTAAGTGCCAATCTTAATATATGTTGATTTATATATATCTATATAAAAGCTTTTCACATACATTCTACTCAAAATGGGAGGAAAAAAGAGCCTTGCTGCTTGTTATCTATTCTATTCTATTTGAGTCCTTGTATATCGATCATTATTTATTTATTTATTTATTGCATTTGTATCCCATGTTTTCCCACCTATTTGCAGCTCAATGTGGCTTAGAGTATTCTGCTCTGGTTATCACCACAGCGGAGTAAAGATACAATTAATAATTACATAGAACATGAGTAACATAATGGGATAAAGCATTAGGTATAATGAGATCAAAATGTAATAACAGTTAAAGCAGTAATGCGCTACTAGGTTCAAATGATGGATCATTGTGGTATGTCTTATTGAAGAGATAGGTCTTCAGTGATCTCCGAAAGTTGATTAAGTCACTCATTTTTTTCACATCAAGTGGTAATGCGTTCCTATGTAGGAAAAAACTAGATGCATGTGTTAATTTATATTTTAGGCCTTTGCAATTGGGGAAGTGAAGATTTAGGAATGTGCGTGAAGATCTTTTGGTGTTCCTGGGTGGTAAGTCAACAAAGATCTGACATGTAGCCCGGGGCATCTCCATAGATAAATTTTATGAATCAGGGTGCAGACCTTGAACATAATATGTTCCAGTGTTTTGGGTTGTCTGAAGTTTTTTGCCGATTTGTGTCTTACAGCCAGCGTGGAGTGCATTGCAGTAGTCCAGGTGACTTAGCACCAATGATTGTACCAGTCCTGGCGAATTATGTCTCTTGGGAAGAAAGGTTTTACTCTTTTGAGTTTCCACATTGAGTGGAACATTTTCTTTGTTATATTCTTCGTATGGTTTTCCAATGTGAGGGTTTTGATCAATGGTTATTCCAAGGATTTCCAAGCTGTCTGCAACAGGGAGGGAGAAGTTTGGTGTGGTTATAGTAGTGGATTACTTATATTATATTGTGAGGAGAGGATGAGGCTTGTGTTATTCGGCATTAAGTTTTAATTGAAATTCATCCACCCATGTGTTCATGATTTGGAAGCTGTAGTTGATGTTATTTGGTTATTTCATTTAGATCATGTTTGAATGGGATGTAAATTGTGACATCATCTGCATATATATTTGGATTGAGCCTTGGTTGGATAATGATTGGCCAGAGGGTGTCATCATTAGATTAAGAGAGTCCGGTGATAGGGGTGATCCTGGGGGACTCCACATTCAGGTTTCCATGGAGCTGATGTTATCAAATTAAATTTCACTTGATATGTTCTTACAGTTAGGAAACCTCTAAACCAGCTAAGCACATTTCTCCCACTCCGAAGTTATTCTAAGATGTTTAACAGTATTCCGTGCTCAACATGTCGAATGTGGCTAGACATGTCAACTGCAGGACAGCACCCTCTGGCAGTCTCCTCAGGGCTAGGGGCAGTCCTGTGTTTATCACAATATGTTAAAAAGCACTGATCCCGGTACAAATCCCTGTGGCACTCCACTATTCACCCTCCTCCACTGAGGAATTCATCATCACTTTTGTTTGCACCAACTCTTGCAGGAGGGCATTTGAGGCATCCACTGCCCAAAATAGTTTTCTGATATTGGTTCTAAGCCAAAATGTCCTCCCTCCTGGTACTCTGTAACTTTGCAGAGCAGCACATTGGTATCACTTCAGTGACAGCAACACAAACACCCTCTTCTTTCTGGTTGTCATTGATGTAATACAAAACACAGCAGGGAGCTGAAGTTTCTACTGATAGCTCTTAATCAGTAGTTGTATTAAGGTCTAACCTCTTCCTCATCTTTGCTTGGAGAAAGACAAAAATTGGACTGTAAAAAATATTTTGTGCTAAAAAATGTATTTCTTGGTTGTAGAATAACTGTTTCCTTCTTTATTTAGAGTTACTCAATTGAGGCAGAAAGTTTCCTTATGTATACAACAAGAGGTGGGCCCCTTTGGAGGCCTCCTATTTCATGATGAAATTAAATTGGAAGGTATTAAATATGTCACCTATACGCCAGACCAGCCAAGAAGTTTTAACTAGAGCAAATCTAGTACTTTGACTGTACAGTTTGGTCCATAATAGAGTCACTTTAGATAGTATCTTCTTGTGACCACTTTTGTTTATATCTCATTCATAGGTTCTTGTTTTCAATTTCTCTTGGATGTGTTCCATGTAGAGGGTCTAAATTTACAACAAAACCTCATTTCCTGATATGTTAGTTCTCTTGTATATGTGCTTAAGTTCATTCAGTTCATGATTTTGTTTCTGAATTGCAAGTATGTTCTTGCCATAATATAAATGTCTGTAATATTATTTACACAACAACAACAAAACAAGCCTGGTGTGGATGGTACCAAGCATGCAGGCATGAAATGAAAGAACACTGGAGTAGGACTGCAGAACCAGGAATATAAACCTAGCTGGAACTAGAACCAGGCATGGAACAGAGGTTTATAAAATAATGACTAAAGTGGAATGGGTAGACCTGAATCGCTTGTTTACTCCTTTCCAAAAATACTAGGACTAGGAAGCATGCAATGAAGCTACAAAGTAGTAAATTTAAACAAATCAGAGAAAATATTTCTTCTAGCAACGTGTAATTAAACTCTGGAATGTAGTAAAAGTGGTTAGCTTAGCAGTGTTTAAAAAGGTTTGGATGGCTTCCTAAAGGAAAAGTCCATAGACCATTATTAAAATGGACTTGGGGAAAATCCACTGCTTATTTCTAGAATAAGCAGCATGAAATGTATTGTACTGTTTTGGGATCTTGCAAGGTACTTGTGACCTGGACTGGCCACTGTTGGAAACAGGATGATGGGCTTGATGGACCTTTGGTCATCCTAGTATGGCAATACTTAGGATGAAAGTCAGTTGAGAAGATTCTGGAGAATATATCACAAGAGTCTGTTGCACCAGAAAAGTGTTCTCTTTGGTTCCACTCTCTTCCAAACCAAGGAGGTTTTTCCAAGGGGGTGTCCAACTCCATAGCAACCAAGAGATAGATGTTCCCTTGACTCTGTATCTACCATATGGTGCTGCAAGGTAATAAGCACAGATTTGGGAGTTGGCAATGGGGGATAAGGGCACAGATAAGGGCAGCTTTTGAACACTTTGATGTAATTTTACAAGGGGGTGCAAGTAGTAAAATAGAGTATTGGAGTAATTTGTGTGCAGATGTAGCCATATGCATTCATAAATGACCTATTATAAATATCAGCAAGTGGAAAACACACACCATGAAATGATGGCATGCATGTTGCTGATGGTATGCATAGGAGTGGAGTTTGAGCAAAATGTGCAAGTACACACATACTGCCAGATTCTATATATCACTCCTTATTTACCATGCAGAAACTGAAGTGTATTCTATCAAAATGCATGTAACTTCATTGGTTAACTACTCCTACTACTATTTAACATTTCTAAAGCGCTACCAGGGTTACGCAGCGCTGTACAATCTAACAAAGAAGGACAGTCCCTGCTCAAAGGAGCTTACAATCTAAAGGACAAAAATGTGCAGTCAATCAAATTGGGGCAGTCTAGATTTCCTGGATAGTGGTACAATGGTTAGGTGCCGAAAGCGACATGGAAGAGGTGGGCTTTGAGCAAGGATTTGAAGATTGGCAGGGAGGGGGCTTGGCGATGGGCTCAGGGAGTTTATTCCAAGCATAGGGAATAACTAGCTAATCAGCACTGTCAATTGGATGTTGACAAGCAATTAGCACTATTGGGTATTAAGTTTATGCACAGAACTCGCTAAACTTATTCTGTAAGTAGCTCATGTAAATTCTAAGTCGCATAGTTGAAAAGGGAGTGTGACCATGGGCAGGGTGTGTTTTCTAAAATCTATGTGCATTGTTATAAAATACACTCGCTCTGTGCCTAATTTAGGCGTCAGGAGTTATGCCGAGTTAAAATGCGGCATAATGGCTGTGACTAAAGTTGATCACGCAGAGAGGTGCTCGGTGTATTCTATGTACTGCATGGAAATTTAAGCTTGTTCTATAAAATGTAGGTGTACTTTAAAAGAACACGACTAGGTATATTTTTTTCTGCACAGACTTTTCAGGCACCATATATATAATCTAGCTCATAGGGGTTGATTATTCAAAGTGATTTAACTTTCTAATTGTTAGTTTTCAGTGGCACTTAACCGATTAGTGCCACTGAAAATAACTGGTTAGTGCTGAACTGAAAACTGGCTATTTTGGGGGACATTTTGGTGGTAGAGTGGTACTTGGCCATTTTTGGGGGGCATTTTGGTGGTAGAGTGTTACTTGGCCATTTATGTGCTGATATTCAGCACTTATCCAGCCAGGTTAACCTCATAAATAGGACCACATAAAAATGAGTCATATCTTTATTTGGTAAAACCATAGCTGGTTAAGTTCTGAATATCACACTTAACTGGCTATGAGTTAGCCAGCTCCAGAAACCCAGAAATTCAATGTTGGTTCTTGGACATGGCCTGGCATTGAAATTCCAGATTTAATGCCAGTGGTGGTGAGCAAAATGCCGATCACCACCGGCTGAATATCAGGGCCATAGATTATAAAATATTATAGCTTACACATGTACTTGAGAAATATTAGAAATATTGGCACGGATATTTACACCAACTCTAGTGCTGTTGTAAATGTCCATTATTGTCACTTAGGTGTAGCTCAATGGATCAGATTCACTCTTCAATCAGTTGTGAAACAAAACGTACCATGAATCAAACAACATACTAGTAGACCACTGCTAATGTTTATATCAAATGGGGCTCTAATTTTTTTTGTTTTGTTTTGTTTTTTTGCAGCAAGTCCGGTCAAAGCACCATGTTGAGCCATGGTAGTATGAGGCTTTTCCCTCTCATTTTGATATAAACATTAGCAGTGGACAACATTATTGCCACTTATACTAGGATTTTATAAAAACATGTAGGCACTTTCTTATTGTTATAAAATAGGCTCAGCATAGGCACTTTAAAATGTGGTTTAAGTAAGCACCCTGTGATAACATGATTGATGGATATGCATGGAAACCCCACAGGCAGAGTTCAGTATAAAGTCAAAAGAAAACTTTATTGGTGGAAAATAATTAAAGCAAGAAGCAGGGCTTTTTTTTTGTGGGGGTACTGAGTACCGGCTCCTTTTCCATTGTCTGCTAAAATTGACCCATGATCCCCAAGTTTTAATGAAATAACTCAGGCTCTACACACCAATTCTGCCTTGTCATAGGTTCTGTGACTGGGTGCAGGGGGCCTGGCTATTGTGGGGTGGATCCCTCAGTGATCACCCCACCCTTGAAGGGTGGCCTAGCATTTGAGTACCGGCACCTTTTTGCTAGAAAAGATGCACGGGCAAGAAGTATGTTCTTCTCACAGGCTCACTTTCTCCTTGGTATCAATCACAATTATTCAGTTCTCTCTTAACATTTCTATCGTGTTCAATATAGTTCTAACTACTCATCCATAGGCCCAGGCCTGGCTCCAGCTAGGATGCTCAGGACCTGGGGTCTTCACAGCAAATAAAGACACACTTGTACCTCTTGCAGTCTTCAGTTTCCTCTTTCATGCACTCCCTGGGCTTCTACAGGGTGCAAATCTCTAATCTAGGGCCACTTTCCACTTCCCTGGAACTCTCCCTCATAGGAAATGCAGCCCAGCCACACTTTAGGGAAGGTTCCTTCTCTTGAAGCCTCCCTCCAGGAGATCTTTACTCTCAGGATCTCTCTCTCTCTCTCTGAAGACGTCTGTATCAGGGCTTCACTCCTGGAGACCTATTGCCTCAGGGCCTCCTGATGCACTCTGCTCCAGGGCATTTAACCACTTCCCGGCCTGAGACCCACCTCTGTGACTCAGCCTCTGACATGACAGGTTTAGCGCCACCTGCTATAAGGTGGCTAACCTGCAATTTCAGTGAAGGAGTATTCTTAGAGACCTGCTACTATACCAATCACTCCCTTATACCCTCCCTCCCTTATAAAATTACCTTTTTTTAGGTAGTTTTATAACATATGTCCTAACTTATTTGGTAGATATACCAATTTTCTAGGGCAATATATGAACATGCTTTCCCTTTGAAAATTACCCAACAGCCCCTGCACACATTGGCATCTAAGGCCTAATATTCAGCTGACTTGACACTGGCACTTAACATTGTTCATATATTTAGTGGTACTATCTGTTTAAGTAGCCCACTGACTATACATCTGACCAGCCACCATATCAGTGACTATTCATTTACAGTTAGGCTTGGCAGTAATGCTAGCTTGTTTTTTTTCATTTCTGGCCTTTAAAGTAGTTATGAGAAAAGATCCACCAACAGGCGGAAAACTCAAGCACCCCACGGTAAAAACAAAAATGTATAAAAAGTGGGAGTACGACCAAGGATACCAGAAACAGGAAGATGTTCTTAAATGGTGGAAGATCATAAAAACTTAAGATTTTAAAATTAAAATTAATATCTTAATGTTATAATGTATATGCATACATATACTACATTGAAATCACATACATATAAAGAGTATGGTAATAATAGTCAAAGGTTTAATACCAGCCACACAAATGGAGAAACAGCTGTAGATAGAAGTGTGGGGAAACTTATAAAAAAAACTTGCTAGTTAACATAATACATAACCGCATCACTTAAGGAAAAGGAATATGTAGAAAAAATGGCAAATTCAAACCGACATGGAAGATCACAGAATTAAATTCTTAATAAAAAGCAGTATTGTGTTTATTGATGGAACTGACCTACTGCGCAGAGTGCTGCGAAATAATGCCGATAGAAGTCCTCTGAAGATTATGCAGAAGTCTATCGGACGATACATGGAAAAAATGAGGAGAAAAAACTTTTACCCATTGATACAATATGAAAAAATATATGTGAAGAAAGGTGTATAATGTAATAAGGAGCACTGACCTCTTGCACGGAGAATTACTGAATGCTAATAAAATTGATTCTTCAAAAATAGCGTAGTAGTCTATTGGGAATAGAAAAGTGTGGAGAGTATTTCACAGAAGGGAAAACGCGGAGAAACAAAAACAAACTTAGATAGCAAGAAGAGAAAAAGAGCACAGATATGAAAATATATGATCCAGTAAAGGCAATAATTATAAGTAAGAAAACACAAAATCGCCCACATGACATAGTGCTACTAACTTTAGAAAGACTATTTAGAAAAGTTCGTCAGAATCGCTGCACGCTCGATTGGTAATGCAGATGAAAAAATTCAATCTCAAAAGAGTTGTGCTTTAAACAGAAAAAGGCGCCAAAAGGAAAAACGGCAGAGATCGCGAAGGAGAACGTCGCAAAACCGGAAGTGACATGTGAGGGAGAACCGGACCTATAATGTTTAAAAAAAATATATATATATAGAATGCTGCAACGCGCAAGGAACTGAAAGCATAGTGGAACTTTCCAATAGTGCTTATAAAATAAAAAATGACTGCCGATGCGCTGTTGCTTAAACAACGATAGTAAAAACCAGCGCTAAGCCGGAAATGACATACATTCAAGGAGATTGATACTTATATAATGATATATAAATTAAAACTCAGCATATTAAACAGAAGGATTGTGATATATAAAAAAATTGCTCATCCAATGAAGCTAGAAAGGAATAAAAGCGGAAAAAAAACATGAAAAAGAAAAAAAGATGACGGTGCACCAATTCTGGGAAATCAAAACCAACACTATGTGAAGTAAAAGAATGACGGTTGATACTGTCTTGGAAACAAAAACTGGACAAAAAATATTTGGACAAAAAACCTTAGATGAAAAAATATATAAGAAAATAAAATAGAAATAAAAATAAAAATAAAAAACCGGGGAAAGATATATAAGATACATAAATGTTATACCAAACACCTGCAATAGAAATGAAAATGAAGTTTTGATGTAGGAGAAAGGGGGCAAAAAATAAAAATAAAAAGTGGAGGTAATAAAAGTTAATAATATGTTGACACCATGAGGCAGTCAAACAATTATAATGCAAGAATGCATAAAACAGAAAACATAATTAGGAATAATAGTAAATACTGCAAAAGTGTAGTTTGAAAGAAATATTTAAATAATACATTATATGGAAAAAATGTATATAGATAGAGATAATGGTGAGCACTGCAATTATGTGATTTAAACACCTGAAAATTAGAGCATGCTCGATTGTGAATTATTGGTATCTAAAAACTAAATAATGATAATAAAAAAAAAAAAAAAAAGGTAAAATGATTAATAGTACTAATGTTCCTTGAATGTCTTAAATTTTTAAATATATTTGCATTATTTTATATTAAAATGTTCATAAAAATGGCCGATAATCGATCTCATTGTTTAATCCATCAGGTATTAAAGTGTTAAGGTCAAAAATAAGTTTCTGTTCTTCCTGTAGCAATTGTTTATCCAAATCTCCTCCTCTCCATTTCTTAGCCAAGATTTTGAAGACAAGTATTTTAAATCTGAAATAGAATGATTTGCGAATACCAATGTTCAACCAGAGGAGTGGATTCGATCTTCCGTTTGATGCAGCTCCTATGCTCAATGATTCTTGTTTTTACTGCTCTAAGGGTTTTGCCCACATATATCATTGGGCATGGGCAAACAATAATGTAAATGACAGATGAAGTAATGCAATCTGAAGTATGATTTAATTTGAATAGTTTCCTGGTTTTTGGATGGATAAAGTTGGTAGTTTCGATGCAATGAATGCATACACTGCAATGTCCACAACTTTTGATGTCCAAGTGGTGGTGTAACTGTGGTGATATCCGGTAATGTGGAGGGCACTAAATGCTCCTTCAGATTTTTATTCCTGGAGTAAGCAACAACTAATTGTTTGTTTTGAAAACATTCTAGACCTTCTAGAATGTGCCAGTGTTTCCTAATTGAACGTGAAATGGTTTAGCTAGAAAAGAATATTTTAATGTACAAACTATGTCTGGTGTCTTCTTCTTTGTTGATGGTTGTAATAATTCTGTGCGGTCTTTCTCTATGGCCCTGTTGAATCCATTGTTGATATGTTGTGATGGATAGCCTCTTGCTGAGAATCTATTTTTCAAAATTCTTGCTTGATGATAAAAGTCGTCAAATCCGAACATAGGCGTCGAAGGCGGAGAAATTGACTCAAAGGTAATTGCTCTTTAAGCTAGGATTATGGTAACTTGAATAATGCAAAAACATATTGCGGTCTGTAGGTTTTCTATAAATATTTGTTTTGAAAAATAGTCAGTTTTTGTGATTGAAATGTCAAGAAAATGAATATTGTTGTTTATCATATTCTAAAGTGAACCTGAGATTCGAATCTTGACTATTCAACCATTGGTGAAATGAGAGAAGGGTTTCCTCGTTGCCTTGCCAGAGGATGAAAACGTCATCTATGTAACGGAGGTAGATTTTGATATGCTGTGCAAATGGATGATCAGTGAGGAATTTTTCTTCAAAGTTACCACATACAGATTAGCTAGATCTGGTGCCATACTAGCACCCATCGCGGTGCCCTTAATCTGCTGATAATATGTATCTTTAAATCGAAAATAATTTTTGTGAGTGCTATGGTCGCGCAAGTCAAAATCAGATGATTGGGTATTCTTCGATGAGTAGTCCTTTTTTGTAAAGTTTCTTCAATTATATTGAGTGCTTCCAGTTGAGGAATATTTGTGTACAGTGATTCAGTATCCATGGTTACCATAATGGTGTCCATTCTGGGGCCGTCATATTGTTCAAGGATATTAATCATATGGGTTGTATCTTGCACATAAGATGGAATAATAGGAACAAAAGGTCGTAAAAAGAAATCCACAAAGATAGACAAAGGTTCTAGAATGGAGCCATTTCCTGAGATGATGGGTCTCCCAGGTGGATTTTCAGTGGACTTATGTACTGTATCTTTGGGAGTATGTAAATGGTTGGGATAACAGGATATTTTACCTGTAGAAATTGCTTTTCTTTTTCAGTGAGGAAGCCCATTTTGATGAAATGCTGATAAGTTCGTCTATGTCTTCTTAATTTCTCCTGTAGGGTCTTCTTGTAGGGGAATGTAGAAGTTTGGATCATCTAATTGTCGCTGGACTTCTGTATATATTTGTCTCGATCCATGATTACAATTCCTCCCCTTTGTCCGCTGGTTTGATTACTATAGAGGTGTTAGTTGAAAGATCTTTAATAGCTTTACGTTCTGGCATTGTTGTGTTGTAATACCGAGGTTTAGTATTTTTTTCGACCTTTTTGAGATCTCTATTCACACATTGGTGAAATGCCTCAATGAGTGGGTGTGGCGGGCCAGGAGGTATCCAAGTAGAAGATTTTTTTACCACAGATATCTCTGTGTTTTATCCAAATTATTGGAGAATGCTTGTATGATCTGTAGCTTGCGATTAAATTTGAAAAGGTCTACTCGTGTCTGAAAAGCATTGTATCCACTGGTGGGCACGAAGGATAACCTTTCTGAGGACACTGACTCTGTTCCTGTTGGTGTATGCGAGAGGTTGAAAATGGGTATTGTTACCTCTATTGACGATATGGATGTCGAAAGTGGCCTCTGTATTGTTGATTCTGTGATATATTCTGTGTTCTTCCCTTCCTCTGCTTCTTCCTCTTTGTATATGCCGATCCTGTGGATAGGATGATTGGCGCTGCGGTTGGAATCTCATGTCTTTTTTCCAAAGTTCTTCTAAAAAGAATTGGTTTGAAATTCTTGGCTGGCTAAGAGGGATATCGCGCTCAGTTGAGTCTAGATGTTCTGGGGCTGGTGCACATAGGGCTCCCAATTGGGGAGGTGTATTCGTCCCCAGTCACTTCTCACTCTTTTTCGTCTCTGTTCTGTATTGGTATTATCTAATGATTGTTTGTTTGGAAAGGCCTAGGTTTAGTTTGAGTAAATTGCTTTTGGTCTTTTATTCTGAAAATATTGTCTTGATTTAGAAAGGGATAAATGATCCCCTTTTGTAATCCGCCTCGTCTCTTCTGAATTTGCCATTTTTTATTTCCTTCGTGTCTTTTTTGAATTTTCAATCTTGTGTTAAATCTTTTAATATTACATCATAATTTGGATCTATATTATGTAATGCGGTTATTTTAGGTTCTAAGGTTTCCTTTAATGTTTTGCTTTTTAATTGTGCTGTTTCAGCTATTAGAATCATGAGATCAAGACTGCATTTATTGAGAATAGCACACCACTTGTCTAGAAATGATTGATTGTCCAGAAAACATCGTTGGAGCTTTACCTTATTCTAAGGACCTCTAGGTATCGCGTTTAGATCTGCAGTAACTAAGCATTGTACAGAAATGTAAATCGTTTCTGACAATGTTCTTTCTAATATCTATGATATCTAACCACTGTTCCATTAGTGATGTTGAGGGTTGGTTGTAGTCTTCTTCGTCATTAAATGTTGTAATAGTTTGTTGAGATGTTCGTCACTATAGGTGAGAACATCATCCCAGTTCTGGAAGGCCATGGTCGAGTTCAGGGGTAAATATGAGAAAGATCCACCAACAGCGGAAAAACTCAGCACCCCACGGTAAAAACAAAAATGTATAAAAGTGGGAGTACCGACCAAGGATACCAGAAACAGGAAGAGTTTCTTAAATAAAACTTTATTAAGGTTTGGAGACTCGACACGTCGTGTTTCGGGCCGTCAGGCCTGCATCAGGAGTCTATAAGAAACATTTATATAGGATATGTATGATACTAGAACAAGAAAAAAATTAAAAACAATGGATATGGTAAATTATATAAACTCATAAACTTTAAAAAATGTATGTATGACAATTTTATAAAGATAATATAAAAAAATGATATAATAATTAAAAATAATACATTTAATAAACTTATCGTGAAAGAATACCATGTGAAATGAGAATGTTATAAAGTACAAAGACAGCCATCCATAGCTTATGTAAATAATAAACAATAAAAAATATATATGCACACATAAAATTGAATGGTGGAAGATCATAAAAACTTAAGATTTTAAAATTAAAATTATATCTTAATGTTATAATGTATATGCATACATATACTACATTGAAATCACATACATATAAAGAGTATGGTATAATAGTTCAAAGGTTTAATACCAGCCACACAAATGGAGAAACAGCTGTAGATAGAAGTGTGGGGAAACTTATAAAAAAAAACTTGCTAGTTAACATAATACATAACCGCATCACTTAAGGAAAAGGAATATGTAGAAAAAAATGGCAAATTCAAACCGACATGGAAGATCACAGAATTAAATTCTTAATAAAAAGCAGTATTGTGTTTATTGATGGAACTGACCTACTGCGCAGAGTGCTGCGAAATAATGCCGATAGAAGTCCTCTGAAGATTATGCAGAAGTCTATCGGACGATACATGGAAAAAATGAGGAGAAAAAACGGTTTTTATGCATTCTTGCATTATAATTGTTTGACTGCCTTTATGGTGTCAACATATTATTAACTTTTATTACCTCCACTTTTTTATTTTTATTTTTGCCCCTTTTTCTCCTACATCAAAACTTCATTTTCATTTCTATTGCAGGTGTTTTGGTATAACATTTATGTATCTTATATATCTTTCCCCGGTTTTTTATTTTTATTTTTATTTCTATTTTATTTTCTTATATATTTTTTCATACTCTTTATATGTATGTGATTTCAATGTAGTATATGTATGCATATACATTATAACATTAAGATATTAATTTTAATTTTAAAATCTTAAGTTTTTATGATCTTCCACCATTCAATTTTATGTGTGCATATATATTTTTTATTGTTTATTATTTACATAAGCTATGGATGGCTGTCTTTGTACTTTATAACATTATCATTTCACATGGTATTCTTTCACGATAAGTTTATTAAATGTATTATTTTAATTATTATTATCATTTTTTATATTATCTTTATAAAATTGTCATACATACATTTTTAAAGTTTATGAGTTTATATAATTTACCATATCCATTGTTTTTAATTTTTTTCTTGTTCTAGTATCATACATATCCTATATAAATGTTTCTTATAGACTCCTGATGCAGGCCTGACGGCCGAAACACGACGTGTCGAGTCTCCAAACCTTTAATAAAGTTTTATTTAAGAACATCTTCCTGTTTCTGGTATCCTTGGTCGTACTCCCACTTTTTATACATCTTTAAAGTAGTTAGTCTTATCTCTCGATAGAGTTGAATCTTCAGCTAGTCTAGACCAGATGAGTTCACTTTGTTTTTTTCTCCCAAAAAATAAATAAATAAATAGTGTTTTAAAAGCTGTATGGACTAAAGTGTAAAAACATTTTGTGATTATTTTTCACTTAGGGGGCAGATGCTCAAAAAGTCACTGTTAAATACCGTGTGCGTTTGTAGCCGTGGTTGAACTTGCCGATTTTGAAACAGCAATCAATGTTCAAAAGAAATCGTATGCAAATGAGATGTGCAGAAATTCTACCAGCAGCTAAGTAGGGAAAGCACCTAGCACATGTGTAGAACAGTCTGGCGGTAAGCATCAATGTTCTGTGCATGACCAGGAAAAAGGTGAGAACTGTGTCATAAGTTTGCATCATAGGTGTAAGCTACAAGGCGCTCATGTAGTAATGTGTCCAAATGTGCTTTAAAAGCCCAGTATTTTTATTATACCAACCTCTTTGCTATGCAAGCTTTTGTGATGGTGCATCATTGCGGTTTGTTGTGGTGTGTGCTTTTGTACATCCACGCAGTTTGTATAGGTGTAAAGTATTGGGCATACCCTGAAGTTTGCTGCAGTTTACTATTTGTTGTTTAGGGTTTTTGTAGTAGTAAATTCTCACTTATATTAAATGAGTGAGCTGTCCATCAGTGCCTCTTGATGTTGGGTTCCCCAATCACAGAACTCATGTCCGCCATAGTGCTATGTTTCACTTTATCAGCTGTCTCAGGGAACTAGGCTCTGTGGAGAAAAAATTCATAAATCAACCAACACACCCATATAAATTTTCAAATGAATTAACAGTCCACAAAACTCACAATACTTTGTAAGAACTCAGAACACCACTCTAGTTATCCCACCAAAATAGAGGTGACATTCATTGCTTTTTATCAAATATCTGGTGGTGTGGACCAATCAATCAGATTAGAGAAAACCAGTCAAGTTCTTCATTGAGACCCTTAGGAGCTACGGTCTCTAATTCATATATCCAGCATTATTCCTTCTGATTCAGTAATCTCTCAAAATTCCCACCGTTCCTCCTTTTAGACACAGAAGATAGGCATGGAATGGAAATGAGAAGATGGGAAAGAAAGGGAAGGGGGACTGTTACTGTACTGAATCATGCCACTTCCACTCTTCCAAATTCGTTGATGCCCTCATCCTTGTGGTCTTATGCTGTAGGTGCCCGTGCAATTTTCAAATCTGAATTGTTATAAATGCCAGTGAGTCAAGCTAGGGTAGGTTCTACCGGGTTTTATATTGAAGAATCTAAATAAAGTCAAAGAAAAAGCTTGCCTTTCCCCCTATTCATACTGTACCAGTTTTTACACAACATGGAGATCAACAAAAGTGTCTCTCATTTACATTAGTGTGGGAGTTTCTTTCATGTAGTAACATCTGAGTGCTTATTCTTAATATGAATGACAGTTAAATAATAAATTCCAATTTAAAACACATGAGAACAAGAAAGACATGCAATTTCCACAAAGATGGTAAACAGCATAGAAGTTAAAAAAGGCTTTGTTTACTTTTCTTCATCACAAATGAAAAATGACTGAAATGTTCCTTGTTTATTTCATTCATTTTTATACTTGTAGTTAAAGTAAATGTTCTTATTTCTTAAAGCATTAAATAAAATAGTGGAAGCTGGACTTGGATAGGGATGGCATTGTATTTTCCAAAATGCATCGGTCAGGTTTAAAATTCCTGTTTCATCTAATTCCTAGGTAGGTCGCAGAGCAGATAACATCTAATCTGTAGGGGGTGACTCACAGGCTTGGTTCTTAATAAATCAAACATTTTTGCTACTTGATTCTTTTTGATTAGATGAGATTTAGACCTTGTTTTTCACAATTCCAGTTTAGTTCCATAGATCAAACCCGACTGACGTACCATGAAAGTTGTTACCTGACCTATGGTAAACAAACTGACAGTGAGATTAAATTGTCGCAAGCAGCATGAGGTTATTCTTAGCCAAGAAGGGAAAATCTGGAGGTAAAGTTTGTTGTGCCTTGGAAAATAAAGATAACTTTTGATAATGGCAGATTTTATTACTCTATATAATATCATGTGCAAAGCTTTCATTAGAACACTGACTTCAGTGATAAAAACAAAGTCAGTTTAGAGATTTGGGGGCTCATTTCCAAAACAGGAAAATGCCCAAAAAGTGGCAGATGGACCAAGGGTTTTTTTTTTCCAAAAGGCCCAAATTGCTATTTTTTAAACTCATTTAAAGACATTTTTCTGTGCAGTTCATATGCAGTGCATCCAAATCACACGAGGGTATGTTGGGAGCAGAATTTGGGCATTTCCAAAACGTGGACGTTTTTCTCCTATAATGGAACAAAGCAAAAAAGTGACCTCTTACCAACCTCCAAATAAGTGACAGGAATAATACATACCAGTCTCTATGACAACTTCAGAAGTTATAGCCAGTCCTATTAGAGCAGCAAGCAGGTCTCTGGAGTAGCCTAATGGTCAGTGCAGTGCACTGTTGAGAAGGGAACCCAGATCCATATCACACTAACTGTTACACTTGTGTTGTGAAAGTGTCAGCCCTCCAAAACCCATCAAAACCTACTGTACCCACATATAGGTGATACCTGCAGCCATAAGGGCTATTTTAGTGGTGTACATTTGGGTACAGTAGATGTTTAGTGGGTTTGGGAGGGCTCACTATATAATATAGAGGGTAACGGTGAAATGTGCACCTGGGACCTTTTATGTTATGTGAAGTTCACTGCAATTCCCCCTAAGGTTCCCCACTGCTCTACTGGGACGTCTGTGTGGCCAGTCTACTAAAAATTCCCCCCCCCCCCCCTCATATCCCAATGGCTTGTTTTTGTGCATTTTCCTCTTGGAGTTTTTTTTTTTTTTTTTCCCCCAAAATGGTCCAAAAAGATAGATGCATTGGACTAGATTCTATATATCACACCTAAAAATTTGACACTGAAATGTAATTTGCCTAAGCACATTCTATACAGTATGCCTTAATTTAGGCATACTTTATAGAATAAGCCTACATTTTCATATATAGAATATGAGCGGCCATGGCATATTCTGTATACCATGACCTAACTCTAGGCATGGTCATTTATGCCAAGTAAAATTTGGTGTAAATATTGGTGCCTAACTTAGGTGCAGAGCAGGTATATTCTATAATCCTGCGTGCAGTTTTCTGGAACATATATGACCCACCCATTCCACATCCACAGTCATGGCCCTTTTTTGGCAGAACACATTAGAATTTATGTGCACTGTTTTGCAGAACATGCTTAGCGCATAGGGCACGTAAATTCTAATTAATACCAATTAGTGCTGAAAATTGCTTATTTACTTCCAATTATCAGCACTGATTAGCTTGTTAGCAAATTAAGTTATGCGCATTGTTATGGAATACTCTTCGATTTCCACACAGAAATCTCAGCATAATATATATAATCCTGGAGACAAAGCAAAAAAAACTCTTGCAAATATCCAAAATCAGATTTAGGTATATCGAAAATGCCCCTCCATACCACCAAGGGAAATCAATTCTATTGTTAGGCAGATGTTTTATGCAAAGTCAATCTATCAGTATGTGTTGCTCAAGCAATAGTGTCTGCTGTGGAAGGATCATCTATCTTTCTGTCTAGCCTATAATGGGGAGGTAGGTGCTGCCAGCTGAAGAGGCACCATCCAGTAAAGTTGGTGTCAAGAAGAACCAACCCTTGCTGGCAGAAGAAATAAAGAAAGCCACAACTGTGGCAAATATGGCTGACAGCTGCTGCCTGGTACCCAACCCCTGGTAGCAGAGAGAAGGTGAGAGATTTGGTCATGATGAAGATAACTGTAAGATACAGAAACATGAAGAAAACTATATCCTTGGTAGAGATGTATGCTGGACACCCAACTCCAGTGGAAGAAGAGAAGATATCTGCTAGCTGCTGCTGGGTTGGATCCCTGTCGGCAGAAAAAAATAGAATATAGGCAGTGACTGTATAATGTATTTGGAATGGGGGCAATTTCAAGAGCAGGAAAGTGTAGGTGGAAGGTTAGAGAAAAGGGGGAAAGGAGGAAAGGATGAGTGCCTAAGAAAGTAGAGGAGAAGAGGGAAGGAGAGTGCAGGGGGAAAGGAGAATGCAAGAGATAGGAAGAGATGGAAGGCTGAATGCAAGGATGATAAAGTGGACAGAGAGAGAGTAAAGAGGGATTGAAGGTTGAGTGCAAGGAAGTAATGAGTGCAAACTGAAGGGGAATGAGAAGGGAAGCAATGGTAGGGGCCACACAAACACATAACCACACACACCAAGAGGGCTAGATTACCTCCATAGAGGTGCACCAGACAACCCAATACATACATTCCTACACTCTCCTGTTAGAGTCATGGTCTGCACTCTAACTGTTACACTTGCCATGTGAGAACCACAAACACACACCATGCCACTCACTCTTACACTCACCCACTCAGCCCATACCATGATATAAGCAGTTCAGAATGAATTAGCAGTAAATTGGGAGATTATGATAATACTCCACTGACTGTAATATGTGCAAAACTACCGATTTGAAGACACTACCTCAAGACAAATCCATACTCCCCTGTGAAGACACATTAATATCAGACTCATTTTCGAAAGAGACAGACGTCCAAAAAGTGACATAAGTCGGCATTTGGATGTCCAAATCGGTATAATCGAACCTCATTTGGGACATATTTCTCCGAAGTTCGTCAGAAGTACATCCAAATCTCAAGGGGGACATGTCTGGGGTGTGTTCAAGGTGGAACTTGGGCGTTCCTAAGACTTTCAGCCATAATGGAATAAAGCAAAAATGTCCAGCACTAAAACTTAGACGTTTTGAGCTAGACCTGTTTTATTACGAATAAGGCACAAAAAGGTGCCCCAAATAACCAGATGACCACTGGAGGGAATCAGGGATGACCTCCCCTTACTTCCCCAGTGGTCATCAACACCCTCCCACCCCCAAAAACTGTGTTGAAGAACATTACTTGCCAGCCTTAGATGTCATACTCAGGTCCATGACGTCTTTGTAAAACGTCCAAATTCTGATTTAGACGTTTCTTTCAAAAATGTTCCTCTCTATCTCTTCCCATGTCTCCCAAATATGCCTGAGTCTGTAAATGGGAGAAGGGGAAATGTGCCATTGAGGGGCATAATCGAACGTCGCCAGCAAAATAGATTGCCGGTGATCTATTTGGCAGCGGCGCAACAGCTGGCCATAACCGTATTATCAAAAAAGATGACCGGCCATTTTTCTTTCGATAATACGGTTTGGCCCGGCCAAATGCCAGTGTTCGCCGGGTTTGAGATGGCCAGTTTTGTTTTTCAGCAATAATGGAAAAAAATGCCAGCGATCTCAAACCCAGTGAAATCCCAAGGCATTTGGTCGTGGGAGGAGCCAGCATTTGTAGTGCACTGGTCCCCATGACATGCCAGGACACCAACCGGGCACCCTAGGGGCACTTCTAAAATTGTAAAAAAAATACACAAATAGCTCCCAGTTGCATAGCTCCCTTCCCTTGGGGTGCTGGAGCCCCCCCCCCCCCAAATCCCCCCAAACCCACTCCCCACAACTCTACACCACTACCATAGCCCTTATGGGTGAAGGGGGGGCACCTACATGTGGGTACAATGGGTTTTGGGGGGTTTGGAGGGCTCAACACTTAGCACCACAAGTGTAACAGGTAGGGGGTGGACCTGGGTCTGCCTGCCTGAAGTGCACTGCCCCATTAAAAACTGCTCCAGGGACTTGCATACTGCTGTCAGAGAGCTGGTATGACATTTGAGGCTGGCACACAGGCTGGCAAAAAAGTTTTTTATTTTTTTTTAGTATGGGAGGGGGTTGGTGACCACTGGGGGGAATATGGGGAGGTCATCCCCCATTCCCTCCGGGGGTCATCTGGTGAGTTTGGGGCACCTTTTTGAGGCTGGTCGTGAAAATAAAAGGACCAAGTAACCCAGCGAAATACTGATTAACGCCGCTTTTTTTTCCATTATATGCGAAGCCAGCCATCTGGTAGCCACACCCATGCCCGCCTATGTCCCGCCTTCGCTTTGCCGCTTACACACCCCGTTGAACTGTCGCTGGCTCGGCGAAAGAAAAACAGCGATGGTGTAAAAAAAGCAGCTTCGATTATACCGATTTCGCCGCTTTTGAGAGATCGCCGTCCATCTCCTGATTTATATCAGAAGATGGCCGGCGATCACTTTCAAAAATAAGCCTGATTGTGTCATAATTTAAGTGTTTACTCTTCAAGTTGTTAAGTGTTGCTTTTGGTCTTTCTTCATAAGGTGATTAATACATTCCAGCAATAAACAACTAACTAACGAAATATATTATTATGATGAATCATTGATAATGTCCAGGGCTTCACTGATTCCATAAATCCAAATTGGAAGGATCTCCACATTTTAGAAACTATCAAACTGAACCCCAAAATATTTCAAGTCAACAGTTACAGTTAAGCCACTTATAGCCTGCTAATACCATATTAAATAGTTCACAGCGGGTTACAACAAGATATTAAAGCACAATTTGCCCAGGATGTCACAAATTAGCAGAAACAGTTATAGGTCTTTAGGCTCTTTTTCAACAAACCATAGCTAGGTAAAATCTTAGATTAGGAGGTAATAATTCCCAAATTTGACCACCTAGAATGCAAATAAACCTGAGAAATATTTCTTGGAGGTGATTGTGGATATTACAAAATCGTCATGCTAACAAATAATGTACAAGGGAAATTATATCTGATGATGCTATGCCCCGTATTATCTTCCACAACAGACATCCCAGTTTTAAAGTAATCCTAGCCTGAACACTAAGCCAGTGAATCCTGATAAATAATCTGTAATTTTATCTGATTTCTTAAGTGAAAAGATCAGTCAAATGGCTACATTCTGGATTGTTTGGACCTTTTTCACAGATAGTTCGGTAACCCCCAAATAAACAATGTTGCAATGAACCAACCTGCTGAGAATTAAAGATTGTGGGGACCTTTTAACTAAGGTGTATTGGACGTGTGCAGGTCCATTTTTCAGAACACACTGCAAAATAGGCCTTTTTTTTGGCCGAAAATGCATTTTGGGCCTGAGACCTTACCGCCACCCATTGACATAGCAGTAATTTTCACATGTTAACTGGGCAGTAATCGGTCAGTGTGCATACACTGCCGATTACCGCCCGGTTAGAGCCGCACACCGGAAATGTTCGGGTGCTCGTAAGGGATGCACGTAAAAAATAAAATTACTGCCTGGGCCACATGTAGCCAGGGTGGGTAGTTCCAAATTAGTGTGCATTGGGCGCGAAAAGTGCCAACAGGGCTTAGTAACAGGCGCCTGTACCACAAGTGAAAGTATTTCAAGGACCAAGCCTAGAGGAGTATTAAATAAAAAGACAATTTCATCCAGAGGTGGGTAAACCAGAAAATTTGATAGGCAAGCTAAGTCAGAACCCAAGCATATGGCTGTGTGCTGAGGCCACTTTTAGCATGGCTAGAAAATGGCTGCATTTCCCATTTTCTCATTACAGCCATGTGCTAGTTTCAGTAATTAATGCATGGCCATTAGTGCGGCAACACCTACTGACACCTGTTTTTCTAGGTGGTAAGGGCTCCCACACTAAGCAACTGCGCTATTAGCGCAAAACACCACCTTCCAGAGTCACTTTTTCTTCTGCCTTTTCCACCAGGGGCATAGCGTTGAGTCAATGACAGTAATATCACAGTACAAAATTTAAACAGAGATATTCCTGAACATCAGGCATCATGGATCATAAACATATAGAAAGAAAGAACAATAGCTATCACCAGCAAATAAATAATATTATTAATAAGCAAATATAAAAGGTGAGGCTAACTCAGATAACAGCATGAAATTCACAAAAGGGCAAAACATTTTCTGCAGTTGAGCAGACCTAATCTCTGAATGGAGAGGATAATTGGATTAGAAAGAAAAAAAAAACAGGCTGTTTATTCATAAAGTTCCTGACAAGAAAACCATTTGTTGTTCCTTCCTTTTTCCACTTGATTTTCTTTCTGGAATCTCACAATGGTTCAGTGCTGTTTTAGGTCTGTGGTATCTACTTTTCTTGGTTTCACTAGCATTTCAGAAAACTCTGGATTTTTCTTCTCTCTTGGGATGTAAAGCATAGACATAGTAACAGGGAAGAATATTTTAGAAAGGACATCAACTCAGAATATGTATGCCAAAGTCTGTATGTCATATATGGATGTCCATTTCTCATGTATTCAGAACAGGATCTGCTCACCGTTCTAAATTACACCTAGTTCTAAATTACATGAGAAATGGACGTCCAAGTTCTGGCTACTTCCAGCATAAGCATCCATTTATAAACCTGAAATGTCCAAAATATGAACAGGGAAAACTAGGGCTGTGGACATACTGTGACAGCAGAGAAATTCCATTATTATAAAATGGCCACATAGATGTCCATATGAAGGAATAGCCTAATGGTTAGAGCAGCTGTACATGAACCTGAGCAGAGAACCAAAGGCCAATGTTGCCCATTCAACATCCCACTGTAGCTGTTTTGTAATTTTCTTTTCTTTTTTTATTGTCTTTTTAGACATTTATATTTAAATTTTTATTGGACTTTTTTCATTAAATCAAACATAAGACAATTGTGAACCACCCAGGGGCAGAAAAATACCTACTCTGACTTCCCTTACTTCATCTAGTGGAGAATTGCTCTGTAGGAACATTTTTCTATAACCTGGACATGCCAAGTTCCAGATCTAAATATGGATATCCATCTTTTTGGACATGGACATCCCTTCCCCTTCTGCAGACAGAGTAGGACACCCATATTTTGGCCACTCCCTAGTCCCATCCAAAATACAATCAAACCACACCCTCTTGCCAGGTGGATATACTGCGGTTTTAGATGTCTATATCCTGGCTTTATAAAATTGGGATTAGGACATCCATGCAATATGGATATCTAAATGCTGGTTTTCAGATGTTCAAAACACAAACAGAGCTTCTAAAATAAGCACCATAGTAACATAGTGTTACCCCTCTCTGTTTCAGAATGTGGGTGTGCGATTCAATGTACCTGATGTTAGTAGTTATGTTTAATACCCTGAGTCATGCCTCTAAAAGACAGGAGGATACAAATAAAACTAACCTTGTCTCCCTTACTCAAAGTCAATTATAAGGATCCAGAACCAATTGTTCACAAGATGTATTTTATTGCAAATTGGAAAATTTTGTAAATATTTAACAGCTTCTCTTTAGTTGAACAATACAACTTCACTTCAGATGTTATAATGTGTATTCTAATATGTCAGTTTAACTATATTTATCTCTACTCATTTCATTTCTCTTAACAGAAATATTCCTAATAATAGGAACACAAGAACTATCAGATAAGTATAAATGTTTGAATGGCAATAGTTGTGTAAATTTTCCTTTAAAATAATTTAAACACTTTTCATTAAATAAAGAATTTGATTCTTTGTGTTGTCTTTTGAATTTTTCAGGTTTTCCTCAAGGGAAATGAACTTGGATCCAGGTAAGTATATTATTAACTTTCCCTTATAAAGTCTCCTTTAAAATGGTGTTTAGGTGCAAAATTACTTAGCTGAAGATTCTCTCTTGTGCCAGTTACTCTTTATCCTTCTTGCATGGGGGCCATTGATTTTCAGGATATCTTCTGACATCCTCTGCTGTTCTTCTTTTCACACCCTTCTTCTTTCACCTAAACCTGACTAAATTAAATAAAATGGGAGGCAATACCCTATCTCCTTATATCAATATGATCATTTATAATCTGTGGCATTTAATTAAAAACAAACAAACTGTGGGCCTTATTAACTGCAAAAATAAATAAAATAATGTGCTCTGTCTTCTAGGCCTGACTCTTTACTTTTCTTCCCTAATACTAAGAAGAGCCTTTAATGCCAACCACAATAATCTTCACAAGTTCACTCAGAATCACATTAAATATGTTCTCAAACACATCAGAAATAAAACTCATATTAGAAGTTTATTTCTCTCACGTTACTTCCCATTCAAACTCACTTACTGGGAACAGGACCTCTAATCCTCGGAGAAAAATCCAAAATCACTCACAAAAACATTCTCATTTCAAAATTAAACCAGCACTTCTGAGCCACAGCATTGCTGTGTTCTTTTTATCCTGTGTCATTCAATATTCAGTCACATCAACATATCACACTCAGGACTTTGCCTCAGTCTCACTTCCTGAAATTAAAAACTAATTTTGCCCACTTTCAATCAGAAATTTAAAACACTAGTGCACCAACAGAGCATAGTACATCCACACACTTCTGCTGTCACAGCTCTTCTGATCAACAGTCAAAAGACTATTTCTAAGGAAACACAAACCTTGGTCCCTGATGTTTCCCAGCCAATTAAAATGTCCATTTAGATCCATTATTTTTTTCTCTCTCGCTTAGAACCTTTTCAACTCAAATTGAATCTACTTTTGTCTTTAAGTTTTCCCATAGGAAATAATGGGAAATTTACCTTTTAAACAAAATTTAATAAAAAACTATTCCGATTTGTACCATAAACACCAAGTTAAACAAGCACTACTATACCCACAATTTATGGTTTTACATTTCAAAAATAGTTATTTTTAAAAGATGCCTCATCTTTTTCTCAGTAAAACTCCTTAAAATGTCCCCAAATTAATTGGCATACCTTTAAAAATATATTTAACACTCCTATGCCTCCTCCATCGAGGTTTGTCACCAGAACCCTGTAGAGATCTCATTTAAACCAAGTTTCCTCCAAACTTCAATCCATGGTAATCCTCAAGAGGTTCTACAGAACCCACAACCACAAAAAACAAATTAAATTAAATTAATTAATCCCTCACTTCCCAGAACCCTGAGTACCAAAACCCACAAAAAAAAACACCTTGGGCACCAGACCCTTTACCTTGTTCCCTGAAGTCCCTTTACCTGGTGACCACCATTGGTTCAGGTCCCAATGGACCTCCAGTGAAATCAGAGCCCAAATAACAAACCCCATAAACTGAAAAAATCTCTGGAACTCTGGCCAGGCAGCTCAAAAAATCAAGTTCCTCGGCTTGGCTTTCCAGCCTTGTTGGAGCTCCAGAGATGCACTGAGCATGTGCAAACTCTTGCATGTGCACAGGTTCATTCCCCACCTGGCAGGTCAGGCCCAAAACTGACCGTTTTCCCTGCCAGGATGCTTTCTGCTTACCTTCATTCGCAACTAGTGGGCTTTCGTGGCTCATTGCATTTTGACATGGCTCCCAGCAACTGGACCCTTCTGGACCCTCCTGACCACCAATGCCCACCGGATTTAGGTCCAAAATGGGCCAGAAGACACCTGGACTTTCCAGGCAACCCTTGGAACACCACAGGACTCCCAACATTTCGGCTCTGGCCACCAAATCACCACTGGCCACCAGAAACACTGTATATTTAATTTTATTTTTTAATTGTGAATAAATGATGAATGTTGTGAAGCTGCCAAATGGTCGTTAGCTAACCCTCAGGATCCATATTTGCTCCTTACTGTTTATCTGTCCTCGAGCTCCATCTATCCCAATGTGCCTCTGTTCACTAGATTCTAAGCTCCACTGAGTAGGGATAGTAGGGGGAGGGGGTGTCCCATAGTTTGGGGCAGTCTGCTCATGGTTTCACACACTAAGGCTGCACAAAACACTTATTTTACCTCCTCTTTTCTTCACTTTGGGGGGGGGGGGAGGAATATCCCTTCATGTCCCAGGTATACATTTCCCTCTTTACCACAAAAACTCAGAGACAGTGCTCCAACCAATTTTACTGAAAACTTGTGTAGTCTTTCTATGCTGAAGTTGTACAATATTGGATAAACACTGTAGAGCACACATCTCGCATCAATTATATATGTCTGTGATCCTTTTCACCAAGAATTGGAAGATAAATGTTTCCTGATTGTTGGGCAATACAGCAATAGTCTCTTCAGAAAATAGGGTTTTCCTAATTGGTAGGCACATTTTTCCCTTCTGGACAAATACATCAATCTCTCCATTTAAGGATCCTAATTCACACAGATTCTCTTAACAAGACAATCTTTCCCCACAATAACGTCTGTGGTAATTAAGCTCCAGTTTATGGTTCAAGCCCTCAATTTGCTCCTTGTTTCAGAAGCCAAGCAGAGGAGTAAGTAGAACTCTGACTTGTATACACACTTCATGTCAAACAGTAACTTAAAACTCAAGGGAGGTTTCACACTGGACGTCAACTAAGTAGGTCAACGGTTCAGCTCTAAGCATGCATTGCTTCTATTAGGAAACCAAAATCCACCACACACATTCTAACGGTTCTGACTTATGTAAATACAGACAGAACCATTGTAGACATCCCAGCATGAGATGCTGTAGCAGAATGGTATACTCTTCTTCTCTGGTCTATGGTACTCTACCCTTGGTATGGTCCTGAATCCAGGAACTTTCATGGGCTAGTGAGGGTCCTGAAGGATCCTTACATATCTGTCTGTAAAATGTTCTATGCATCTTGCAGTGCTATATAGGGGGGAATTTATTAAGATGCAGTAAAAGTTGGACTTTTCCTGCACTTGACTTTCTGAAGGAGTTATCAACTGGTTCAGTAATGCAGGATACTGACTCTTGTGGTATATGAATAATGCTGCTGGCAATCAAACTTGTAAGCAACATTATTCTATTGTCCAGGGACCATCAGGCCACAAAGCTAAGGCTTGATGATCCTGGGCTGCATCTTAAAAGGGCTGGACTAAGTTACTGTGAGGTGCCCTCAAGAGAACTACCTCCACAACCAAGCATAAACCCTCTCTAGAGGCCTACTTACAATCAAATCTCCCCAATACAAGCCCTTTCAATCTGAAGCACCCCCACCCCAAGCTGAAGGGCTCCAAAGTCTAGTTTCCTACAACATCACTGGAAGACCCTCCTCCAAAGTCATGAGTTCCCCACCTGCATAGTCCCCTAAGCTACCAAAAGCCACCCTAGGCTCCCATTCAATATTTCTGGTCCCTAGTGGCAGCTAAAAAAGCAAATAGAACATTAGGCATTATTAGGAAAGGAATGTAAAATAAAAATGAGAATGTTATAATTCCTTTGTAACTCTCCATGGTGCGACCAAACCTTGAATACTGATTGCAATTCTGGTCATTGCAACTCATCAAAGATATAGTGGAATTAGAAAAGGTGCAGAGAAGGGCAACAAAAATGATAAAGAGGATGGGACGATTTCCCTATGAGGAAAGGCTAAAGTGGCCAGGACTTTTCAGCTTGGAGAAGAGATGGCTGAAGGAGATATGATAGAGGTCTATAAAATAATGAGTGGAGTGGAATGGGTAGACTTGAATTGATTGTTTACTCTTTCCAAAAATACTAGGACTAGGGGCATGCAATGAAGCTACTAAGTAGTAAATTTAAAACAAACCAGATAAAATATTTCTTCATTCAAATGTGTAATTAAACTCCAGAATTCATTGCCTGAGAATGTGGTAAAAGCAGTTAGCTTATAAGGGTTTAAAAAAGGTTTTGATAATTTCCTAAAAGAAAAGTCCATAAGTGATTATTAAGGTGGACTTGGGAATATCCACTGCTTATTTCTAGGATAAGCAGCATAAAATCTGTTTTACTGTTCTGGGATCTTGCCTGCTACTTGTGACCTGGATTGGCCACAGTTGGAAACAGGATACTGGGTATGATGGACCTTTGGTCTGTCCCAGTATGATGATCCTTATGTTCTTTATGATTGAGAGTGTGAAAAAGATGAGAAGAGTTAGAGTGATGCTGCAGTTGCTTGGAGAGATACTTTTCTTTAGCCGGCAGCTTTGTAAAATGCATGCTTTTCATCTCATTACTATGTACCCTACGGTGACCTTAAAAAAAAAACCTGTGTTACGGAACTACAACCTGCTTTACAGCTCTTTAATACTTGTTATGAGGCAAATAATTCAGGTTATTGCAATAATACAGGTTAATAACTTCCCCAATAAACATTTATGGTAGCAGTAAGCCTAAGGCCTTGACAGTTGGTGTTACTGCTTACAAATTTAAAATTTATGCCAATTAAACCATATATCTATGTATTTTATGCTTGAAAATAAAATATACCAACACCAGTAAACTGCTGTACAATTGTTATGTCACTGTTAAAGTGTGTACAGTAATCAATAATGTCTCTTCATTCCTCTATATGTATGAAAATTCAGCTTTAAAATGTTTATTTTTTTACTTTCCCCCCTCCCTTTTTTTTTAAAGGTTTAGAAAACAGGTCTCAGGAGAGACAATGGGAGATGACAAACAGTTTTAATAAAAAGTTTTTATTTTAAGGGTGCCCTGGACCTGAAATCCCATATTCTCTTTTAGATATTATACTGCCAGTGGTCTAGCACCAGCAAAGTAACCAGCATAAGGAAAGGATCATTAGTATCCATAAAATATATTTTTTAATAATAAAAAAAGTATTTATTTTTGCTTTATACTTACTTTAAGCTCTTGTGTTTCTTTTAAAGTATAAAGCATATCTCTAGTGTAAGAAAATGTTTTACCATCCAAATACGTAGAAGACAATGTGGGAATATAAAATGCCTTTACATGCATCTGTAGCATTTTAATTTTCTGGAGGTTAAATATTGAGGGGTAAATATTCAACTGGCAGCGGTAAGCATTTGCTGCCAGCATTATTCCTGATATTCATTGCCAGGCTACATCTGGGCTTTGGCATTGCACATCTGGTTTATGCGGTTCCAGCTTACACAGGGCTGGTAAAGTCAATATTCAGAACCAGCCATGGATTGCTGCATAAAGATAGGACTGTGTTTTATGCAGTCCAATTTATGTGAATACCCTAATTGGTTAAGGGCCTCTTTTACAAAGCCACGTTGCCGATTCTCGGTGCAGCAAAGGAAAGGAAGCCCATTCAATTCCCAAGGGCTTTGTCTCATTTGACGTGTGGGAATCGCTAGCTTCTTTGTAAAAGAAGCCCTAAGCACAGAATATCAGTATTTAATCAGCCAAGTGCCCACTCTTCCCCTGGAACACTCACAAAATAGCCAATTTTCACTTACCCTCCCTGTTTACAAAGCCAAAATGCCGACACAGTCTGTTCACTTTGAATGGGTGTGTAGGCAATACCACGCAACATCTGCTAGCGTGGCTTTATAAACAGGGGGACTAGGTGGCAACCACTAATTTTCAACAGCCATAACAGGTTAAGTGCCACTGAAAACTAGCAGCCACAAACAAGCATTTTAATTGGTCAGGGACTGTTTCTGGCTAGTTAAATTGTTTTAAATATCAATGAGATCATCTTTGGTTTGTTCATTAAGGGCCTTGTTTACTAAGGTGCGCTAGCATTTTTAGCACATGCTAAACACTAGAGACACCCATATATTTATTTATTTATTTATTTATTTATTTATTTATTTATTTGCAGCATTTGTATCCCACATTTTCCTACCTATTTGCAGGCTCAATTTGGCTTACATTTTCCATAATGGTGATCACCAATTCCAGAAGAGAAATACATATTTAAGGTAGAGGAGTGTGGTAATTTGTTGCCAGAGAATGTAGTAAAAGCAGTTAGTTTAGCGGGGTTTAAAAACAGTTTGGATGGCTTTCTAAAGGAAAAGTCCATAGATCATTATTAAAATGGACTTGGGGAAAATCCACTGTTTATTTCTAGGATAAGCAGCATAAAATGTACTGTACTGTTTTAGGATCTTGCTAGGTATTTGTGACCTGGATGGGCCACTGCTGGAAACAGGGTGCTGGGCTTGATGGACCTTCAGTCTCTCCCAGTATGGCAATACTTACTTATGTACCACAAAAGTGTGTTCATTTTGATAGTCTGGACTGTGGAGTTTATATTCCCACCATCAAACTTTTCACAGCTCGCACCCCAGCCCCGTTGTCCAGTACAGCATTGTGGTGAAGGAGGAGGGGGAAGGCCGGGCTCATATTTTATATTTTCAAATATGTATAGCACTGAGGGGGAGGAGGAAAGGCTGGGATCACATTTTGTCACCATTTATCACCTGTATATAATAAATATTCTCACCTTTATTCATAAAAAATGTGCCTGGATGCGGTTATTGTGAACTTGCTGGCATCTCTGGCAGGACTGGTGAGGCGGCAGATCCCCCAGGTGTAACTGTGGTCCCTCATCCTCACTGTCACTCTCCTCCTTCCTGGCCTGTGGTTGTGGTTCTGGCTCTGGCATACACCTTCTCATTGCAAGATTGTACAGCATGCAGTAAGCAGTAAAAAATCTTGCAGATCTTTACTGGGCTGTATAACAGCTCACCCCCCAGAGTGGTTGAAACAGCAGAATCTGTTTTTTAGAACGCCAAATGTTCTCTCTATCACTGACCTGTTAGCACTTTGGGCCCTGTTGTAGCGAACCTCCTCTGACCTCTGGGGGTTGACAATAGAGGCCATGAGCCAGCTCCTGAGGGGATAGCCACATTCACCTATAAAGTACACACACCTTTTGTTGTGTGGCAGCAGTTCCTACAAGTGTCATCCTCCAGACCACTGGGCCCACACACCTGTGGAGCAAACAGAGAGATGTGATCAGTGATTCGAAGAGTTAAGGGGTTGTAGGATGCTCCTCAGCTGCTAGCCATCCCCTCTGACTTCTCCATTCTGAAAGGCCTCGAGGATGCCAGACCATGAAAAAACAAATGAATCACGGCAGGATCCAGGAAAGGTTTTACACACATCAGTTATCTCTAGCGCTGCATTGCAGATAACCTGCATGTTGATGGAGTGGTATGCAGTGCAATTTCTATATTCGGCCTCACTGGTAGCAGGTGGCCTAAGGTCCACATGAGTCCGATCTGTGGCACCCAATACTGAGGGGAATTGAGCTTTTAGATAAAATGCTGTCATTGTTTCCTGCTGTTTGGATTCACACATAGAGAACCGGACATACAGGGTGTCACTTTTCAAGAAGGTTTTCAGAAAGTGGATAATGATGCGTGAAAAAGTTGGCTTGCTGATCCCTGCTGCAGCTCCTAGAGGAATCTAGAATGTTCCGGTTGCTAGAAAAGCCAGGGCTGTAGTCACTCGCAAATGGATTTGCGGGGTATGCCCCCTCCAAGCAGTAGGCTCCAGGTCCTCTTGCAACTCTTCACACAAATGCGCTATGGTCTCCTTATTAAACCGGAAGCGAGTCACACATTGCTCATTGTCAGGTCCAGAAACCTGGTCCTGTGCTTGTACAACCTCTGCACCTTCCCTTGCACTCTTCCTCTCCTGTGTTAGGCCTGGCCCCAACATGCCATCAACCAGGCCATGAAAAGCTCAGCCATCTGTGCTGCACTGACAAACACACTCACACAAACTATGGGGCAGCAACAATGACAGGAACACAACAAAGACAGACAAAAGTGGCTGCAGCACACACACACACACACACACACACACACACACACACACACACACACACTCACTAATACACACCAATACTGAAACAACCCACACACAGATAAACACACCAACTTGCATACAGGGATGGTATACAGGGTGGGGAAGGGGATAGGGAAAACAGGTAGTGGGAAGGGAGGAATGGACAGAGGTGGAGCAGGTATAGGTGAGAAGGGAGGAAGCTGGAGCAGCAGGGATAGAATGTAAATGAAATAGGTATGGGGTTTGCTCAGCGCACATACCAAAATCACCAAATATCACCAGAAGCACAAAAGAGCATGTGAACACACACTCTGAGTCCTAAACATAAAATAGAGTGCACTTGAACACTAATTATAGCACCTGTGGAGCTCATGTTCGCCACTTGTGGAACCCGGATTCTGTGCTGATTTGTTCATCAGCGCAGACTTAGTTTCTTATTCGATATAAAAAAATATATATACCAGAGTCTAAGAACTAGCAGCCGTTCTTAATGTCATATTACCCTACAATTCAAGACAAGGTACCACTGGTGGGATTAGAACCCACAACCTCTAAACAGCCAGCCAACTGTTCTAAGCTCTATACTACCTAATCTCTTTATCAGCTGCAAAGATGTTTAGGGAGATCAGCATAGTCAGGTCAGATGCTAAGATTTCCATTTCCATGAATGTAAAGCCCTGGAAAAATAAATACTGTGAGACATCTGTCACATGCCCTCTCCTTCTCACCCCTTGTCTCCATACAAACAGAACAATTCCATATGGGAAACTTGGCTACAGACGGTTCTCTTAGAGACCTCTCACAGGACAGCTCCCATACCCAGGAGACACAGTAAACAGTCTGGGTTTCCCAGAACACATTTGTCCATGGGATGGGTCTGTGTTCCCAAGACAAATCTCTCCATTCCTCACCCTAACCAAATAACTTGGATAAAATATATCTGCTGATCAGCAGGACTTGAATCCTGATTGGAAGGTTCAAAGATTGGTGTACTAGCCATTAGACCACAATACCAAGTCAGCTTCTAGCCTTGTAATTGAAGAGACACCTTTCAGCACAGTTGGGAATGTTAGTCCAGCTCCCACAAATTAACAGAAACATCCAGCTATTCCTATTAACCCAGACAAATATGTGTGTTTGATTGTTGTTACTAAATGAAAAGTATGGCTTGCACAAAAGGAAACATCTCGGAACCAAAACTACAAGATCAGTTATTTCATAGGAAAAATAGTCTGTTCAACACTGTCCTCAAGTTCCAGCCACTGAAGTTGCTGTCGAAGCCCTTTCCAGCCCACCCTAAACCGGATTGCAATATATGGGACACAGACCATACAAGTCTGCCTGGCACTGGCCCCAGTTCATCACAGCCAGGGAATCTAAGTGTCACTAGACACATCCACACACATGCAGCCAAACACAATTGTAAGCAGTTTGTTGTCAGTCTAGACATTGCTCCTTTTACCTAATGTCAAAGTTCTCACATAGAAGAAATATGGTCTACCCAAAGTTATCAAGTGAATGATGGAGAAAAGCCCCAGTACTAAAAGACAAAGCATCAGGAGTAAGCATAGGAAAAATAGTCTGTTCAACAGAAGCACTAAGTCAGAGGAACCATATATAGAATAGCGCCTAGTAGACGCGGCCATTCACGCCAAGGAAAATCTGGTGTAAATACCAGTGCCAAACTTTCAGCGCAGAACCATGTGAATAATATATACGAACGCCCTTGTCCCTCACTTGGCCACACCACATTTTGAGATCCACTCAGTCTGATTTACGTGCATCACTTTATAGAATATGCGTAGGGGCCCTTTTACAAAGGCGCATTAGGTTCTACATGCATGCAGCATGTGCCAAAATGAGACTACCACCAGGCTACCGTGCCCCCCCCCCCCCCCCCCCCCGGTGGCAATTTCAGATTTGCACACGCCCCATAACACCTGGATCATTTATTTATTTATTTCCTCTCATGCATGGCATTTCCGGCGGTAATTGGCAGTTGGCAAACACCGACTGGTCACCACGTGTGTAGTATGTGAGCCCTTACTGCTAGATCAACAGGTGGTGTTAAGGGCTCAGGCCGGTTTTAGGCACACACTGGTTTCAGTTATAATGCATGCATTTTTCCTGTCCCATTAAAAAAAGCCCTATTTTGCAGACGCGGTGAAAACTAGCCTGGTGTGTGCCCAAAGCATGCGCCCATACTACCGCAGGCCACATTCTACCGCGGCTTAGTAAATGGGCCCCTTACTGAGCTATGCACATAAATCCTAATTCGTGCCAATTAGTACAGATAATTTGCTTGTTAACATCCAGTTATCAGAACTGATTGGCTTGTAGCCAATGAAGTTCTACGCACAAATTAGCTATACATGCTGATTTGCATGCAGAACTTTAACCTCCATTTGTAGGATCTGGGGGGGGGGGGGGGGGGCATGTGCTTAACACAGTTTAGTAGAAGGGTCCTTATATTCTTTTGCTTGCATTTAGGTTTGGAGTTTTCAGTACTCTTGTATTTGTAGCATTATTTCTCTTTTTATATTTTCCCGTGGGACATGCTGTGTTTGATAATTCATAGTGTTGCCAACACTGATATTTTTAAAAATTATGTGGCATCCTGTACTGGCACATTTAAGGTATTTGATTGTTTTCTGTTTTATGGCTTTATAAATCTGCAGAGATTAGCTTGAACAATAAGATGAATGAATATTGTCATTAATATATTCACTAGGGAAGGTGTCTGAGCATGCTAAGATATGTGCTTCCAATAGTTTAATTTTTATGTCTTCTTTCTGTTTTTTCTCCGATATAGATTGTCTACTGGTTTGGTTCTCTTTCTTTATACCCTGAGTCCTATTGGGCACGAGCAGTGGTGGTACATATACTGTTTATGGTTGTTAGCTTTTTGCAAGATTTTGCTTAAAATAATTACCAGAATTTTTTCTGTAGACCCAGTTTTGTTTAATATCGACATTTTGTAGCAATGTTTCATTTTTAATTGCTTTTTTATTTTTATTTTTATTCTATGTGATGATATCAGGCTGTCTAACGTCAAGGTGGTCTTCCTGCCACCAAAAACTACCTCTCTGATCCAACCTACGGATCAGGGCATAATAGCCAATTTCAAAAACCATTATCGGGCTCTTGTGCTACGTCATCTGATGAGCGTTATGGATGACCAGACTGGCAAGGATAAACGTGCTGTTGAACTGGCTCGTAATCTATCATTGTTGGATTCCCTACATATGCAGAAAGAAGCCTGGAATCATGTTACATAGGCAACCATTGTGAACTGCTACAAGCGGCCAAGCTTTGCTAAGGATCAGGAGAGGGACGAAACTGATGCAGCTGTTGCAAACGCATCAGATGAAGAGGTTATTCACATCCCAGCTGGTGTTACTGAAGAGGAGGTCCATCGCTTCGTAGCTGTTGATTACGATCTACAAACAGCTGAAGACAGCACTGATGTCGAGATATGCGCTTACACGTAGGCAACAATGGCTGATGATGAACCAGATGAAGAAATAAGCAGCAAGGCACATGCTGGCAAAATCAACAACCTCCTCCTGTCACTTTTGCAAGAGCGCTGGAGAGTCTCAACACCGTGCGGGCCTATCTGGAGGCCACTGGATGTCAGTGCTATGACAGTATTTACCGTCTGGCAGACATAGTCTATGGAACTCACAGACCCAAGAGTGTACAGAGGACTATAACTGATTACTTCAAACAAGCCTAATGTCAGTTAACTGAGACTGTATACTTTACGTATAATAATAAACAGTACTGTACATATGTTTATCAGATGTCAAGCTTCTTTGGGTCACAACTGTTAAGTCACGCTCTGGTTAACTGCATGCATTTCTTTGGTCCCAGACCCTTGCACTTAAGTGGATTGCACTGTATATCATATCTTCTAAACGAAAGTGATTGAACTGCAAAGCAATAGACAAAATATCCAACTAAAATGGTCATCCTAACCCTTTCCTCCTGGACAGAAGCCCTTGAGGACACATCTTCAGCACTTACTATTAATACCTTTCATTTCCTAAAAATGCAGTGAACATGTTTATTTACATTGTAATTGTAATTGGTCTGCTAGCTGTGTGTCAGTGTTACTTTTTCCCACAGATAATTTTTCCACACTGTCTAACTGAATTTCTTTCCCCACTAAGAGAAAACCTCCTTCACTCTCTGAATCTGTTAGATCAGCCTCCCAATGGTTTGGATCCCAAGTGGGGGCTCTAATAATTTTTCATATTTGCTTTGGAGTGTATTCTTTCCCTTTTCTAGACTTCTGCATTGATTCATCACATGACATGCAAATAAGACTTATTTTGTTTCTATTTCATGTGCCTGCCCTCAAGTAAGTTCCAATGCCTCCCTGGAGAATGAATCTGTTTCCCTCAAAGAGCAAAGCTAAGCTTTTAAATTTGCAATTTGCATCTCCTGTTGTTTAGCCATTTTGAAAATACTGCGACAGCGCCCGCAGCACAGAAGAGCAAAGCGGAGACGGAGGAGCAACAGAGAGCAGGAAAGAGTGGGATTCTTTCCTGCCCTCACAGCCACAGAGGTCAATAAACCACCAGGGTGGCCTTCAAGGATCACGGTAGGTCTTCTTGGGAGGGCTGTAGTGTAGCATAGGATAAGTATGGCAGTTTTTGGCACCCCTCGAATGTTGGTGCCCCCCTGCCATGCATACCATGCTTACTGCGCTCCGCCGGCCCTGATAAACAAATAACAAAAAGAACCTGGGAAGGGGAGAGCATATCCAATAGCAATAGTCAGCCATTTGTATATGCTGGCTAAGAACCACTCTTTCCTGCCCCCGCAGCCTCAGAAGTCACTACATCACCGCAGTGGCCTTCAAGGATCAAGGTATGTCTTCGGAGGGTTGAAGTGGGTGGGAGAAGGGAGTTGTAGTATGCGGGAGGGGAGTGGCGGCATTACTGCGGCGGTGGGGGCGGAGGGTTTGGCACACAATAAGTCAGCACAAGGACAAAATATAAGAAAACCAATAGACTGCATTTCGGGCTTATAACCCATTTGGTTATGTTTAAGCAAATGAGAGATCTGCATGAAAGAAAATATTTATTTTTATTATTTTGACTTCTGAAAACCACTTATCCCTGAAACATGCTCAAAACAGAATAATCCATTTGTACAAAAGAGATAAGGTGAAGATGTGATTCCATGTGCTCCAATAAAAGTGGAGTTTAATTTTACTTCCAATTTTTATAACACCAAGCTTCCCAAGGCAGGTTACAACAACAGTTAAGATGAACCCATCAGTAAACAGGATATCCTCACTGAAATTTGGCCATATATTACTGTATTATATAGAACAGTGTAGAAAAAGGAGCAAAAAATACAGCTTTTATTAGTGCTGTTCCACCAGCTACAATTTTTAAGCAGTTTTAGTGATATTCAATTTTATTTCATGATATTTATATCTACATATGGGAAGTTTTCAAATAAATTAAAAAGCTATCAAGCAAAAAAACCCCAGCAAACTTTTGTTTGTCACCTTTTAAGGCACTAGGCTGAAAAAGGGGGTGGGGTGGGAGAAGAGGGAGGCAGAAGAGAGAAAGGAGATGCTGGGCGGGGGAGGGGCACCAACTGATATTTTGCAAGGGGGCACCAGAGACCCTAGCACCAGTGCATTATTTTACACCAAAGTTGAATTATTTTTTTTTTCATTGTAGAACTGATGATTTGTAAAATAGCTGCATTTATAGTTAAAGTAAAAAGATACTTGCCTACCTTTCTCATCTGAAAGTTCATGCAGCCTTTATACAGGAAACTCATTTAAAAGCTCAGGAATTTACTAAACTGAGAAGGGATTGGGTACAAGATTATATATATTCTGCAGCATTAGGTAAAAAAGCAGGGGGGTAGCAATTTTAATTTCTAAGCAGTTGAATTATACACTGCTTATCGCACTGATCCTAATAGTAAATGATTATTAGCCTTACTATTGATATGAAAACATACACATTTTTGAATATTTACGGCCCTAATGTTGATGATACAACATTTATTTATAGTTAAAGAGCTTGAAATGTCTAAAGATGATTAATGTATAGTGGGCAATGATTTAAATTTTTCTAACAGCAAACTTTCAGTTCATACTTACAGTAGTTCATTTACTTCTGCAGCTTTATAATCACTATTTCTAGGACATAGTTTAAACTGCTGTGTCCTCAGCCTACCTCCCACTTATCAGGTACTTTGCTGACCACCCACTTGGCTGATACTGCCCATTGGGCTGTAAGCGTCAGGAACAGTCCCTGTGAATCTCCACTGCTGACCTGAAACTCTGGTTTATTCTGCTGAGATTTCTATGTGCTCCTCTTCTGGAAACTGCTCTCCTTTCTCAACAAACTCCATTTCTTCTGGATGCTGTGCCTCTAGCTCTTGTTTAGACTGGCCCTCTTCCTTTCTCCTGTCGTAGTTTCCCACAATGGGTAGCACCTCATCTCCCCAGCATCTCTTCAACCCCATGGCATATTGCTTAGTTAACCACGGGAACTGGGCTTGATCTAAAACCTGCCTTCCCAAGGGCTGATACCTTTGCTTCCAGGCAGGTAGCACAGCTTGAAGGACACTCCCTTTATGGGGCCTTGCCAGGTTTTCTCCCTTACTGCTGGTTCTGTACTCAGACCAAGCACTTTCAGGAAAGGTTTTAAATCTCAGGACTTGCTTCTTTGATTATTATAATATTCAGTGCGGCCTCTGTGCCAGTGCATGTAAGAAGAAGTCGCAAGTACAAAATGTCCCAAACAGCTTGTCTGTGAAGATATTCCAAACAAATGTGTTATGCAATATGTCTCTGAAAAACTGGTTCTGGAAATGCCCCTGACAAAAAATATCTTCAACCCCATTTTGTGATACTGTTGCTGATCAATATAATAATGGTGGATTATCCCTTTCCTTTCTAAATGTTAGTGCCAGCAGCCTGATTGAGGTGGAGCCCATCTTTTCAAAACAGGTTCTCTTTTCCATAGACTGTTGCCTAGTTTCTAACAAATTTAAATCTCTCTTCCCTGCACCATCAAGTTATCAAGTTTTATTACATTTAAAACCCACCTATCACCTAAGCAGGTTGCAAGGTAAATATTGTGATGAGGCAGACTTGGTGACTCCTTCTAAGAGGATAGTAGCTGATGCTAAATATTCAGGAATCTCCTCAAATGCTGCGCCCAGTGTTTAAATTAAATGCTGACTGGGGAGTTTGAATATTGAGTTGTATGTATACATATAGGGCTAGATTCTATATATAGTACCTAAAAAAACTGTAGGGAATAAATTTCCACCTAAGTGTATTCTAAAAGCGATGCCTAGATTTAGGTGTGGTATATAGAATACACCTAGTTGAGATCCCAATGCCTAGAACTACTCGCATCCGTTTACACCAAGGGAAACATCGCAAAAGTACCGGTGCGTAACTTTAGGCGCAGAGCAGGATGTCAGACTCAGAAACAGAATGAAGCCTTGTGCCGGAAGACGAGGACCTTGGCTGGCGGGGGTTGGGGTCCCCCGCCAGCAGAGGTAGGCGACGGTGACGGCGGGTCGAGAGGGTCGTCGGCAGGGAGGGGGACAAAGTTGTTGTTGGTGGTGGTGGCGGCGGTGGGGGGGTAGGCAATGGAGGGGGGGGTCGACAATGGCGGGGGTGTCGGCGGCGCTGGGGGGGGGCTAAAATGTGCCCCTTCACCTCGGGCCCTGGTCCCTCCTTCCGCCGAAGTCTGGCTACGCCCGTGGCGCAGAGGGACATATTCTATAACAGTGCATATATATTTTGGAACACCCATAAAATGCCCATAATTATGCTCCTTTTTTGCTCCACACATTAGAATTTAGGCGCTCTGTACTACAGAATATGCTAAGCGAGTTATGGGCATAAATTTGAATTGCCAATTAGTGTTCATTATTGCTTGTTAAGGGCTGTTAAAAACGCTGATTAGCTTGTTAAACCAATTAAGTTACACGCATTGCTATAGAATACACTTGGATTTCAGCATGGAATGCTAGGTCGGATATATAGAATTTGGCGGATAGTACATGTACACAATTACCTCTTAGGAGCAGGTGTAAATTTGTGCAAATGAATTTGTGTGCCTATATTGTTTTCATAAAATATACAACAACAAAATGATAATAAATAATACAAAAAAGCATTAGACCTTAAACTATCAAGCAAATATGAAAATAGGCATAAAATAGGCATATTTTTAAAACACATTTTAGATAGGTTCTCTTCTATGAAATTGCTCCTTCTATTATAGAGGTTTATCTGCATAACAGGCAGGGAATTATTTAAAAGCCAATTTCCACTGGTAAACCACTGTTTTACCTGCAGAAATGCTTTTGAAAATTACCCTCATTGTTGGCATCTGGCACAATCTCAACTAGCAGTTTGTAGCTATATGACTTTTCACATAATTTTCTGCAGTAAATTTACATGAAATAGCATTTTGCCTTTGCTGTGAGGAATATTGAAACAGCTGCTTTGTATATATCTGTTTATTGGTTTTGAAGTACTACAAAAGGTTGTAACTATAGTTAAGAAATATCTTTTCTGATGACAAAGAAATTGAGAATTGAGCCAACATGACTTGGGAGCTTGTTGAAAGAAAGCTATTACATAGTGGCATGAGGCAACTGCAAAATGATATTTTTTTTAATTATGTTTTAGATAAGAAGCAATATTAGTAAAACATTTCCAGAAAGGAAATGTGTATTAAAATATTTAGTATTTTTCAGTACATTGTGGAAATGATACTAATTTACTTAACTGAAGTAGCTAAAGGCTTCTTTTATCAAGTCACGCTAGCAGCTTCTGGTGCAGCAATGCTTACAAAGCCCATTCACGTGGGAACTTCTAGTGTGGCTTGATAACAGAATCCCTAACCCCCTTGTCACAAAACAACTAGCCACCCACCTGGGGTTATCCCGCGGTCACTTAGATGGTCTATCCCCAGCATAGCTCAAGCCCGCCTGCACCTGCTGCTTGTGCTCTACACTAACACCCTCTTCCCACTGACTGAGTCACAACTGCTTCTGGTCGAGTCTCCCACTCTCAAATTATCCCCAGTGATTTCTAGGTTACTGGAGCCACGTTCCCAGTGATCCCCACAGTTCCCAGAAAGCACTCATAGACCCAACACACAAACCACCAGGATTCTTCATCAGTCCAGAGAGGCAGAGGCAATAAACAATTATTTATTGTCTTAAAAATTGAACAATGAACAAAAAATGTGCAATCAGCAAAACAATAACAAGTAATTGAAATATGGATCAATTATAAAACATTTGCTTATTTCCTAGAAAGTACCTGGGGAGATCAGGGCATATATCTGTTCACAGAGCTTTAGCAAAGATCTCTCTCTCTCTCTCTCTCTTCTCCCAGGCTGAAACTGAAGCAACATCCAGCATCTGCTGGGTAATTTCAAACTCTAGGCCAATCAGAGCCCAGAACAGTCAAGTTTCAAATAAAAACTGGGTGCATCACAACAGGTAGTTCCTATTATCTATGTGCCAATTAAAAGAAAGAGAAGCCAGTCCTGTGAACAGCTTTAAGCATAAACATGTACCATTTGCTGACCAAACAGGAGAAATACACTTCAGACATATTTAAGACAGGAAAATATCCAATACATTTTACAGGCTTAAAACACACTGTTTCTGCACACTCTCCTTTTACAAAGCTGCTCTAGTGGCTGTCACGCTGCAAATCCAACACATCCCAATCACTTTGAATGGGTTGTGTTGGCATTACCACTAGCACAGCTTTGTAAAAGGGAGGGTAGGAGGTTAAATTTGTTACAAGTAAAATCAGCAATTTTATGTAGAATGCCCCTTCTTATATAAATTACTCAAAATACAGTATAGCATTATATGCAGAAGCTGATGTGCAAAGATGTGGTGTTAAGTGTCATTAATTTAATAAAAATGTTTTTAGAGATTTCTTTTGGATACTGTACAGCTACAGGAAATTTGCCAGTTGGAAACAATGTACATTTCTGTAATAAAAAGGATTTTAGAGATTGCTTTTCAACTCTATCTGCCTTGACTAACAAGTGCACTTGGGGTCTGTATTGTTGATTAGAAGTAATTCTGTTTAAAAATGATTGTTTAACTTTGATTGTGTGAAAATAAGTTGGAATGCAGAAGATAAGACACAGCTCTAATTAGTTTGGTATGTGAAGAGGAGGATGGCGCTTGTTTTCGAAGTTCAGACTGGCCACCTGGACTTGGAAATGTGTGACCACATTCTCACAGTAAGGCTTGTTTACCTATTCTCAAGCATTCTGTAATTTTCCTTGGCTCTGAAAATAAGCTTTAGCTTAATAAAAAGGGGGGCTTGTTGCAGCAGAGCTTTGAGGCTCATCTGTGGGTGGACGCATCGTGTAGAAAAGACTTGTTCCTGGTCATAAGAAGACTTCGAGCTTTCGCTGCAGCGGGCCTCCCGGCTGATGAGATAAGGGCCTGAAATTCCTGACCAGTGATGTTGTATGTATATAGCTTTCTTTTAGATATGACTTAATCATTGTATATATCTTAATTATTGTAGATTTTAGCACCTCTAATAAAGGTCTCATTTACCTAATACGAATCCAAAAGAATCCACGGTAATTATTGAGTAGTCTGTGCCAGTGAAGCAGGCTGAAAATCCATAGCAGTACAATTTCCAACATTCATCACTTTTTAATACAAGAATATTGTATTAATCAGAGAAACTGATTCAAGTCTTCCCGAAGTATTCATTTTCTTTTGCAATCAGTTCTTACTAAGGTCAAGGTGAGGAGCAGAGGGGTAGGTAACGATTAGAGCAGCAGGCTGGGAACTGGAAGGCCCAGGTTCAAATCTCACAGCAGCTCTTTATGGCCTTAGGCAAGCCACTTAAGCCTCCATTTCCTTGGGTCTATTGTTGGATAAGTTCTGGCAGCAATGTCAGTTCAAACAAACAAAAGTAGAGGCTGTCCAACAGACGCTCTAACACAAGAAATGGTGCTAAAAAGATGCTTTATTCGCTGCTTGGGCAGAAGACCCAACATGGACGGTGTTTTGGCGCAATCAAACGCCTGCCTCAGGGGTCACATAAATGTTCAAGCAAGTCCTGAACTAATGACATTGCCTTTGGGTAATGTTGTATGTCTGGATTTTCTCCTGAATGGAGGTCTTTGGGTGATTTCATTAGTTCAGGACTTGCTTGAACATTTATGTGGCCTGAGACAGGCTTTTAATTGCGCTGAAACACCGGCTATGTTGGGTTCTCTGCCCAAGCAGTGAATAAAGCATCTTTTTAGCACCATTTCCTATGTTTGAGCATCTGTTGGCCAGCCTCTACTTTTGTTTGTTTATACCAGCCACGCTTCCCTATATTGGGCAGAAACAACACAGCAGTACCTCCCACTATGCAAAAGGAAGCAATGGCAAACCATTCTTGTATCATGTCAAGAAAACAATGGGGAAGGGGCCTCAATGTGTGGTCAAAAGGAGTAGGTTCATCTCAAGGGCACATCTGAATCTGGAAGCATAAGTCGATCAACCAACTTGATGGATTTGATATTTCAGATGGACAAAATCTAGCTATGTCAACAATGTCTGTGACTTTGAAAGATAAAAACTGGACCCTTTGGCCTCAAATCTACCAAATTAGGGAGGTGCATAAGTGGAAAATTACCTGCAGGTGCTTGCTAACAGGATTTGTACTTATGCAACCATCATATTTGCAGAGTGGGTCCTGCCCTAGATATCCATCAAAGGCAGCAGGAATTTGAGGGTGGCAGTGAGGCTCCAATGATGGAGAGAGTAGAATCTCATCTTCCCTTCCCCTTGATGGGCCTGCCACCACTAATACCCTACCTCATCCTGGACCTGTAGATGCAAGAGGAATCAGTGCTGCACAGGACATTTAAGCTTAGATCCACATTGAAGCATTGCTGTGTCCTGCTCACTTGATATTGACTTCCTATGAGCATGGAGAGGGGATATTGCAGTGCTTGAGCCTGGCTTTCCTCTTGCAGTTTTGGATCCAGAAAAAGGTAGGTCAGTAGCAGTAGCAGCAGCAGCCCTGACAGAAGGAAGAGGAAATGAGATGCTGTGCCAAGAGATGGGTAGGGAAGAGGAGATGAGACACTAGTCTACAGGGGTATATAAGGAAGGGAAGATGATGGACTAAGTGGGGTAGATCTTAGAGCTGCCTCTGGGTTGGGGGGGGGGGGAGGTTGCACATATGAAGGAAGGTTTGCCTAGGATGTTTGATACCCTTGGGTCAGCCCTGAATATTTGGGTTGAAGTTTTTGATATTTGCTTGTTCTCACCTACAACTGGTTCTGTGGGACAACAAACTATTAATTAATGTCAATACTACAATAGAATAGTTTGAAATGTGTGCCTCATTCCTCTTTCTATAAAAATATTAATTTAAATAACATAAACCTCAAATCTTCCGATAGGGAATGATACACAAAATACTGAAATAACCACTATCATTCTTGGGAGTCAGTTATTATCATAGGTTATTGAAAGAACAAAATAGGAAAAAAGAATCAGTATCAAAAACTCCCTTCTATTGGAGAAAATATAGAGGGGCATAATTGAACAAAAACGCCTATCTCCATGGGCGTTTATCTCCGAGAACAGGTCCGTGAAGGGGCGGACCGAACCGTATTTTGGGAAAAAATAGACGCCCATGTTTTATTCAACAATGTGTGAGCTGGGCGTTTTTGTTTTTCAGCGATAATGGAAAATGAAAGCGCCCAGCTCAAAAACGAATAAATCCAAGACATTTATTCGTGGGAGGGGCCAGGATTCGTAGTGCACTGGTCCCCCTCACATGCCAGGACATCAACCGGGCACCCTAGGGGGCACTTTTACAAAACCAAAAAAACAGGTAAAAGAGCTCCCAGGTGCATAGCACCCTTCCCTTGTGTGTTGAGCCCCCCAAATCCCCCTCAAAACCCACTGCCCACAAGTCTACACCATTACTATAGCCCTAAGGGGTGAAGGGGGGCACCTACATGTGGGTACAGTGGGTTTGGGGGGGGTTGGACGACTAATAAGCATTAAGCAGCACAATTGTAACAGGTAGGGGGGATGGGCCTGGGTCCACCTGCCTGAAGTCCACTGCACCCCCTAACAACTCCTCCAGTGACCTGCATACTGCTGCCAGGGAGCTGGGTATGACATTTGAGGGTGAAAATAAAAATTTGTGAAACATCATTTTTTTGTGGTGGGAGGGGGTTAGTGACCACTGGGGGAGTCAGGGGAGGTCATCCCCGATTCCCTCCAGTGGTCATCTGGTCATTTAGGGCACTTTTTGGGGCCTTATTCGTGAAAAAACAGGGTCCAGGAAAAGTGTCCTAAATTCTAGCTAAAAACGCATACTTTTTTCCCATTATCAGTGAAATGCGCCCATCTTTGTTCGGCAGATAACCACGCCCCAGTTCCGCCTTCGCCACACCTCTGACACGCCCCCATCAACTTTGTCTGCATCCACAACGGAGTGCAGTTGAAAACGTCCAAAAATCAGCTTTCGATTATACCGCTTTATTCGTTTTTGTGAGATAAACATCCATCTCCCGATTTAGGTCGGAACTTGGGCGTTTTTCTCGTTCGATTATAAGCAGGATAGTGTTTCAAAAAAACAAATAGAGTGAATATGAACACCCCCAAATTTTAAAAATCGAAAAAATCCAAATACTAAGTCCTACTTTCACAGAATTAGAACTAGCAAGTAATTATTTGACTAGAGAAAAACAAAAGGAAAACTGGAAACTAAAGGGACTCCAAGCTGGCACTATATCAACTTAACTGAAAAGAAGTCAATGTTCCCATAAGTTGCTCCCGAAGCAGTCTTTCATCCACTACTTCCAAAGTAATTCTATTCACTTATCTCTTGTGCAGTGCACTGCTTGTTCCGCTTTATAATTTCTTCAACAAGAGCGCCTTGTTTCGCTTCTCCAACCGCTGCATCAGGAAGAGTCTTGAAATTTCAACGGATCTTTCACCTTCAATAACTACCACAAAGATGGCTATGGGATTCAAAGAGGATGCAACAAAATTGAATAGCTAATCAGCTTCTAGGAACCAACCAACCATCTAGACAGGAGAAAACAATTTTAGCTACATTCTTGTTTAACCCCAGCGATTCTCTCATTAAAGTAGTATCCAAAAACATATAATTAACTATACCAGGAAACGTTTAAAAATAAGCGTTCCATTCAACACTCATGTTTAACCCCTGAGGTTCCACTGTATTCAGTTTAAATATCCATTGTTGTTCTTTCCACCATAAGGCTTTTTAAATATCCCCCCTCTCTTACCCAAATTAACTTTGTTGATAATTATGCATTTCATTTAATTAAATTGATTTTATATTGCTGACAGTGTCTTACCATTATCATGAGATATGCAGTGACGATGTTCTATCACTCTTGTTTTAAATTTCCTTATAGTATGTCCTATATAAAGGAAGTAAGATGTCTCAATTTAAGTTCCTTCCCATTTTGCCAGGTCAATATCAAACTTTCTATAGTCACCGGACAGATAGAGCAATGTCCACATTTCTTGCATTTCCCCCATACATAATTCTTTCCTGTCCATACATCTGAATAACTTAATTTATTCTGAAGATTGCAATTATGTGCATAGGATATCATCAGTTTTTTTTAATCTTGAAATACATCACTCATTTCTTTCAATAACCTATGTTAATAACTGACTCCCAAGAATGATAGTGGTTATTTCAATACTTTGGGGCCCTTTTACTAAGGCGCACTGAAAAATGGCCTATGCTGGTGTAGGCACATACATTGGACGCAAGCAGGTCCATTTTTCAGCGAGCCTGCATAAAAGACCTTTTTTTTTGCCAAAAATGGACGTGCTGTAAAATAAAAATAAGCAAGCGTCCAATTTGGGCCTGAGACCTTACTGCCACCCATTGACTTAGTGGTAAGGTCTCACGCATTAACCGGGCATTAATCGTCAATGTGCATACACTGCCGATTACTACCCGGTTCGTGCCACGCGGTAGAAAATAGAAATTATTTTCTGCCGCATGTTTTGGGCATGTGTCAGACTTAGAATTACCGCCCATGGTACACGGTATCCGTGTGGTAGTTCTAATTTGATGCACGTATGTACGTAGACACCTACATGTCTTAGTAAAAGGGCCCCTTTGTGCCTATCAGGAGATTTCAGGTTTATGTTATTTAAAGAACTTCTCTCACCTAGAAATATTTGAGCTGCATAGTAGCAGTTGCCTTGCTAGACACTCCATACAAAACCCTACTCTGCCCTTTCACTTAGTTATTCTGCCAAAACTCCATGAGGTACTTTGAGGTTATATATTAGCTTGTGGGTCAAATGAAAGTATTTCTGCCTATGATCTTGGATGCTGATAGCAGAAATATTAATCTATTTAAGTCCATGAAAAGTTCCTCTGCAATTTTTATTTCTCTCCTTTCTTTCTTCTGCAACCTCTTCTTCACACTCCCTATTCTCTTTGCTATTTGATTTCACTCTTACACTGCCTTTCATCTTCATATTTGTTTTCCTCTCCTCCATTTCTTGAAGCTTTTATCTTGACTACTACTCTTTCTTGCTCTGTCTCTATGCATTTTCACCACCTGTCCGTATCTTTCCCTATCATATTTTAATTCTTTTATACTTATGTCCTTTCTATTGTGCCCTTTTTCTTCATTTCTCAATTCTCACTCAGACTAATAAACTTTTCATGCTACATATTATTCTCCCAATGTGGAATCCTACTCTACTCTCTTGTCTCCTGAAGTTCCTCTTATTGTATTGTATTGTAACATTTATACCCCGTGCTTTCCCACTTATTAGCAGATTCAATGCGGCTTACAAATATAACAGGTTTACAAGATAACACAAGATGGATAAAACAGCTGAATATAGTATATATTGTACCCAAATTCTTTTCATCAGTCTCACCTTAAAATCTGTTAGCTAATTTCATTTCATTTTGCATCTTCTCACATATATTTTGGTGGTCATGCTTTAAATGTCTCAATCCCAGCACATATATGTTTTTCTGGTCAAAACATATAAGCCAGTTTATTACACAAGGGCAGGACAAAATTTTTAAGCCACTAAAATTGGGCCGATGGAGGTGTGTCAGAGGCAGTTCAGGGGAGTGTCAAAGACAGCCCAGTGTCTGCGACATCTGTTCCCAGGTCCAGATCGCACACTGACATACATCCAATACTAGATGAATTCAGGAATTGGATCACCTTTAAAACACAAATTCATGCTGCCACAGTAGGTCTCTGTGACAATTTGCGTTGGTGCTGACTGAGAGAGCTAAGAGAGGCTGTGAGCCTGTTTGCCGTTTCTGTCCACTCAGGTCTGTCATATGAAGCACCTCTACACCTGCTACCTCCCCCATCTTCCAATATCATGCCAAGTACCCCTTGCCCCTCACCTGTCTCACTTCCCTCTCCCTCCCATTCTGGGGTGAAGCGGGTCCCTTCTGAGAGCCTGTCTGGTTCTCAGCATATTCATTATTGTTCCCCTTGTACTTTCTGAGGTGAAGTTTCCCTTGCAGGACAAGAGCTGCTGCTTTAGAATCAGAACAAACCTTCACATATAGCCTCTGCCAGAGATTCTAAAATGGCAAGCATGATGTTTTCATCTGCTTTAAAAAATTATCAATTTGGAGGGCTGTAAACATTGGTATTTGACCATTTTAATGGAAGAACAGAAGAGATGTGAATGGTGCAGTGAATTCCCTTGAGACAGCCAGTTTGGCAAAACATGAATTCATGTTGGGTTCCTGTTTTCTGCCACAGCTTCCTCTAAAATTGAATCTCTACATAAGATAAACTGAATTGTTTTTGCAGTAATGAATGATATTTAAAATGAAAAAGAAGGATCAATGAAGAATATTATAGCTTAATGCTTTTAACTTTTGAGAAGGAGAAAGCTTTGAAAGGCTACAAGACTCTGATGATCCTAAGATATCTCTCTATATATCTTTTAAAAAAACTTTTTTTGAATACTCATACTGGGTCAGACCAATGGTCCATCTGGCCTAGCATCCTGCTTCCAACGCTGGCCAATCCAGGTCACAAGTACCTGGCAGAAACCCAATTAGTGATGATAAACAGAACAAGGGAAAAACAGAAATGAAACACACATCTTGCTCCAGAAAACTTTTTTGGATACCCAAGGGAACAGGAAAACTTTTATTACACACCACTAAAAAAGAGGAAAAAGACCCTGGGGTCATCAGATATCCATTAGTGGCAAGGCTATTAGGTCTCCTATAGCACAAAAATACCTCATAGCAACTGCATTTAAGCACACAACCATTCTAAGCAAAAAGCAATCAATAAAAAGTATAAAGAAGAAGAAAATAGCGACTACTTATGCTGCATTAGCAGGCTCAGTGCTGGTTATGAAGCTGTGACACCCAATGCTGATGATCATAATAAATGTAGCGTTTCGATCAAACAACCTGCTTCTGGAGGTCTTGAACTATTGCTAAATGCAAATTTGAACCACAACAAAATTCCATTCAGTTATTCTGTACAGCATTCCATTATTTATCCTCCTCTATTGAGAAAAATGGCCATTTGTCCCTACCTTCTGTTTTCTGTCCAATAAACAATTCATAATCCACAGAAGGACATTGCCTCCTATCCCATGACTTTAATTTTCTCAAGAGCCTTTCATGAGGAACTTTGTCAAATGTACTCTGAAATTCCAGATATACTAAGTACATAAGTAATGCCACACTGGGAAAAGATCAAGGGTCCATCGAGCCCAGCATCCTGTCCACGAAAGCGGCCAATCCAGGCTAACTGGCACATCTTTATCCACATATACATTTGCGCCTTCAAAGAAATGAAGCAAATTGGTGAGGCAACTACTACTACTACTACTATTTAGCATTTCTATAGCGCTACAAGGCATACGCAGCGCTGCACAAACATAGAAAAAAGACAGTCCCTGCTCAAAGAGCTTACAATCTAATAGACAAAAAATAAATAAAGTAAGCAAATCAAATCAATTAATGTGAATGGGAAGGAAGAGAGGAGGGTAGGTGGAGGTGAGTGGTTACAAGTGGTTACGAGTCAAAAGCAATGTTAAAGAGGTGGGCTTTCAGTCTAGATTTAAAGGTGGCCAAGGATGGGGCAAGACGTAGGGGCTCAGGAAGTTTATTCCAGGCGTAGGGTGCAGCGAGACAGAAGGCGCGAAGTCTGGAGTTGGCAGTAGTGGAGAAGGGAACAGATAAGAAGGATTTATCCATGGAGCGGAGTGCACGGGAAGGGGTGTAGGGAAGGACGAGTGTGGAGAGATACTGGGGAGCAGCAGAGTGAATACATTTATAGGTTATTAGAAGAAGTTTGAACAGGATGTGAAACAGATAGGGAGCCAGTGAAGGGTCTTGAGGAGAGGGGTAGTATGAGTAAAGCGACCCTGGCGGAAGATGAGACGGGCAGCAGAGTTTTGAACCGACTGGAGAGGGGAGAGGTGACTAAGTGGGAGGCCAGCAAGAAGCAGATTGCAGTAGTCTAAACGAGAGGTGACAAGGGTGTGGATGAGGGTTTTGGTAGAGTGCTCAGAAAGAAAGGGACGGATTTTACGGATGTTGTAAAGAAAGAAATGACAGGTCTTGGCGGTCTGCTGGATATGAGCAGAGAAGGAGAGAGAAGAGTCAAAGATGACCCCAAGGTTTCGAGCTGAGGAGACAGGGAGAATGAGAGAGCCATCAACAGAAATAGAAAACGGGGGGAGCGGGGAGGTGGGTTTGGGGGGGAAAATGAGAAGCTCAGTTTTGGTCATATTTAATTTCAGGTGGCGTTGAGACATCCAGGCAGCAATGTCAGACAAGCACGCTGAAACTTTGGTTTGGATGCAAGATGAGATATCAGGGGTAGAAAGGTAGATTTGGGAGTCATCAGCATAGAGATGGTAGGAAAAGCCATGGGATGAGATTAATGAACCAAGGGAAGAAGTGTAGATAGAAAAGAGGAGGGTACCAAGAACAGAACCCTGAGGTACGCCGACAGGCAGAGGGATAGAAGTAGAAGAGGATCCACCAGAGTGAACACTAAAGGTGCGGAGGGAGAGGTAGGAAGAGAACCAGGAAAGGACAGAGCCCTGGAATCCAAGTGAGGACAGGGTATCGAGAAGTATGCTGTGATCGACAGTGTCAAAAGCAGCGGAAAGATCAAGAAGAATGAGGAGACTTTAGTAAGCGCAGTTTCAGTTGAGTGGAGAGGGCGAAAACCAGATTGTAATGGGTCAAGAATAGCATGTGAGGAGAGAAAATCAAGGCAGCGGCGGTGAACAGCACGCTCAAGTAATTTGGAGAGAAAAGAAAGGAGGGAGATGGGTCGGTAATTAGAGGGACAAGTAGGGTCAAGTGAAGGCTTCTTAAGGAGAGGTGTGACCACAGCATGTTTAAAGGCAGCAGGGACAGTCGCAGTGGAAAGTGAGAGGTTGAGAATGTGACAGATAAAAGGAATAAGAGTAGGAGAGATGGCATTAAGGAGGTGGGTGGGAATGGGATCAGAGGAACAGGTGGTACATTTTGAGGAAGAAAGGAGAAGTGTAGTTTCCTCAATAGTAACTTCAGGAAAGGAGGAAAGGGAATGAGGGGAAGACTTCCTTTGGCTGAACCCATGCTGACTCTATCCCATTAAACCATGTTTGTCTATCCAGCTTATTTTCAAAAGAGAAAGACGCCCATATTTCGACCCAAATCGGGAGATGGGTGTCTTTCTCCCCTGTGCGACCAAATCGGTATAATCGAAAGCCAATGTTGGTCGTCTTCAACTGCACTCCGTCGCAGGAATGAACAAAGTTGACGGGGGCGTGTCAGAGGTGTGGTGAAGGCGGGACTGGTGCGTGGTTATCGGCCCAGGAGAGATGGGCGTTGTTAGCTGATAATCGAAACAAGAAGGGCGTTTTTGACGAGAATTTGGTCCGCTTTATTTGGACCCTTTTTTTCAGGTCCAAGTCCCAAAAAAGTGCCCCATCTGACCAGATGACCACCGGAGGGAATCGTGGATCACCTCCCCTGACTCCCCCAGTGGTCACTAACCCCCTCCCACCAAAAAAACCCACTTTATAAACTTTTTTTTCCAGCCTCTATGCCAGCCTCAAATGCCGTACCCACCTCCATGACAGCAGAATGTGTTCTATCCTGTGACAGCCTTTCCCTGGTTCTGATGTGGCTCTCGGGTGTGTGTGACACCCTTTCTGTTATGCGCACTGCAGAGTCACATCAGCAATGCATTGTGGTAGGTGTAGGGTATTGGGCTCCGTGATTCCAGTAGCTTGTGTTACATGCTCACGATGTTGGTAGTTGGTAGGCTCTACTCCCATGGTGCTTTTCCCCCTGCCTACTGGGTCAGAGTGTGCCCTGTTTTGTTTCCAGTAGTCCATGAGGTAGTGGCCATTTTTGTAAGCCAGTTTTAGATCCCTTTCATGTGTTAGCCACGTTACAGAACTTAGTTCTTCCCTTGAATGTTGCTGAAAGAGGGCATTGTACAGCATTCTGCTAGCTCTGACCTACTGCTAATCTCAGTACCAGGAAGACACTTTGCCAGTGGGGCACAACATCTGATCTGCAGTTAACTGTGAGTAAACGTGCTTATTCAAATAAAGGATTTTTTCAAAGAGATTAGTCTTCAGGTGTCAACTGGTGTGCTAAGATTATACAGCAGCAACCAGTCCTAGAGGCCTGCGTGTATGCAGGTCCCTGGAGCACTTTTAGTGGGTACCGCAGTGCATTTCAGGCAGGCAGACCCAAGCCCATCCCCCCTACCTGTAACACTTGTGCTGGTAAATGGGAGGCCTCCAAAACCCACTATACCCACATATAGGTGCCCCATTCACCCCTAAGAGCTATGGTAGTGTTGTACATTTGTGGGTAGTAGGTTTTGGGGGAGGAGGGTTGGGGGCTCAGCACCCCTGGTAAGGGAGCTATGCATGTGGGAGCGTTTTCTGAAGTCAACCACACTGACCTCTAGGGTGCCCAGTTGGTGTCCTGGCATGTCAGGGGGGCAAGTGTACTACGAATCCTGGCCCCTCCCATGACCAAATGGCTTGGATTAGGATGTTTCTGAGCTGGGCATTTTTATTTTCCATTATCGCTAAAAAAAAACAAACGCCCAGCTCACAAACGACTAAATCCATGGCATTTTGGTCCGTACAAACCGTATTTTCAAAACGAAAGATGGACGCCCATTTTTTTCGAAAATACGGTCTGTCCCACCCCTTCACGTACCCGTTCTCGGACATAGACGCCCATGGAGATGGGCATTCGCATTCGATTATGCCCCTCCACGTGTTCCGGGCATAATAGCCAATTTCAAACAACATTATCGGGCTCTTGTGCTACGTCATCTGATGAGCGTTATGGATGACCAGACTGGCAAGGATAAACGTGCTGTTGAACTGGCTCGTAATCTATCACTGTTGGATTTCCTACATATGCAGAAAGAAGCCTGGAATCATGTTACACAGGCAACCATTGTGAACTGCTACAAGCGGGCAAGCTTTGTTAAGGATGTGGAGAGGGATGAAACAGATGCAGCTGTTGAAAATGTGTCAGATGAACAGGCTATTGACATCCTAGCCGGTGTTACTGAAGAGGAGTTTCATCACTACGTAGCTGTTGATTACAATCTACAAACAACTGACGACAGCACTGATGTCCAGATATGCGCCTACACGCAGGCAATGGCTGATGATGAAACAGATGATGAAATGAGCAACGAGGCACATGCTGACGAAATTCAACAACCTCCTGTCACTTTTGCAAGAGCGCTGGAGAGTCTCAACACCGTGCGGGCCTATCTGGAGGCCACTGGATGTCAGTGCTATGACAGTTTTTACTGTCTGGCAGATGTAGTCTATGGAACTCACAGACACAATAGTGTACAGAGGACTATGACTGATTACTTCGAGTAAGCATAACATCAGTTAACAGAGACTTTATAACGTCAGTTAACGGAGACTGTATACTGTACGTATAATAAACAGTACTGTACATATGTTTATCAGATGTCAAGTTTCTTTGGGTCACAACAGTTAAGTGCACGCTCCGGTTAACTGCATGTATTTCTTTGGTCCCAGACCCTTGCACTTAAGCGGATTGCACTGTATATACATATATACATATATAGAAAGCACTCAAATGTTATGTTACTTTATTAGTTGAAAGCGGAATGTGGGTATAGATATTGATTCTTAGGGGGGGGGGGATTCATTAAAGTGCTGTAAAAGTTTGCCTTTCACTGCACCTTGGTTTCCCATGAGATTCAGCAACCTGTGGGATCCTGGTACCACAGGTTGCTGAATCTTGCCTTAGAGGAATAACACTGCTTGTGAATCACTTTGAAACAGCTTTATTTCCATGGCCCAGATGCAACGGGCCACAAAGCTGCAGCCTGATGCTCTGGAGCCTGAAGATCCTCTGGCCCTGTCTTAAGCCCCCAAACTGAAGGTGTATCTCTGACTTTAGCCCCCTCAACCTCCCACAGGAGCTACCGTCATAAAACCTTGGTTGTCCAGGGGACTCTAGAGGGCATCTAGGAGTCATCCTTTGGGTCCAGGGGATCTTCCAGGGTCCAGGGGTCTTTGGCAGGAACAATACCCAGTTACTCCTGTCTTGTGCTGTGCCACTTTTAAATTAGTACAACCACCTCTAGGGGACTTTTTTCCTTATTTAGAAATATGACCCCTAGTGGTAGTCACATGAGATTACCACTAGGGGTACCACATTGAAGGTGGCACAGCACAAGGTAGTAGCGACTAGGTATTGGTGCTGCCAAAGACCCCTGGACCCCCCCCCCCCCCCCCGGACCCCCAAAGATTTTTGAAGGTAGCCCTGTGGGGGGGGGGGGGGGTGTAAGGAGGCTAAAATTATGGGGTGCAGCTTAAGTTGAGGGACTTATGGCAGGGGGCGGTCCCAAGGATCTGCAAACCCAGGAGCATTGGCCACAGCTTTGTGGCCCAATACTCCCAGATGCATAGGCGCCCGGTATAAGAGGCTTGGAGAGGCTAAGCCTCCCCCGCTGTGCTCTGAGGGGTTTAAATTTTGATTTACCTCCATCCTCACAGCAGGAGCTGCAGCGAAAGCCCTCTAGCCTTGTGTAACCAGTTGTAGAAATTGGTTTATGGTTTGTTTACCTTACTGCTGGGAGAGCAGGGGGGGTTGGCTGGAGGTGTCCTGGGTTGCCAGGGAGATATTTAAGGAGGATGACTTCCTGACCTGCACTGAGGACAGATAGCAGCAGAATCGGATACTGGGCCAGCATGATCAGAAAAAGTCACCAGACAACAAAGGTAGAAAAGATCATTTTATTTTCATTATAGTGTTTGGAATATGTCCACTTTGAGAATCAGGTGCTCAACATTAAAAAGTTTATATTTATTTACTTATTTATGGCATTTTATCCCACATTAAACATGAATTAGGGTGTTTTGTGGCTCTACATGAGAATTGTGATGATATGATCCCTTGTTTCATATTGTTGACTGTCTGCATTTTCCGTATGGGTGGTATATTGGTGTATTAGGTTCTGCCCAGTGTAATATTTATGGTACAGTAAGATTCTGAGTGTGTTTTTGCACAAAGTTGTGCATAGTGTTTTGCAGTTGAGCGATTGTGCTTAGAATATGCTTTGAGCAACCACTTTATTCTTTGACATATGATACCTATCTAATATCTAAATTTAATAAAAGGTATTAATTGTGACTTTTATTTTTATTTATTTTTTCTGTGTGTTATCAGACAATTATGGATTTAAGCTCCACCCCTGGCCCCACCCTAACCCCGCCCCCTTTAGCCTCCCCAAACAGTTGGGCCACCGTCCGCCTATGCCCAGATGGTAAAATAGTGGTTTTGAGGCCCTAAAGTAACCGCAAGTTGTGTTGGAGCATTTTTATAGTAATGAGATTCAAAACATGCATTTATATAATATGCATCTCATTACTACATAACCCACAGTGACTTATTTATCACTGCTGTATTTTCAGTTAGATACCGTTAGGGCTGTTTAAGTCATGTTAAAGGCCAACTTAAAGCCCTAATGCCGCTTGATGAATCCCCCCCTTATTACTTCAAAACAGAAAAATAATCAGAAAAAAATATAATGTATAAAGTAAAAACGATACAACTGTGGAAACAAACTATCACTTATAATCACTCAATTAAAGCAAAGTGGAGGAAAAGGACTTTGACACCCAAGCAGTACCTTCTATGTCCATGTGCAGATGCCAGGACTTAACTGGACTGCTTTAAATAGGTTGTACTACTTAGCATTATACAATCACTGGTCAGAAAAACCTCCACATGATAAAGCTTGTGACAGTCCACTCAAATGTTGATATTGCAACTAATGAAAGTACAAACAGTGGGGTAAAGGTGGCATTTATCTGGTTCTCTGCTGTTTGAATACAGCAGGTTGAGGGGGCTAAAGTCAGAGATACACCTTCAGTTTGGGGGCTTAAGACAGGGCCAGAGGATCTTCAGGCTCCAGAGCATCAGGCTGCAGCTTTGTGGCCCGTTGCATCTGGGCCATGGAAATAAAGCTGTTTCAAAGTGATTCACAAGCAGTGTTATTCCTCTAAGGCAAGATTCAGCAACCTGTGGTACCAGGATCCCACAGGTTGCTGAATCTCATGGGAAACCAAGGTGCAGTGAAAGGCAAACTTTTACAGCACTTTAATGAATCCCCCCCCTAAGAATCAATATCTATACCCACATTCCGCTTTAAACTAATAAAGTAACATAACATTTGAGTGCTTTCTATATATGTATATATGTATATACAGTGCAATCCGCTTAAGTGCAAGGGTCTGGGACCAAAGAAATACATGCAGTTAACCGGAGCGTGCACTTAACTGTTGTGACCCAAAGAAACTTGACATCTGATAAACTTAAAGCCCTAATGCCGCTTGATGAATCCCCCCCTTATTACTTCAAAACAGAAAAATAATCAGAAAAAAATATAATGTATAAAGTAAAAACGATACAACTGTGGAAACAAACTATCACTTATAATCACTCAATTAAAGCAAAGTGGAGGAAAAGGACTTTGACACCCAAGCAGTACCTTCTATGTCCATGTGCAGATGCCAGGACTTAACTGGACTGCTTTAAATAGGTTGTACTACTTAGCATTATACAATCACTGGTCAGAAAAACCTCCACATGATAAAGCTTGTGACAGTCCACTCAAATGTTGATATTGCAATTAATGAAAGTACAAACAGTGGGGTAAAGGTGGCATTTATCTGGTTCTCTGCTGTTTGAATACAGCACAAGCACAGTATGATCCCCTGACAAAGTCAATGTTGAAACAAGTTCCCGTTGGGATCTGTTTTCAGATAGATGCTGTCTTTGCCCTGCTGTTTGTATTTTCATTAGTTGCAATATCAAAACTTTGAGTGGACTGTCACAAGCTTTATCGTGTGGAGGTTTTTCTGACCAAAACTTGTATACAACCCGTTTAAAGCTGTCCAGTTAAGTTCTGGCATCTGTACATGGGCATAGAAGGTACCTTCTTGGGTGTCAAAGGTCTTTTCCTCCATTTTGCTTTCATTGACTGATTATAAAGTATTGTTTTTGTTAGATATTGATAGTAGACATTGTTTTGACCCCATTCTGAGTTTATAATCTTGCCGATGTGATTAGTTTTGTAAGATATGGAGCATATACATCTGGAGAGGCTCATCGTTATGAATGGACAGACGGTGGAATATGAAAGTGGAAGGGGGATGAAAGTGTATTTGTGAAGAGAATAGTACTACTACTTAACATTTCTAGAGCGCTACTAGGGTTACGCAGCGCTGTACAATTTAACAATGTACGAAGTAGAACATTTGAGGAAGTGAAGCACTGGTGCTTTTTTGGAGGGGGTAGAGCAGATTTTGATGCAGAAGACTGGAATCCCCAATGTAGTATTAATGAGTTTTTCATGGAGACTTCTTGTACTATATAGTAGATGTCCAACTGTAAAACAGAATTGATCCTATGAGGTATGAATATTAATTTGCATTACTACCTATTCTATGAAAACTCTCATTGAATACTGACATTTATTTTCCATTTTATGCAGCTAAAGGAATTTGAAGAATCAAGCTCTACTTTCATTAAAAGGCTTTCCTTTACAAGTCCCTGATAGATTTAGCCCCTCCCCCAAGTTCATAACAGTAAACTCCATGGTACTCACCTCATAACATCATCTTCCTGAAAAACATAAATTAAAGACCTATTATGAACAGCGGTGTGTAAATAGAGCCAAGGAGTTTAAAGGCTGACACACTTTCCAAGCTTACAACTGAAAATTAATTAACAGTTAGAAATGGATTTATCTAGTTGTTCTATTGCATACTTTTTTCAGTGTGGGAAATACTACCCAGGGGCCATGATTCATACAATAATCTTGTTCTAATGTTTTTGATGTACAGTAGTACCAAGCTGCCTTTATGTGTCATGATGAAGCTTTGCCATATGTGCAAGTAAGTTCCCCAAATTCACTCTGATGGAAAATATTAATGCCATACTTTACCTAAACATTAGACAAATGATCACAAATGCTTCTAACTAATCAAAACACTACTGTGTCTACAAAATCTCTCTCTCTGTGGATGCCTAATCTTCATAAGCTCTTGTATAAATCATTTTATTGTTTAATTCCTTTGATTTTAGGCTTTGAGTTAAGCTGGAAAAAATCTACTAAACATTTGAACTATCAGAATCTCAAAGTTCTCAACCATCAAAAAATTGTCCTTTAACCCATGAAATGTCATTCTCTTAGAATAAGTTAGCGAGCCTTTTTCAACTGAAGGATAGCTCTGGAATGAGGGAGCATATGACGAAGTTAAGAAGGAATAGGTTTAGGAGAAATCTAAGGAAGTACTATTTCACAGAAAGGTTAGTGGAGGCATGGAATGGCCTTCCGGTGGAGGTTGTGGAGTCAAAGACTGTTCCAGAATTTAAAAAGGCATCGCTTAGGAAAAGGAAGAGTTAGGGGTTACAAAGGATGGGCAGACTGGATGGGTCATATGGCCTTTATCTGTCATCATGTTTCTATGACATAAGTACATAAGTATTGCCATACTGAGAAAGACCAAAGGTCCATCAAGCCCAGCATCCTGTTTCCAACAGTGGCCAATCCAGGTCACAAATATCTTTTTTTTATACTTCTGAATATACAAGCAGACACTTTTGTTTTTTTCACTGAACTTTTAGATTCACGAAGATCTTTTTCAAGACCAGCACATATTGAGGTCATTTTCTCACGTAGACCAACAAAGACTCCTGAGGCAGGCCTGTGGCTTAACACAGTACTGTGTCGAGTCTACATTAAAGTTTTTCCTTTATATACCATCTTCCTTCACCTCACTTTTTAACCATGCCGGCAGTCATTTGGTCTGCCGTCCTCCTTTTTTAATAAGCGGAATATATTTGGACTGGGCTTCCAGGATGGTGTTTTTGAACAGCATCCACGCCTGATGTAAATTTTTGACCCTCTCAGCCACTCCTCTAAGTTTTTTTTTCACCATTCTTCTCATTTTATCATAGTCTCCTTTTTTAAAGTTAAATGCTAACGTATTTAATTTCCTATGTATACTTACTTACTGCAAAGCTAATATCAAATTCGATCATATTATGATCACTGTTATCAAGCGGCCCCAGCACCATCACCTCCTGCACTAGATCATGCGCTCCACTAAGGACTAGGTCTAGAATTTTTCCTTCTCTTGTTGGCTCCTGTAAAAGCTGCTCCATAAATCTGTCCTTGATTTCATCAAGGAATTTTACCTCCCTAGCATGCCCTGATGTTATATTTACTCAGTCAATATTGCGGTAATTGAAATCACCCATTATTATTGTGTTGCCCAGTTTGTTTGCGTCCCTAATTTCCTTTAACATTTCTGCATCCATCTGTTCATCCTGGCCAGGCGGATGGTAGTACACTCCTATCACTATCCTTTTCCCCTTTATACATGGAATTTCAATCCATAGTGATTCCAAGAAGTATTTTGTTTCCTGCAAAAGTTTCAATCTATTTGATTGAAGGCTCTCCTTAATATACAATGCTACCCCTCCACCAATTTGATCCACCCTATCTCTATGATATAATTTGTACCCCGTATGACAATGTCCCACTGGTCCTCCTTCCACCAGGTCTCAGAGATGCCTATTATATCTAATTTTTCATTTAGTGCAATATATTCTAATTCTTCCATCTTATTTCTTAGGCTCCTGGGATTCGCATATAGACATTTCAAACTACGTTTGTTGTTCCTATTTACATCGTGCTCAGTACTTGACAGTATTAATTTGCAATCTTTTGTCTGCGTTTTATTTTTATTTAAGGAAACCTGATCTACTATGGTCTTTTTTGCAACCTCATTATCAGGATACCCTATCCTCCCTGTTTTGGTGATATCTTTGAAAGATACCTTATCCTGAACCATGTACTTTTGAGCGACTGTTGGCCTTGCCCCCTCATTTCTAGTTTAAAAGCTGCTCTATCTCCTTTTTAAACGCCGATGCCAGCAGCCTGGTCCCACCCTGGTTAAGGTGGAGCCCATCCTTTTGGAATAGGCTTCCCCAGAATGTTGCCAAGTTCCTACAAATCTAAAACCCTCCTTCCTGCACGATCGTCTCATCCATGCATTCAGACTCCGGAGCTCTGCCTGTCTCTTGGGCCCTGCGCGTGAAACTGGTAGCATTTCAGAAAATGCTATCCTAGAGGTTCTGGATTTGAGCTTTCTACCTAAGAGCCTAAATTTGACTTCCAGAACCTCTCTCCCACATTTTCCTATGTCATTGGTACCCACATGTACCAAGACAGCCGGCTCCTCCCCATCTAAAATCCTATCTAGGTGACGAGTGAGGTCTGCCACCTTCGCACCAGGCAGTCAAGTCACCAGGCGATCCTCATGTCCACCAGCCACCCATCTATCTATATGCCTAATGGCCAACTACAACAGCTGTCCTAAACTTTCTGTCCTGGGCAGCACTTGGAGACATATCTTTGGTGCGAGAGGATAGTACATCCCCTGGTGGGCAGGTCTTGGCTACAGAAGTATTCGTACTTCACCAGGGTGATGCTTTCCTTCTAGGAGACCTCCCTCCTCCAAGGTAGCACAGGGGCTACCAAACTGGAGGTGGGACTTCTCTACAACATCCCTGTAGGTCTCCTCTATGTAACTCTCTGTCTCCCTCAGCTCCACCAAGTCTGCTACACGTTCTCTGCGAGCTAGGAGCTCTTTGCATCGGGCACACACATATGACTTCTCAATAACTGGGAGATAATCATACATGTGACACTTGATGCCCTTATAGGTTGCTGCACGGCTACGGGCTTGCCATGCAGCAACCTGGAACTACTGTACTGCTGGCCCAACGCAGGTTCCAGTGGTAGTTCCACCCTCAGTGCACCGCATTTCCAATACTAGCATATATATTGAAAAGAAAATTCTGCAGGACTTTGCCTGTCAGTAAACGGGCAGTGTCATGCACTGCCTGGTTGCTGCTGGGTTAGCGTAGGAGCCCTTACCACCACCTCAAGTAAGTGCTCCCCCATGAAATGGCTGCGTGATCTGCTGCAGTAAAAGGGGCCCTGGCAAGTGGCAAAAACAGTCACTGTCACTAGCACAGGGCCTCTTTTTTTCCCACAGCTTTATAAAAGGGCCCCTTAGAAATTTTTTTAGTCTGATTACGGCTGTGAGTTAGACATATATTTTGAGACGTTTTCAGCAAAATGTCTTAATTCAGACTTAGACATCAGATCAGAAATACCCCTCCATGGCTCTTCAGCTTGGAGAAGTGACAGCTGAAGGGAGATATGATACAGGGCTATAAAATACTGACTGGAGTGGAATGAGTAGATGTGAATCGCTGGTTTACTCTTTCCAAAAATACAATGACTAGGGGGCATGCAAGGAAGCTACTAAGTAGTAAATTTAAAATAAAAAATCATAGAAAATATTTCTTCATTCAATGTGTAATTAAACTCTGGAATTTATCGGCAGGGAATGTGGTAAAAGCAGTTAGCTTAGCAGTATTTAAAAAAAAGGTTTGGCTAATTTCCAGGAAGAAAAGTCCATATGCATTCCTTGGGTTCCGTACTGATGAATATGGATTACATCACACATAGTTATGCGGATGATGTAACTGTTATACTTCCAGTTCTCTCTTCTCTATCTCAAGTATCTTTACGGGTTCAAAATTGTCTTACTGTAATTAGTTCTTGGATGTCTTGTTATCACCTGAAATTAAATGTTGAAAAACTAAATATCTTTTATTAGACCATATATTAGTTGATAAGACCAGATATTCTTTGTCACCAATAATGAAGACACTAGATATTTATATAGACTAGGCAGCGCTGCGTACATCTAGTCAGCGCTGCGTATATCTAGTAGCGCTATAGAAATGATTAGTAATAGCTTTTACTCATAATTTCCATCTTAACACCTTGATCAAGCGTGCTTTTTTTCTCACCCGTAATTTAAGGTGAATCGTAATTTTTTTGAATTTGAGCAGTTTAGATTATCAGTTCAGTTTTTGTTATTATCAAAACTGATTTACTGTAATCTCATTTGTTTGGATGCTCCAAAACAGACTTTCATAGGTTACAAACATTTCAAAATACAGTAGTAAGATTATTTTTTTTTCTTTATGGAAAAGCGGTAGAATTTCCACTCATGTTATTTTGAATTACATTGGCTGCCTTTGGAGGTGATGATCCTTTTTAAATTTTCTTGCCTGATTTATAAGATCTTTCATGGAGATTGTCCAGCCTATTTGTTAGCTTATCTATAATTTCATTCTAATAATAGAAATAGGAAGTCATCTCATAATTCACTGTTCGTGTTACCTTCCAAAAAAGATTTGAGGAACTTAATTGGCTTCTGACTGTCAAAAGCCCCCTGGAGGTATTATGCAGTATAGAAGTACAAAGTGTATGTATGTATTGTTAAGATGGACTTGGGAATTTAGCAGTAAGATTGGATGCAGAGAAGGCATTTGGCCGTGTCAAATGACCTATTCTTTTTTACACTCTGTTGGTTTGGTTTCTCTCCGGCCTTTAACGACATGGCCAGGGTCTTGCACTCTGCTCCCACAACAAAATTACAAATAAATAGTACCCTTTCAGACTCTTTTAGACCCTCAAGAGGCACCTGACAAGGTTGTCCTCTCTCTCTCCACTACTTTTTAACCTAGCATTGGAACCTCTTTTGATTGCTATCCGTGCTTCTCAATTACAGCAAAAATATTGTTAGGAATGACATTTATTAAAGATTTCATGGGATAACAGAGGAATTTAGGCTATGATAGGATTTTAAAATGGAAGACAGGGAAGCCATTTTACTCTGAGATTAATACATGGTAATAGGCCATAAGATATAGGGCTTAGCTACATTTCTCATGGTTCACCTTTGGATTGTTCTGGAGTCATGCTGATTGATTTGGACCGAAAATAGCTGATCTGTTCATGAAGAACTGAGGCCAGTATTTACACCTGAGGAGAAAACCAAGGTAAATTAGAGAGAGGTAAGTCTTTAATTAAGGCAGCTTCATGTTGAATCCAGAGTGGATCTAAGGACATATCAGATACTGTTAACCATTTGGTGTTTTGTTTAAGTAGCAAAGCCAGATAGTACATGTAGAAACATGGAAAATTAACACCATCATTTGCTTTAGAACCCTTCAACAGCTTATCTAGGGAGATCATGTCAACCTAGATAAGCTAATAAGAGCAATGACATGGACCAATGGAAGGTTCTGAAAAAGGAGGTTGCACAGTGAACCCATTGGAAATAACCAACAACAGACTGACAAGGAGGGGCATAATCAAAAGGGACGCCCAAGGTTTGCTGAGGACGTCCTCGCAAAATGTCCTGCTGGAGGGGCGGGGAAACTCATATTATCGAAACAAGATGGACGTCCATCTTTTGTTTCGATAATACGGTCAGGGACGCCCAAATCTTGAAATTTAGGTCGTCCTTAGAGATGGTCGTCCCTAGACTTGGTCATTTCTCATTTTCGGTGATAATGGAAACTAAGGGCGCCCATCTCAGAAACGACCAAATGCAAGCCCTTTGGTCATGGGAGGAGTCAGAATTCATAGTGCACTGGTCCCCCAGACATGTTAGGACACCAACCGGGCACACTAGGGGGCACTGCAGTGGACTTCAGAAATTGCTCCCAGGAACATAGCTCCCTTACCTTGTGTGCTAAGCCCCCCCAAACCCCCCCAGAACCCACTACCCACCACTGTACACCACTACCATAGCCCATATGGGTGAAGGGGGGCACCTAGATGTGGGTACTGTGGGTTTCTGGTGGGTTTTGGAGGGCTCGAATTTATCACCACAAGTGTAACAGGTAAGGGGGATGGGTCTGTGTCCGCCTGCCTGAAATGCACTGCACCCACTAAAACTGCTCCAGGGACCTGCATACTGTTGTGATGGACCTGAGTATGACATTTGAGGCTGGCATAGAGGCTGGCACAAAATATTTTTAAAGATTTTTTTTTGAGGGTGGGAGGGGGTTAGTGACCACTGGGGGAGTAAGGGGAGGTGATCCCCGATTCTCTCCAGTGGTCATTTGGTCAGTTCAGGCAACTTTTTGTGGCTTGGTCATAAGAAAAACCGGACCAGGTAAAGTTGTCCAAGTGCTCGTCAGGGACGCCCTTTTTTTTCCATTATGGGACGAGGATGCCCATGTGTTAGGCACGCCCAAATCCCACCTTCGCTATGCCTCCGACACATCCCTGTGAACTTTGGTCGTCCCCGTGATGGAAAGCAGTTGGGGATGCCCAAAATCGGCTTTCGATTATGCCGATTTGGGTGACCCTGTGAGAAGGAGCCCATCTTCCAATTTGTGTCAAAAGATGGGCGTCATTCTCTTTCGAAAATAAGCCTGATTATGTCAGAATAAACTTTCTTCCCTGGAATTTCCCTAAAATTTCCTTGGACTGGATATCATCATGTCATCTTTAATACAGGCCTCAGGACATGTACAGAACAGGGGTGGAGCTTGTCATTGTGGTCCATAATCAAGATTTTTTATAAAAGAGGGAACTAGGAAAGGTTGGTGGTTTTTATTTTTTTTGGATGGTGGTGATGGTTGGTGTTTAGAAGGTATATATGGGGGTACGACCTCTGGGTTAAAACATCAGCTGTTAGGAAGGAAGTTAGACATGTATAGATACTTTTCCTCTAACAGTATCTGCTTATATGGATGATGTATTAATATATACCACTCCCTCCTCCATACCTGTCATATTAGATATTATTTCAAAATACATGATGGTTTCATCTTACAAGCTTAACACTACCAAACAAAAATGATGCCTTTGAATAATGCTACTTTTTCCACATCATGTTGGCCAATGTCCTTTTAAATGGAGCCCTGATGAAATGAAATATTTAGAAGTTATTTTTGGTACATTCATGGAGGATATGATCCACTTAAAGAGAATTGTCTACTTCAAATAACATCAGAGTTAACTCACCAGTGGTCCCCTCTTAGATTTTCATGGTGGGGTAGATTAGAATCTATAAAAATGATCATTGTACCAAAATTAAATTATATATTAAGTATGATTCTAATATTGTTTGTCCAACTACATATAAAACTTTGGAAAAATCACTTGTCAATTTTTTGTGGATGACCAAACCACCTACAATAGCTACTAAAGTGTTGAAGAGTTCTAAAGCAAATTGTGGTGTTAATTTTCCATGTTTCACATACTATCTGGCTTTTCTACTTAAACAAACACCAAATGGTTAACAGTATCTGATATGTCCTTAGCTCCACTCTGGATTCAACGTGAAGCTGCTTTATGTAAAGACTTACCTCTCTCCAATTTACCTTGGTTTTCTCCACTTTATAAACAGTAGAATTTGATACTGACCTCTGCTCAAACAACCTTTAAAACCATGGAATCTTATGCAGACAGACCAATAAGTTCCACTTTCCACGTCACGATCTGTGATAATCCATCTTTTAAAATAAACAATAAACCTATTATGTGGCATAACTGGATTGAAGCAGGATTCATTTTTCTCCATTAGCTTACTGAATGTAACAAATGGATTCCTTTTGCTGCGCTTCAATCTTCTTACAAATTACCAGCTAATACCTCCTTCCAAAGGCTACAACTCATTCACTGCATCTCTTCTTCAACTGATATCGTCTCACTTAGTGCTGAAAAGCCCAACATGTGACAGTTATGCTCCTTATCATCACAAGCAAAGGGCGTGGCTTCTAGAGGAGTGGCCTAGTGGTTAGGGTGGTGGACTTTGGTCCTGGGGAACTGAGGAACTGAGTTCGATTCCCACTTCAGGCACAGGCAGCTCCTTGTGACTCTGGGCAAGTCACTTAACCCTCCATTGCCCCATGTAAGCCACATTGAGCCTGCCATGAGTGGGAAAGCGCGGGGTACAAATGTAACAAAAAAAATGGTATAAACGATTGCAACAAGAGAGAGATAAATCATCTACAGCTTTAGAATCTGTTTGGGATAAAGACTTGGATACTTTAACTCTCAAACAATGGAATCTTTTTTTGGTCTTTTTCAACTAAGTCAATAAAATCTGCTGCATATGCTCAGAACATCTATTTCTTATTACACAGAGCCTTCTGGGCACCAAATAAACTGCCGACAACAAATGTGGGTCCTGTAAATCAGCCACTGGAACTTTAGACCATGTCTTGCTGTGCTGTGTCTTTTTACAGCCTTAGTGGTCATCAGTATGGTCTTCCATATGTCTCATACTCAATATTACTGAACCTTTATCTTGCAGAATTACTATACTAGGGGATTCTGGTGTGGCTGACCGTATTGATATTATTTGGCTAAACTATTATGTGCATTGTTACAAATAGCAGTTAAAATGATATGTCAAAAGACTTATCTAAACTAGAATATAATATGTGATAGAATACTGTATGCATAACTGTTAAGTATGAGAGAGTGGCAGCGGAGAAAACCAATTCTGTTTTCTCGTACCATAAAATGTAGGATCCTCTTATGAAATTTACCAAATCATAACATTCTAGTTACTATTGATATTATTTCACTCTGTATCACACAGCTCATGACATTTTTGTTCTGTTTATCATACTTATGGGTATTTCTCTTCTTGTTGTTGATATCGCTTGTTGTGTTTAAGGTTTACTGTTATATTTTCCTTATGCTATTTGCAGAAAATTGAATAAAAATTATTGAACAAAGATGGACTTGGGGAAAATCCACTGTATGTTTCCAGGATAAGCAACATAAAATCTGTTGTACTCTTTTGAGATCATGCCAGGTACTTGTGACCTGGATTGACCACTATTGGAAACAGGATACTGGGTTTGATGGACCTTTGGCCTGTCCCAGTAGGGCAACGCTCATGTTCTTATGATTTAGAGCATGATAAACTCTCCAACCAGACCAATGGTTTGCCTGATCTTCAGGCTTCTTCAGGGGGAACTATAAGAAAAACACATAATAGCCAGCTGACAATGCAAAAAAAAATAATATAAAAGTAATAATAATAATAATCTTCAAGAAACTTTGAAACATTCTTCAAAAATGTAAGAACAGGACACACCACTTACTATTCCAAACAAACAACGTCTTCAAAAACAACGGCACATGCACTTTAAATCACAAATAAGGGGTCAGGGACAGTGTACGTATTGCAGTTAAAATCAAAGTACTTTCTTAAAACAGCAGATTCCACTTCACTTCCAAATTTAACCCTTGAGGATCCACAGTTCACCATTTGTAAATGTAATATAGCTCATAGGTTACCCAGAAACTTTGAAAGATTGCTGACTCACCTGTCAACAAAATAATTCAAATCTTTCATCTTGTGAGCACACTGTTGCCAAAGGATCAGATTCTTTACCATATCAAATATCTGGCAGTGCTCAATAATATGAGTTCCTCATAGTCCCACCAGACCAGCCAGAATGTGTGAATTATGCTTGCAAACCAGACACACATACACACACACACATACACACACACACACGTATGCAGGGTTACCTGAAGGAGTTCATGTTCCTTCCTTCCACCTGGCTTGGGGAAGCCTGGTGCTTTGGTACTCTGGTGGGTGAGATGCCCTTTTTGATTAAGAAAAAGAACAGAAATCTTAAAAAGGTAAAAAGAAAATAAAGAACCAGCAAAAAGGAGAAAGGACTGGCCAGCCACCTGGGAGTTCCCAGGTCACCACCACCACCACCAAGCTACTTGAAGGGGAAACTCTGTTGACAGGAGTGGCACAGATGGGGTGAATTTCCTTGCGAGTGATATTATCTTCTGTGTTGCTCCCGCCTGCTTGAAGCAGTGGTCTTATCCTACGGTTGGTTATGGTGCAGCCTGGAGAGGTGATTAACGGTAGGCAGTAAGGGGAGTTGAAGCGCTTTGGGTTGAGGTGGCAACTGAGGAGTCTGCAGCTACATGGAAGCCATGCACTGAGGCACCAATAGCAGAAGTTGTTAGCAGGCCAGTGCAGGTCTTAGTATGCTCCAAGCTAGGCTGTACCAATTTCCCATCCTCCTTTTCTCCAGGTCTTCAGTGAGACAGGCTGCTGCCAGCTATCACATTCCTGCTCATGTGCACGCATAAACAAGTATGTGTTAACTGTTGGTTAGATATCAGATACCTTTGAACACCTCTACCTTTTTGAGATCAGTGTTTAAGTACAAAGGAGAGGTAGCAAAATGGTCAAGAATGGAACAATTGATTGACATGTTCACAGAAACAGCTGGTAGAGGTTGCAGGTTAGTTAGTCTGAATGACAGGATGGCTTGAATACACTTCCCAATTAATGTTAAAATAAAGTATAAGCAGTGACCTTCTGTACATAATCAGACTTCTAAGTCTGACAGATGGAATATTTTAAGTAAGAGGAAGAAAGGGTTATTATAACAAGAGATAAAGTAGAAAAGAAAGTAGCAACAGGCACACCACTTTTTATTTGTCAAAATATACTGTGTTGCTATGTAGTTACTATCATCTTGAGATCTTTTCTGCAAGTCTTTTACTTTCATTATTATCGATTCTTTTCTCTAATGAAATTATTTTTCTCTGTCATACTCAAAATATTGCACTTGATCTGATCTAATTAAGGGGCCCTTTTACTAAGCCACAGTAGGCACCAAGGCATGCCTACCATGTGCCAAAAAGCACTGCCACGCAACATACTGAGGCGTCACATGGTAGTGTGCCAATCAGCATGTGCTAATCCCATGCTGAAAAAATATTTTTAAATTTTCAGCACAGGAGGCATGACTATGGGGAAAGTAGGGAACCCTTAGTGATTACAAAATAGGCGGCAATAAGGGTTTCCATGGTAATGGCCACACGATAATTGAGAAATTAACACATGGCCATTAAAGAAAAATATACAGGAGGTCCTATGATGCTGTGAATGGGACAGAATGTGTGCCTGACCAACTCCGAGGCCCCGATTTCATCCCTCTATCCTTTTCATTCTTTTCAGTCATCCGCCAGCGAGATTTTCCCTCATAAAGCTCCAGCAGTTTAAGGAAAAATTTTTGACCTATTCGAGTGCAGCGATACCTACAAAAGTGGAGCCTAAAGATGCTGATAGAAACAAGCCTGCGGATCCTAAGATGGCGGCAAGACCCCAATTGTATGGTTTGCCAGTTCACTGAAAGTGGCATATCGGAACTTACAACTGCTATGGTTCAGGCACTGGAGCCGTGCTTTCATCAGTTGTTGCAGCAGATATCAAATCTGTAGCAACTGATGTCAGATGTTACTTAACGCACAGCAGAACTTGAACAGTGAGTGTCTGGCCTGGAGGAAGGCACGACCAAGATGCAAATGGAGGTGGAGTCATTGTAGACCTTAGTACATGCTCATGATGCTCATGTAGATAAGTGGGAGGACCAAGAAAGTTGATCCCGTCGAGGGAGTTTAAGGTTCCTGGGATCCCCATGGGCATATCTGAACAGCAATTAGTGCCAGTGCTGGAAGATTGGTTGAAAATTGAATTTTCTCTCCACAAGGGATTGGGCATGTTTCAACTGGAATGTTCTCATTGTTTAAGCAGAAAAGCAGCTGCTGATGTTCAACCTTACATTATCATTGTTAAATTTCATAATTATGTCCATAAGGTGGATATCTTACGCTTATATAAGTCCAATGTGTGCAAATGAGCTAACAGCGAGCAGCTCATTTGCATGCGATTTCCTTCATGCATGCATGTTCCTTTCCGAATTGCTAAGGGATCGGTAAGGGAAGGGCTTTTTCCGTTCAGTTAGTGTATCAGTTAGTCCACTGAAGTGCCCCCTAGGGTGCCCGGTTGGTGTCCTGGCATGTCAGGGGGACCAGTGCACTATGAATGCTGGCTCCTCCCACGACCAAATGAGTTGGATTTGGTCGTTTTTGAGATGGGCGTCCTCGGTTTCCATTATGGCTGAAAACCGGGACGACCATCTCTAAGGTCAACCATCTCAACATTTATGTCGACCATCTCTCTAAGGTCGACCTAAATGTTGAGATTTGGGCGTCCCCGACCGTATTATCGAAACGAAAGATGGACGCCCATCTTGTTTTGATAATACAGGTTTCCTCTCCCCTTCGTGGGGATGCCCTGCGAGGACGCCCTCAGGAAAACTTGGGCGTCCCATTCGATTATACCCCTCCATGTGGTCTCTGGGGAACAGTAGTATTTTATTTTATATTGTTTGAAATTGTTCTGATTTGTCCTACTTAAGTGTATTTTACTGTGATCTACTTTAGGTAAGGCAAAATTTAAAAATAAAGCATAGCCATAGCAGTACTTCCTGGGGCACCTGCTTTGGTTTACAGCACTCATTCTGAGCCCAATAAAAAGATGGCTAATAATGTTTGGCTTATATGTTAAGACAGTGGTTCCCAAACCTGGTGCTGTAGGCACCCAGGCCAGTCAGGCTTTCAGGATACCCACAATCTCTCTCATTCATGAGACAGATTTGCATGCAAATCTATCTCATGAATGTTCATGGTAGATATGCTAAAAACCTGACATGTAAGAGGTCATTTTAATAAGCTGTGCTAAAAAGTGGCTTGTGCTATGTTTAGCATGTGAGTTTCCCATGCACTGAGGCCATTTTTAGTGCAGCTGTAAAATGGCTGCAATTTCATTTTTTCCATTAATGGCCACATGTTACTTTCTCAATTAGCGCATGGCCATTACTGTGTGAGCCCATATTGCCACCTATTTTGTATGCAGTAAAGGTTCATGTGCAAATCCTGCCCTAATCGGTAATGGATGGCGATTTGCCTGTACTAACTGGTTAGCACTGAGCATGCCTACTCTCTGCCCCAAACATGCCTCCCATGCTAAAAAATAATATTTTATATTTTTTAGCCTGGAAATTGGTGCGTGCTGATCCCCGAACTATTGCGTAATGCCCGAGAGTGTCCTGCGGTAGTGCCTTTTAGCATGCAATAAGCACTCATTAGTGCTTACCGCTTCTTAGTAATAAGGCCTCTAAGTCTTGCAGCTGCCATCTCAAGAACTAGCCAATGAGGAACATTCAGTGATGGATATAATTATTGAAATACCCTTTATACCACCTTCCCTGCCAAAGGGATAGCCAAAGAGGAAATAATAATAAAAGCAGGATGCATACGCAGAAGAAAATACCATAAGCGAAACCAACATGTTTGTGGTAAAATTGCTCAGAAGGATAAAAAGTATCTAAGTAGAAAAAAGTAACATCATGCAATAGTAAGATAGCAAATATGGTCTGTATTCATATTTATATTTCCTATCCCATAGGCACATTTTCATTTTTCTAGTGTACAGTAAAAGTAATTCAAACAAAATTCAAACTACAAAATAAAAAGCAAAATAGCTAGGAGTTAGTAAGAAAATACATTTAGGGAAAAAATTGTTTCTAGTAGTGATGAATTGCATCAAGGATAACTGCTTTCAAGTAATCTAACACTGGTTTTTGTTCTAATCTCTTTTCTTATAAGAATCAAAACTATAAGGGGTCCTTTTACTAAGGCATAGCAAAAGTGGCCTGCGGTAGTGTGGGCGCGTGTATTTGGCACGTGCCGGACCAGTTTTTACTGCATCTGGGAGAAAAAAAGGCTTTTTTTTCAATGGGCCAGGAAAAGGGCCTGTAGTAAAACTGAAACCAGCACTTGTCTATTTACAGCCTGAGCCCTTAATCTAGCAGTAAGGGCTCACGCGCTACACACCAACTGCTGATTAATGCCGGAAACACCGCGTGTGGTAGGAAATAAAAACATAATATGTCATGGTGTTATGGGTGTGTGCCAAATCTGTCAGGGAGCACACTAGTCTGGTGGTAGTCTCATTTTGACGTACACTGAACGCACATAGAGCCTACCATGCCTTTGTAAAAGGGCCCCTAAAGTAGGCCATATTGTGATAAATGTCTTCATCAGGAGAAAACAATAATCCAAATCTTCAAAAACATTCATGATCATAGATTTAACAATGAGGAAGAAATTAATCCAGTCCTTAACCATTTCACAGAGGCGGCGACAATGTTAGGATATAGGTGTTCAAAAATGAATAGCCACTCTAAGAAGGTCAGAAGATATGATCTAATGTCCTACCAACTTGATACACGTGTGGTTTAGCACACAACAATCCTGTTTCATAACCATTATTGGAGATGTTTAAAATCCCACTCAGGAAATCCATTGACCACCATATTAAGGGCCCTGTTTACTAAGTCACGTTATAGACGAATTTGCGCCTACAATATCCCTATAGGTGCCTACACAGTTAACACGCATGCTAATTGTAGGCGCATCAAAAACGCGAACGTACCTTAGTAAACAGGGCCCTAATTCTGGAAAAGCTACTTTTGAAAAAGTATTTTGTAATGACTTCTAGCAAAAGGTTAAGTCAACATACTAATGATAAGCCATTTTTCTCTCCAAATATGCCTGATCCTTTCTAGATACTACATTTGCATATATTCCCACAGCATATCCAACGTGTTTAAGGTATATAAGACTGCTCAGTCCCTACAGATACCTTCATTAAAAATGACTACGTTCTCCCTCTTTCTAGTAGTCTAAAGCTCCTTGGGTTGACCTTGGATAAGCATTTGCATCTGGGTGATCAGGTACGAGTTGTCACTAAGAGAATGTTTAATGCAATGTGGAGGCTTCGGCAGGTTAGATATTGCCTAACTAGAGAACTGTTTCGCTCCCTTGTTCATTGGTTGGTGCTATCTCACCTAGATTACTGCAGCGGGATTTATGCAGGTTGCCATGAATATCTTTTGAAAAAATTACAGACTGCACAAAACACAGCGGCGAGACTAATCCTGGGAAAATCACGTTTTGAGCATGCTCAACCTCTGCGTTTCCTTCTCCACTGGTTGTATGTGAGGGAACGTATTTCTTTCAAAATTTGCTCACTACCTTATAAAATCATTTATGGGCAAGCTCCGGAATATACGCTTCACCTTATTGACCTCCCATCCAGAAATGCAGTAGCCACCTTGAGGTCGTATCTCAACCTGCACTTCCCAAATTGCAGAGGCGTCAAATACAAAAAGATCTTCACTTCGTCTTTCCAATACTCCTGTGCCTCTTGGAATGTCTTGCCGAAATACTTAAAACTGCAAATGGATCACCAACTGTTCAAGAGGTTTATGAAAACCCACCTATGTGGACTGGTCTTCTCCCCTCACACTCTTACCGATCAATAGTCCCACTTACTTACCCCTGAAACTGTTATGCCCCCTTCTCCTTCCTGCCTAATTTTTGTCTCTTACCATTTCTCTTATTGTATTGTCATTTTTACTTATCCCTTGTTAGCCACATTGTGCCTGCATGCGTGGGAAAATGTGGGGTAGAAATGTACTATAAATAAATAAATAAATAAATAAATAAAGACAGGTCACATCCTCAATAAAATGTAAACCACATTCAGTATGGTGCTCTAACAAGAAGCCTCCACTCTCTTTAGATAACATTATTTGTATTGTGCAGTTAAAGATGGCATGTAATTCCAAGCCTACAGTGGGTACTAAGGCTTCAGAGCTGCAAAAAGTTAAAATGTTTGTACTAGAGCTATTTCTCCTTGATGTACAGAATTAGTAATATGGGAGTAAGCACAGCATAAACTGTACAAAGAGAATTACATCAGTCTCCCCAGATTTTGCAAGTTCACTATAAACACAAAAGTGTTTTACCAGTCAGATATCTATTTGTTTTGATTTCATTATCCATTTTCCCAACTGAGTCCTTGGGAGTTGATAAACATGTCTTTGAAGCCATTCAAATAAGAGTGTGTGGCGCCTGAAGTACGACAAGAATTTTTGGCTTCTTTCCCTTAAATTGAGCCAATTAGAGAATGCTGATTGCACTTCCTTCAACCAGTTCCAGATGTTGATGTCATGGAAACAGCCAAATATCTGAAAAGGCTTATACATATACACTTGATAAACTGTTTTGTGAGACAGAGTAGAAGTGAGTGCAAAACCAAATATCAGGGGTTTCTTGCATGGTTTTCTTGAAATATTACATTAATTTTACACAGAGAACACCACTCTGTAACACGGCACCTAGGTTAAGAGGTGCCTCCCGTGGTGCTATTTTATAAAGACACCTAGGACCAAATTCTATAAATTGCACTGAAAAAAAATAGCACTTAGAGCTGGTCTATAAATGGTGCTCAAAGTTAGACACCATTTATAGAATAGTGCTTATTGTCGAGATCCGCCACTACCTGATTTATACCAACTGAACTCTGGTGTAAATCATTGTGCCTAGATTAGGTGCGGATCCCCCTTATTCTATAACAGCGTGCATAAATTGTGGGAGTGCCCCTGATCCGCCCCTGACCCTCCCATGACCTCTCCTCCTTTTGGGAGCCATGCAGATCCAGGCACATAAAAGTGCATGTGTACATTTAAATTGATGCCAATTAGCACCAATAATTGATGGGGCCCAATTATTGGCGCTCATTGGCTCGTATTAAATTAAATTGCATGTGCAAATTGGGTGTGTGCACATGCAATTTTTAGCACCTGTTATAGAATTTGGGGGCTAGTGTGTGTAGGTTTTTTTTTTTTTTTTTTAACTAAAGTGTGTTAAGTTTTGCATGTCTTAAAAAACAAAACTTAACACAAAGTGTTAGGTGCAAAGGCATTGTGGCAACACAGGTGGGGGGGGGGGGGGGGGGGGGGGGATGTGCCCAGCATGTCCTCTCTAGTACCCAAGCATCATTGTTCATTAGCGTATGTTAATTCTGGTCACAATTACAGGGGACACACTGCTACTGACAGGGCTGGTGTTAGATGTTCAGGGGCCCAGGGCAGAAACCGAGGAGGGGGCCCAAAAGCAGGCTTTCAGTGTATGTCTCCTTTAGATTGAGGCAGGTTTGATAAGCCAGACCATATGGTAAAAGTGACAAGCTAACTGCTTAATACTGAAGTGGGCAGGATTAGGATGGTTTTCCCTGACAGTTAACACTCAAGTAATAACCACACGTCTCAATTACCATCACTTCAAGAGGAGGCAGTGAGTGCAGCAGTGTGTGTGCTCACCTGTCAAGTGCCACAGTGACACACATCCTCCATATCTCTTACTTTCTTTCAAGATCCCACCTCCCATTTTCCAATCCCTCACTCTCCCAATCTCCTCTCCCTAACCACCCCTCCCAATGTCCAATCTCCCCCCCCCACACACACACATCATTAGCCCCCATCCTGGCTACCCTGGCAACATAATCATCCTCTCCTGCTCCTCCCTCCCCCACATCACTAGCTTCATTTCAACACCCCTCCCTCCAGGCAACAGAATTCTACCCTCTGATGTCCAGATCCCACCTCCAAGATCCAAATCTTACACCCCAATCCCCTCCCTCTCCTCCCAGGACTCACCCAAGAGTCAAGCAATGTTGGCTCAGGATTTCCAGCAGCAGAGTCCCCCTTCTGCTGCAGCTCAGGTTGGCACTGTCCTCCAAAATAGTGCCTCTGCCACCTAGCAGTAGTTTCATAGAGATGACATTTTAGAGGTCGATGCTGACCCAGGAAGCAGTGGAAGGGAACTACTGCTGCTCGGAAGCCCTAAACCACTATTGCAATATCCCCAGGTAAATCCTGGGGAGAGGAGGTTGGAGGGTGAAGGGAGGTTAGGGATTGGGAATAGGATTTGGATCTCATGGGTGGGGCCTGGATGTCAGAAGGGTGGAACTATGTTGCCGTGGGAGTCAGGGTAGTGAAGTGTGTGTGTGTTTGTGTGTGTGTGGGGGGGGGGAGAATTTTGGAAAGGAGGCTTATGTGGCTAGAGGAATCAGAAGGGGGGGCAAGTGATGTGGGGGGATCGGGAGAGGAAATGGGAAATGTGGGAAATGTGTGCTGCTGTAGCATTCAAATTTGATTATTATTATTATTATTTATTTTTATTTTGGTAATACTGAGCCACTGCCCACATAACATGTAGTGGTGGATAGCGCAGCTGCTTGTGCTTTCTGCCAGCAAAAGTACACACCTTTTATACAAATTGTGCACATTGAAGCCAGTCAATATTTTGTAAAAGGTCTTTTACGTGTATATATGGCCACACACACATGAAAAATACTATAAAATTACCGCCAGGATGTGATAGAGGTTGAATAATTTCTTTCAGAAAATTTTTGTCACAATTTTGGATAAATTAATGCCTTTGTGTTAAATTAGAAAAGATTTTTTTTAAATGAGGTAAAAAGTTGCAAGAGATACCTTTTTGTTTTCCATTTGCCCTAATATGTTTGTTCTAACAAGAAATCAGATTTTTCAAAGGACCTAGAGTCCATTCAATTTGGAACTCAATCTGGTCCTGGATGCACCAATCAGTTAGGTTTTCAGGATATCCACGAGAAAGATTTGTATGCAGTGGAGGCCAGGTCTAGGAACCACTGGGCTACAGCTATAGTTTATCAGCTCTTTTCTGCATTAGCTACCACCTGCTGAAATTCCCCAAAGGATACTTAAACAGTACTTCGTATACATCCTTTAAAGAAACATCTTGATTCATAGCAGAAGCCATTGAGTCAGTGAAAGAGCAGGCTAAAAGAGGAACAAGAGTCACCTTTTACTTTAACCGAAGGTCCAGGAATCTCTTTAGTACATCTATTAAAGAAGGATCAGAATGAGCTAAGGTGCTCACATTACCAATCAACTTTGATATAAGGACAGGTTGTGGGAGACAGGTAGGACCCACAGGAGACAGAGAAATTTTGGCAGAGGAAGGAGTATTCACACTGGCAAAAGGTCCCACTTGGAGTATTGTGTTCAGTTTTGGAGGCCGTATCTTGCTAAAGATGTAAAAAGACTTGAAGTGGTGCAAAGAAAAGCTACAAAAATAGTATGGGATTTGCATTGCAAACCGTATGAGGAGTGACTTGCCGACCTGAACATGTATACCTTGGAGGAAAGGAGAAACAGTGGTGACATGATACAGACGTAAAAATATTTGAAAGGTAATTCGCAAATAAACCTTTTCCGGAGAAGGGAAGGCAGTAGAACTAGAGGACATGAATTGAGGTTGAAGGGGGACAGACTCAGGAGTAATGTGAGGAAGTATTTTTCACGGAAAGGGTGGTGGATACATGGAATGCCCTCCCGCTGGAGGTGGTGGAGATGAAAATGGTAATGGAATTCAAACTTGCCTGGGATAAACACAAAGGAATCCTGTTTAGAAGGAATGGATCCATGGAATCTTAGCAGAGATTGGGTGGCAACACCGGTAATTGGGAAGCAAAAACAGTGCTGGGCAGACTTCTACAATCTGTGCCCTGATTGTGACTGAAAAGATATGGATGGGCTGGAGTGTAAATTTTAGGAGGCTTCGATGTTGGCTTCAGTATTTTTAGTACAAGAGCAGTGCTGGGCAGACTTCTATGGTCTATGCCCTGAGAATGGAAAGGACAAATCAAACTCCGGTATACATATAAAGTATTGCATTCCATAGACTATGTAAAATGAGTTTATCTTGTTGGCAGACTGGATGGACCATACAGGTCTTTATCTGCCATCATTTGCAATGTTACTATCCTGCTTATAATCGAAAGAGAAAAACGCCTATATTGCGACCCAAATCGGGAGATGGGCGTCTTTCTCCCGTGGGTGCCCAAATCTGTATAATCGAAAGCCGATTTTGGGCGTTTCCAATTGCAATCCATCGTGGAAATGGGTAAAGTTGACGGGGGCGTGTCAGAGGCATAGTGAAGGCGGAACTGGGGTGTGGTTATCGGCCCAGGAGAGATGGGCTGATAATCGAAAAAAAAGGCGTTTTTACCGCGATTTTGGGTCACTTTTTGTGGACCCTTTTTTTCACGAACAAGTCCCAAAAAAGTGTCCCAACTGACCAGATGACCACTGGAGGGAATCGGGGATCACCTCCCTGGACTCCCCCAGTGGTCACGAACCCCCTCCCACCAAAAAACCCCCACTTTAAAAACTTTTTTCCAGCCTCTATGCCAGCCTCAAATGCTGTACCCACCTCCATGACAGCAGAATGTGTTCTATCCTACCCTACCTGTAACACTTGTGCTGGTAAATGGGAGGTCTCCAAAACCCACTGTACCCACATGTAGGTGCCCCCTTCACCCCTAAGAGCTATGGTAGTGTTGTACATTTGTAGGTAGAGGGTTTTGGGGGAGGGGGATTGGGTGCTCAGCACCCATGGTAAGGGAGCTATGCATGTGGGAGCGTTGTCTGAAGTCCACCGCACTGACCTCTAGGGTGCCCAGTTGGTATCCTGGCATGTCAGGGGGGCGAGTGTACTACGAATCGTGGCCCCTCCCACGACCAAATGGCTCGGATTAGGACGTTTTTGAGCTGGGCGTTTTTAGTTTCCATTATCGCTATAAAAAACAAACGTCCAGCTGAAAAACGTCCATTTTTTCGAAAATACGGTCTGTCCCGCCTCTTCACATACCCATTTTCGGACATAGACGCCCATGGAGATAGGCGTTCGCGTTCGATTATGCCCCTCCATGTTACTATGGCAGCAGTTGTGGCAGTTATTGATGCCATTTGTATGTGCAGGTCCATAGATCCCTTTTCCACCACTGGCAATGGTAACTTCTTCTTCTCTCCACCTTTTCACTTTCCCATTAGGAGTGGAGCAGAGTGCTATGCTCCTCAGTAGTTCCGAAGGGGCTCCAAAGGGGCAGGACCTGCCCATTTGGGCACACACCTACGGCCATGCTCCCATGGCCATGCCCCACTGCAGGACTGCAGCTCTGAATATGGTAAGGCCCCTCTCTCGAACATCACTTGAGCCTGCAGGTGGCCAGTCTAAATCCTGAACACCTCCACTGGAATCCCCACTGGTCTGGAGAACCTTGGCAGGACCGCTGCTTTGAAGATGGTAAGACCACTCTCTTGAACATCACTCGAGCCTGAAGGCAGCCAGTCCAGTGCCTACACTCCTCCACTCCCCGCTGGTCTGGAGAACCACAGCAGGACTATTAATTTGAATGTTTTGTTTAATACAATAATGATATTTCTCAGTATTTATTGAGTTTTAATGTCTTGTCAGTTAAGAAATGGAAGGGCCAAGGGGCCCCACTGTTGGGCTGTGCTTAGGTCATCAATTAGCCTTAATCTGGTCTTGAATACAGCGCTTCCAAGGAGGTCAGTTTTTTCAACAGAAGATTTATGGAAATTCCCAAGCCTACCCACAGCTCTGCCCCAGCACACCCCGATGGCGGTCTGTGGCACCAGCAGTCGCTTCCCCTTCCAGTGGCAGCAGGAGCCACCTTAATAAAATGCTCTCTTCTGCTGCTGAGGGTACAAGTCCCACAGCTCTTTTTGCAAGACTGGTCCTGCAGTAGCAGGAGATGATGTTTTATTAAGGCATCTCCTGCTGCCACTGGAAGGGGAAGCTGCCTAGCAGGAGATCCTGGCTCCCTGCAGGCATGCAGGTGACCAGCAGAAATGGGAGTCTTTTTGGCAGGTCTGTATATATAAGGATAGCAATGTGGCACTTATTAAAATCCCTTTCAAATTATTTAGTTCTCTCCAATAGTTACAGAAAAACAAAAACTGAAAAATAATTTCAACATATTAGTGCATAAAATAAAAACAGAAAAATATTATTGAAAAGGTCCTTTTCCAATACTGTTTTCATAGCTTTAAAGAAACAGGAGTAAAACGGAGTTCCAATGAGTTTTCATTTTCTGTTTTTCTTATTTTTTTAGTCCTAAGTGACAAGTTTTAGTACTAAATACAGTTTATCTCATACACTGTCAGCATAAACAGCAACTGTACAAAGCTGACAGTTAAACATTTTGCCCATGCAATGTTAAAATAAAATCACAAAATCCAATATTGAACTGGCACAATGACTGGAAGTTAAACGCCAGCTGTAGAACTTAACAGAAAGTGGGGTTCTGTATTTCACTTCGAATTTCAAATTATTCATTTACAATTAAGCCAGGGGTTGACAAATCTCAGGTGCTAGGTTGCCATGGTGACCAGAAAGTTTCTTCTAGCACCTGGGATTTTTTAGGTCCTTTAAATAAAAATAAATAAAAGGTATTCTTTTGCTGCTGCAATTGCCGCCAGACCAGGAGCTTCTTTGCCCATGCAACACGTGGCCAGGGCTGGCTTAAGGCATGAGTTACACAAGGCACTGGCTCAGGGTGCCAAAAGCCTGTCTAACCAGCTTCCCATTCAATGTGCTTTCCTCCCTGTGCTGCTGTTGGCATACTTACAGGTTTATACACATGCAGCCAGCTGGTTGGGCAGAAAACTGTCTGGAAGGAAGCTGATTCAGGTAGGCGGAGAGGGGGGCAGGCAGGCAGGGGAGATGCTGCCTGGAAAGGAGCTGATGTGAGCAGTAAGTGCTCACTGGAAGGGAGTTGATGTGAGATCTAAAATGGGAACGCTAAAGCAAAAGTGGGCTCAGAGCACCACAACCCTTGAGCTGGCACTGTGTATGGCTCTTTGTGAATCTGAGTCATGCAGAACAGGAACTCTTGAGTGTCAGGTTGTCAAGTCTTGCTAGACCAGGTAAGATTTCTTGCATTTCACAACTTAAGACTGACACAGAGCTATGCAGTGCAGGGTATTAGAATTTCCAGTATCTATTGCAGCAGTAGCTGCAAAATAGTATGCTCCGGCAGTGGCCACAGATATCTATAAGAACATAAGAATAGCCATACTGGATAAGACCAATGGTCCATTTAGCCCAGTATCCTGCTTCCAATAGTGGCTAATCCAAGTCACAAGTGCCTGACAGAAACCCGATTAATAGCAACATTTCATGCTACCAATCCCAGGGCAAGCAGTGGCTCCCCCCATATCCATCACAACAACAGACTATGGACTTTTCCTCCAGGAACTTCTCCAAACCTTTTCTAAACCCAGATACGCTAACTGCTGTTACCACATCCTTGGGCAATGAGTTCCAGAGATTAACTATTCACCGAGTGAAAAAATATTTCTGCCTATTTGTTTTAAAAGTATTTCCAAGTAATTTCATTGAGGGTCCCCTAGTCATTGTACTTTTTGAAAGAGTATAAATATTGATTTATTTTTACTGTTCTACACCACTCAGGATTTTATAGACATCAAACATATTCCCCCTCAGCCTTCCCTTTTTCCAAGCTGAAGAGCCCCAACCTCTTTAGCCTTTCCTCATATGAGAGGAATTCCATCCTCATTATCATTTTGGTTGCTCTTCTTTGAACCTTTTCTAATTCTGTTACATATTTTTTTGAGATATGGCAACCAGAACTGAATGAAATACCCAAGGTGAGGGTGCACCATGGAGCAATACAGGGGCATTATAATATCTTGATCTAATTTACCATCCCTTTCCTAAGAGTTCCTAGCATCCTGTTTGCTTTTCTGGCCATCGCCACATGATGGGCAGATTTCAGCTTATTGTGTACAATGACATCTAGATCTTTTTATTGGGTGCTGACTCTAGCATCAGGTAACTACAGTTTGGATTATTCATCCCAATGAGTATCACTTTGCATTTGTCCACATTAAATTTCATTTGCAATTTGGATGCCCAGTCTTCTAATTTCATAAGGTCTTCCTGCAATTTTTCACAATCCGCATGCCATTTTAACAGTTTGTGTCACCTGCAAATTTGAACAGTTTTGTGTCATCTGCACATTTAAACACCTCACTTGTCGTTCCAATTTCCAGATCATTTATAAATATGTTAAATAGCACCGGTCCCAGTACAGAACCCTGTGGCACTCCACTATTTATTTATTTTATTTGTAGCATTTGTATCCCACATTTTCCCACCAATTTGCAGGCTCAATGTGGCTTACATTTGTCGTGATGGCGGTTGCCATTTTTAGGTAACAGATTTATATATGGTTTTGCGTTAAGGTGCATACATATATGGTAACAGAGATGGAACATAACATACATAGAACAGTTCATGGTATATATATATACCATGTGCATACATACATGATAAAGAAGAATACAAGATTACATGAGGTTCCTGAGTGGTAATTGGATTATAACACACATTAGGTCATCGACTATGGAGAGACCATATTCGGCATAAGGATTGAGGTGATAGTGCTTGTTCACTAATATCAAAGCGTAATCAGTCAAGTGATAAGATTTCGGTTGTGTCTAGGTCGTGTATAGTCGTATTATTTAGTATTTAAGATGGATGTTTATGGTATGCCTTCTTGAACAGATCCGTTTTTAGTAGCCTTCGGAAGATAGTTAGGTCTTGCGTTGTTTTTATGGCCTTCGGTAGTGCGTTCCATAGCTGGGTACAAATGTATTCACCATCCTCCATTGAGATAAATGGTCATGTAACCCTACCCTGTGTTTTCTGTCCAATAACCAATACCTAATCCACAGCAGAGCACAGCCCCCTATCCCATGACTCTTTAGTTTTCTCAGGAGTCTCTCATGAGGAACTTTGTTAAAAGCTGTCTGAAAATCTAGATACACTACATCAACTGTTTCACGCTCAATTTGCACAAACAGTTTAATTGATAATGAGCCAATTAGTTCTAATAATTGGGCACCAATCAATTATTGGCATTAATCAAAAATTTGGATTTGTGCATACATCTTGCTAAGTGCTATTCTATAAATATGCGCATGTAAATCGCATGCAACTGAAAATGGGGCATGACCATGTGAGGAACATGGGTGGGTCAGGTTCATTCACTAAAGATGCACACTTTGTTGTAGAATTCAGGGGATCTGCATCTAATTTGCATGCAAGGATTTACACCAGGTTTCAAATTGTGTAAATCTGAGCATGAATCCTGGCACTGCATGCTATTCTATAAATGGCACCCAACTCAGTTTGTCGTTTACAGAAAAGTGGTCAGCACTTACATTTTTTTTTGCACCCAAATTTGGGCACCATTTACAGAATCTATTCCATATCGTATAACTGAATTCAGCAATCAGCAGATAGGTCAGTGTTCTTCACTGGAACACCCTGAGGCCAGTAGTAGTTTCCATAGATCCTAAGTGAAATTCCCTGAATCTGTTTCACCCCCACCCCACCCATCACCATGTGTTGGAGGCTTGCAGCCATTACTACCCAAAATTGCTTTTCTGTTTTCCTTATGTATTACACATCTCTCAGTGAGCTTAAGCCACAAGCCCCCAGATTCTATATAACGTGCCTAGATATCCACACCAAAATCCAAGTGTATTCTATAATAATGCGGTAGAACTAGAGGACTTAAATTGAGGTTGAAGGGGGGCAGACTCAAGAAAAATGTCAGGAAGTATTTTTTCACAGAGAGGGTGGTGGATACTTGGAATGCCCTCCCCCTGGAGGTGGTGGGGATAAAAACGGTAACGGAATTGAAAAATGCATGGGATAAATGCAAAGGAATCCTGTTCAGAAGGAATGGATCCACAGAAGCTTAGCGGAGATTGGGTGGCAACACCGGTAATTGGGAAGCAAAGCTAGTGCTGGGCAGACTTCTACAGTCTGTGCCCTGAAAAAGGCAAGGACAAATCAAGGTCAGGTATACATATAAAGTAGCTCATACAATCAGTTTATCTTGTTGGGCAGACTGGATGGACTGTTCAGGTCTTTATCTGCTGTCACCTATTATGTTACAATGGTACTATAACTTAATTGGCTTAACAAGCTAATCGGCATTGATAACAGCTCTTAACAAATACTAATGAGTACTAATTGGTAATTATAATTTACTCGCACAACTTGCTAAGCACATTCTGTAATGCAGCGTGTCTAACTTCTAAGACATGCAGGGGAAAAGGGGTGTGGTTATGGACAGGGAAATGGGCATTTCGTGGGCATTCTGAAATTTACGTGTGTAGTTATAGAATATGCCCCAGTGTGCCTAAATCTGCGTGCTAGGATTTATGCCACATTTTCATTGGTGTAAATGCAGGTGCGCAGTTTTAGGCGGGGAGAAATCAACTAAACGTATTCTACATCTACTACTAGGCAATGCTTATAGGATATGCTTAGCACTGTTTTCTGTGCCAATTTTTTAAAGGTGCCATATATAGAATCTCCCCCATGGTGTCTAAACTCCAGTATAAGAACAGTAAACAAGTTCAGGCACCATGCAAATCAGTCTCTCTGAGTGTCATGCAGTGCTGAAAGAAAACAGAACAGCTGTACTAGAGGTGGTGCCAGCAGCAAGTCTTTAAAAAGGCTGATGGGGGAATAAAAACCTGGGCAAAGAGTTGGCTTGGAAGGGCTGGGGACAGCTTGTGTTCTTGCATTATGGATTCTTCATTTCATCTTTGCATATCGATGGTGACAGTATGTTGGTAGCAGAAGGGGTTGGGAAAGAATGTTCATTGGGAGAAGGACATAGGGAGAGGAGTTGGAAAGAGAAAGTATCTGGGAGATCAGATGTTTGGCTGCATCACTGGAGGCAGAAATGCCAGCTGCTTTATCTAACAATGGTTCTGGCTCTCAAATTGAAGCCTTTTTTCCAAAGAGAAAGGGAAATGGGACTTGATATACCACCTTTCTGAGGTTTTTGCAACTACATTCAAAGCGGTTTACATATATTCAGGTACTTATTTTGTACCAGGGGCAATGGAGGGTTAAGTGACTTGCCCAGAGTCACAAGGAGCTGCAGTGGGAATTAAATTCAGTTCCCCAGGATCAAAGTCCACTGCACTAACCACTAGGCTCCTGCTTCAAAAATAGTGCAAGTCACTGAAATAGGTTCTAAAAGGTATGTGGGGAGAAGGAATAAGTGCTGAGCAGGATAGGAAATTAGCAGAGAAAAGAGTCTAATCCTTCTCTATGCATGTAAACAAAAGGTGATTGAAGGAAATAAGAAATAACTAGAAAGAGAATACAACAGAGCAGTGAATTCCAGGAAGGTTGTTCATTTTACAGATTGAAAAAAAAAATCAACATTCAAAAATGTTCATACTGTGTCACAAGTTCTCCATCCAGTAACATACACAAACACAGGAACAGACAGCAGATAAAGACCAGCATTGTCCAACTAGTCTGCCCAGCAAGGTGGCTTGAGTTGTAACTGCTACTCTGTGCAAAACATGCAAGTTACTTCCTTTATGCCTTTATTTAGGATTGTACATGATACTCCATGCAGATTATATACCTCTATATACCTTTGCTCCATGCAAATTATAGCCCATCTTTTGCTAGATAGGGATCCTCTGTATAGATCCCACACCCGTTTGAAATCTGTCACTGTTTTTGACACAACCACCTTCACTGGAGGGTGTTCCATGTATTCACCACCCTTTCTGTGAAAAAGTATTTCCTGATATTACTTTTATGGTATGCAGCAAGAACTGAGGTAGGGACCAGAATGCCAGGGAAAGAGAAGGAAGAGAAGGGAAGGAAGAGATCTAGAGTATACTAGGAGGGAAAGAAAGGTTGAAAGAATGAGATGGTGGGGGAGAGGGGGAGAGAACAATTTGTGTGAGAGGAGCAAGACAGAAAGCTGAGGATAGCCTCAGCAGGTGAGATAAGAAATGTAGAGATGATACCAGAAAAAGGTGAGGGAGAAAGTGCTGGGGGGAGGAGAGAAGGGGAAAGTGAGAGAAAGAGTGCCAGAAAACTAGAGGTTAGGGGGTGGGGAGAGAAAAAATACAAAGCATTGTGGGAGGAAAAGAAGGGGGTAGATAGAGTGCCTGGACTGGACTGAAGGAGGAGTGGCCAATGCTGGTGCCACTGCAAATGTCTTACAGGATTCTGCTAGTATAACTTGCATGAACTAGCCAATCAAATCTGATTGATATAAGAGCGAAAGTGGAGGGCAGACACACACACACATACACACACACACACACACACACACACACACACACACACACACACACACACACACACACTCTCTCTCTCAAGGTATTGGATTTCAAACTAAAACAGAGCTTGCTAAAGTCTCCAATGACCTGCTCCTGGCCAGATCCAAAGGTCTCTATTCTATCTTCATCCTTCTTGATCTATCTGCTGCTTTTGACACTGTAGATCACAGTCTACTCCTTGATACGCTGTCCTCACTTGGATTTTAGGGCTCTGTTCTTTCCTGGTTTTCTTCTTATCTCTCCCATCGTACTTTTAGTGTATACTCTGGTGGATCCTCCTCCACTTCTATCCCACTGTCAGTTGGTGCAGCTAAGGGATCTGTCCTGGGACCTCTTCTTTTCTCTATCTATACTTCTTCCCTTGGTACTCTGATCTCATCCCATGAGAAATCCCACACCAGAAATCTCAGCAGGAATCTAGGCCTAAGTATCAGCCTGCCTGCCTGACATTGCCGCCTGGATATCTCAGCATCATCTGAAACTAAACATGACCAAGACTGAGCTTCTTATCTTTCTCCTCTTCTCTTCCCCCATTCTCTATTTCTGTGGATAACACTTTCATCCTCCCTGTCTCATCAGCTTGTAACTTTGGGGTTATCTTCGACTCCTCTGAGCACACTACCAGAACCTTTATCCACACTCTTTATCACCTCTCGCTTGGACTATTGCAACTTGCTTCTCACAGGTCTCTCACTTGGCCATCTCTCTCCTCTTCAATCTGTTCAAAATTCTGCTGCACGACTTATATTCTGCCAGTGTCGCTATGCTCATATTAGCCCTCTCCTCAAGTCACTCCATTGGCTACCTATCCGTTTCCATATACAGTTCATACTCCTCTTATTGACTTACAAGTGCATTCACTCTACATCTCCTCAGTACCTCTCCACTCTCATCTCTCCCTACACTCCTCCCCGGAAACTCCATTCACTAGGTAAATCTCTTATCTGCACCCTTCTCCTCCACCGCTAACACCAGACTCCGTTCCTTTTATCTTGCTGCACCATATGCCTGGAATAGACTTCCTGAGCCAGTACGTCAAGCTACATCTCTGGCCTCTTCAAATCTAGGCTAAAAGCCCACCTTTTTGATGCTGCTTTTAACTCCTAACTCTTACTCACTTGTTCAGTACCCTTATTTTATCATCCCCACCTTAGTAATTCCCTTATCTCTTTTTTGTCCTGTTTGTCTGACCTAATTCGATTGTAAGCTCTGTCGAGCAAGGACTGTCTCTTCATATTCAAGTGTACAGCACTGAATATTGTCAGCTAGCACCCCTCCGTGCTGTCCGCTCTCACTTGAACACCTCTCCGTGCTGTCCTTCTTCGCCCGCCCAATTGGGGCTAATCCTCCTCCTCCTCCTATTGCTGCAAGCTCCTGCTTGTCAGTATTCCACCACAGATCATGCTTCGTCTGCTAAGTTCACCCTAGCCGGCCGCCAGCCAATCAGCTCCAGGCCGGCCGGCCTACCGGACCGGATATTTCAATTCTGTCCCCTGGGCTTTCCCTTAGGAAGAGGACTGCCTCTACTTTGAGCAGACCCAGTATTCTCAGTTTTAGATAAGTCACAAAGTTACTTACTCCCTGACTCCTCTCCAGCCCAGGGGATGAAGCCAAATGCTTCTCTACTAGTCCTGTTCCGGGCACAGGCACCTTCAATCTATTTCCCTACCCCCCCCCCCCCCCCACCCCCCTTTGAGCATTCTAATTCAAAGTTCCCCTCGCCAGCTCAAATGTTCTTCAGTTCAAAGCTTTCCCTCTACTATATGAATCCACTCCTTGAGCTAGCAATTTCTACTTGCTAACCCTAGGGACCCACCTCCCTCATTTGTCAGCACTGCTTCCTGACAACCACCCACACAGGTCTGGAATTCATACAGTTTTTCCCCAGGACTTACTTTTCTTTAGCCCCCCTCCTGCTGCGAGCAAAAGCTGTCAAGTCCATCTCCTCCGGCTCCTCCCCTTCCTCTCCTGCTTGCCAGTCCATATGCTCGTTCCCTCCCTCCCCCAGCAGGTGCGCCTCATTCCCCTCCTCAGACTTCATTTCCCAATCAGCCTCCTCCCCCCTGCCTCTCTGGGAAGGAAAGTCCTCCCCCTCCTGTTTCCTGCTTAACTCAGGCTTCTGGGACTTGTAGTCTCTGTAGTCACCCTCTCTCCTCTTGAGCTTCCTATCTGGAAGGAGGGCCCCCCTTCTCCCTTTCCCCTTCTGAGTATCTACCCATTCCTCACATACCCCCCCCCCCCCTTAAGTGATTGCTAGCCCGCTTCCTCCTCCTACTCTCTCCTTCCGGGCTAGCAATCCTGCTCAGAACATCTACATGGGGCAGCAACTTCCCTGCCCTATGCTCAATGTGATATTGAAAGGGTTGCAATGCCAGATACCACCTCGTCAGTCTAGCATTGCTATCCTTCATCTGCGCTAACCACTTTAAAGGGGCATGGTCAGTATGAGGCAGCCATGGGCATAATTATATATACATAAGAAATGATATTAAAAGCTTGAAGTTTGAATTCTCTTCAGTCCTGCAGGTAAAGGAATGCAGGCTGGTTCAGATTACTAGAAGTCTAGTTTGCCGGGCTGGGTTAGAAAGGTCAGAGACAGGAATTTCTTTCACCCTGGTGAATGATGAAAGCTAGCTCAACATCTGTATATTATTAGGCATGCTGAGCAGCCTTTGTAAGCTCTGGCATGAGCCAGATATATTGTAGTTTACAAGATAGAAAATACTATTTAGAGAGAGAGGCAATAGATTAGTATTTACAAGTTTTTTGATATTTAGAATATGTCTTATAAGGATGCTCATTTTAGAATATGTTTACTCTGTGTAGTTAAATGTAGAATACCTTTTTAAATCTAATGTTACTCTCTGCTGTATTTTCTAAGCAAAGACTGCAGTGAAGAGGCCAACATGTGTTTTGAGTTTTCTGTGGTCCTAGCAAGTTCTGTGTATGGAGCTGATAGGTGAAAAAGGTCAGGAAAAGTCTTGATTAATTATAGGTAACTGTAGGAATAGTCCTGAAAGTATATCTGTATGCTATTAAGTAAGACTGACTTTTGACCTCTTTAATGAATGCCAGAGTCCAGTAAGCAATTTAAGCTATAGCTGAGAAATCAATCATGATGAGAATATAAGAGTTCTAGTGCCATATTGTCTGGCTTGAGGGGCCCCAGGTTAGAGGTCAGTTTGAGGAATACCAAACCTATGTAACTGATATTTCAAAAGTAATGATTGGTTGAGGCAAAGTGACCAATCTATTCCTTAACCAATTGGAGAGTAAGGGGGGGCTAGGCTAGGAGGGGGATAGAAACTGTATTTAAGTAAGAGCAGAAGCAGTTTACGTCAGAAGAAAGGAAGAAAGCTGGAAGACAACAGGAGAGACAGCAGAAGAGAAGCAGCTGAGACAGAAGCCACATGACACAAAAGAGCTGAGAGAAAGAGAAGAGAGCTAGAACTGATGTCCTGCTTTGTTTGCTGGCAAATAAAGAAGATTACTCTCTCATACTGGTGTGTGCTGTCTGACTCCTGAAGTATCACAAATTCCTATCTCAATTCCTGCAACAAGTAAACAGCTTGAATGGCCTCCCCTCCAGATAAAACTGACATTTCTGTATAGCCCATTTTACTGCCAGACATTCTCTCTCAATGGTTGCATACTTGGTTTCATACCGGAGCAACTTTCTGCTCAAATATAGCACCGGGTGCTCTTCCTCCCCGTAAACCTGCGATAGCACTGCCCCCAACCCGGTGCCCGATGCATCCGTGTGCAGGATAAATTCCTTGTCAAAATCCACGGCCCTAAGTACTGGTTCCTCACAGAGTGCTTGCCGCAGAGCTACAAAAGCCCCCTGCTCTGCGTCCCCCCACCTTAACCGATTGGGCTTATCTTTTCTCAACATTTCGGTCAAGGGAACTGCCAAAGTAGCAAAGTGAGGAATGAACCTTCTATAATACCCCACTAGTCCCAAAAATCCCCTCATTTGCTTCTTGGACTCAGGACGGGGAAACAGTTGAATGCTTTCAACCTTGCCCTGCAATGGTCTTATCTGTCCATTCCCCACTTTATAGCCCAAATACTTCACCTCCCTCTGAGCGAAATAACATTTCTGGGGGTTAAGGGTGAGCCCTGCTTCCCGGAAAGCCTTCAATACCTTCCCCACCTGAAGCAAATGTGACCGCCAGTCCTGGCTATGAATGATGACATCATCAAGATATGCGGCCGCATAAGCTTGATGCGGTCTCAGCACCTGATCCAACAGGCGCTGGCAGGACGCCGCAGCGGAATTCAAGCCAAAGGGCATCCGCTTGAACTGAAACAGGCCGAGAGGCGTACAAAATGCTGTTTTCGGCCTGGCTTCAGCAGAGAGCGGAATCTGCCAATAGCCCTTTGTCAGGTCCAGCGTAGACAAAAACCGGGCTGACCCTAGTCTATCCAGTAATTCCTCTATCCGGGGCATCGGATACGCATCCGGGGTAGAGAGGGCATTAACTTGGCGGAAATCAATACAAAAACGCCACGTTCCGTCCGCCTTGGGCACCAGCACAACCGGGCTTGCCCAGGGGCTGTGGGATTCCTCAATCACCCCAAACCTCAACATTTCCCCTACTTGCCTATCCACCTCCCGCTGTTTTATGGGAGACAATCTATAGGGCTTCTGCCTGACCACCTTCCCTTCCTTGGTAGGAATATCATGCCTAATCAGCTGTGTTTCCCCTGGGTACGGAGTCAGCACATCCTCAAATTCACCCAAAAGAGCCCTTATTTGCTCCTTTTGGTGCCCCTCTAACGCCTCCCCTACTTGCAACTCCCCCTCAGAACACATCTCGGATATCTGGGGCCCTAGGTCCTCCTCCACTAAATCCTCCGCCGTGGCCCACCCCACCTCTCTGATATGCCAAGGTTTAATCAAATTGATATGATAAGTTTGTTTTTTTCCCCTCGCATTCCTCACCTCATAAGTGACAGGCCCCAACCGCCGGACTACCGTCATGGGGCCTCTCCAATTACCACTAAATTTGTGCGGATTGTCGGCGACCATAATCAGCACCTTATCCCCTATCCCCACTTCCCTTTCCCGGGCTTTTTTATCATAGGAAGCTTTCTGGTATTGCTGTGCAGCCTGCAGTTTGCCTCTAGAGTAGACCCCCAACCTCCTCAAGCGCCCCTTTAAATCCTGCAGATAGGATACTACGGTGTTATCTTCCAGCTCAGGGGGTACCCACCGCTCCCTCACTATATCCAAGACCCCCCTGGGTGCTCTACCAAAGAACAACTCAAAAGGGGACACTCCAAGGGAGGCCTGTACACACTCCCTTGTTACATACAGAACAAACGGTAGTAACTGATCCCAGTGCTCCAAGCGAGGGCCCAGTCCCTTCCTAAGCAGTGTCTTCAGGGTCTTATTAAATCTTTCTACAAGTCCATTCGTCTGCGGATGGTATGCAGACGTACAAATGTGGACAATACCAAAGGCCTCCCAGACCTGGGCCAGCGCCTGTGATCTAAAATTGGACCCCCTATCCGTGAGCACCTCCCGAGGAAACCCTACTTCGCAAAAAATGCGAATCAGTTCTGCAGCAATGACTTTAGCTGAAATACTACGTAAAGGAATGGCCCACGGGAAACGTGTGGCCATATCCATAATTACTAAAATATAAGAGAACCCCCGGGTTGATTTTTGAATAGGACCAATTATATCCATCGCAATCCGACCCAGGGGGACCCCTATCCGAGGCAATGGATGTAACGGTACCCTCCCCGGTCCCTGCTCTGACACCTTCTGACACAAAGGACAAGACTCACAATATTTTTCAACCTCTTTATAGATACCTGGCCAATAAAAGCGTCTTAACAACTGGGAAACAGTATTCTGGGCTCCTTTATGCCCTCCCAAAGGGTGATCGTGGGCTAACCGTAACAGTAGGTTCCTGAACCCTTGGGGCACTACTAACTGTCTCCGTCCATCCTCACCCACCCCCCCAACAATCACCCGGAAAAGCAGCCCTTTGTCCACCACAAAACCAGGTCCCTGAGCCCCTCCGCCCCCTTCCCTTACTCGCCCCCAGGCATATTGCAGCGTGGGGTCTGCCAGCTGCTCCCTCTCAAAAGAAGGGAATTGCTCCTTCAACTCCTCCGCTGCCGCAGGGAAATCAGTCTCCTGTTCCAGTTCCCTCATGGATACCGCTCTTTGGCGCTGAACTGTCTTCTTATGCCCCCCGGTATCTCTGGTTTTCCCTGGGGAACCCAATATCTCCATTTGAAAAGGAAATATATGAGATAAAGCCTGCTCCTGCCCCGCCTCCCCCTTCTGCTGCGCCCGGGTAACTACCAAACCTTCTCTCTCCCTTAAATACTGTGAGAATGGGGGCCAGTCCCTTCCCAAGATAAGGGTTTGAGGCAACCTGGGCAGCACCGCCGCCCAGACCCAATGAGCTCCCAACGGTCCTACTATCCTCACATGCCGCAGCGGGTATCTAGTAGAAGCCCCATGTACACACTGTATAGTGACCTCCTGTTGCCTCCTCCCCACCCTCCCAGCTCCTTTCACCCTGATCTGTTCCCACAAGGACTGGGCCATCATGGTTTGATCCGCGCCGGAGTCCAACAGGCCTTCCACCTCCACCCCCATCACTTCCACTTGTTGGCAGAATTCCTGCCTGCCACCCCTTCTCCCTCCGGCCACCAATTGCAATTTAACCACACAGTCCCTCCTCACATGGCCCTTCCTCCCGCACCGATAACACATTCTCTCGTCCCCCTTACCCCCCTCCCAACTCCTCATGGCCTTTCCTTCCGGAGCCCCGCTCCCCTTAGGACTACCCAGACCACCCCCCGGCTGGGCCCCTTTGCGGGCACAATGTTGCGATTCTAGGAAGCACTCCATGCTTTGAATTGCTTCCTCCAGGGTTCCGCAACCTCGTTTAATCAAATCTACTTGAAGCCCCCTTGGCAAGGACTCCAAGAACTGTTCAAGAACTAGATCTTCCATTATTTGTTGCATTGCCCTTCGTTCTGGCTCCAGCCACTTCCCAGCCAAATCACTTAATTTCTGAGCCAGTACCCTAGGCGTTTCCCCTTCTACCCACTTGAACTCCCGAAACCTCCTCCTGTACGCATGTTTACTTAGTCCAAACCTGTCCAAAATAGCTGATTTCAGCCTTGTATAATCTGTTATATGTCCCGTGGGTAGGGCCCGAAAGGCAGCTAAAGCCTCCCCAGACAGAGCAGGAGCTAGTCTTATCGTCCATTGCTCCTGCGGCCACCCCGCTGCTACCGCCACCCTCTCAAAGGCCCCCAGATAATCTTCAATATTATCCATTTCAGTCAATTTCCCCCACGGAAGCCAGTTCACCCCCACATGCCCTACCAGTCCAGGAGGTCCCTCGCCCCGCACAGTTGCACCGCTCTCGCCAGGCACCTGCCCTCTGCCGCCGCCTCGTAGGAGTTCCTGAAATAGGTCCAACAGGGGTTGCTGCTGAGCTCTGGAAGCCGCCAACGACTCCTCCATAAGTTTATGTGCCATTTCTTGCTGCTTTTGGAATTGATGTGTCATAAAGGCGAACATCTCCTTCGGATCCATCCCGACTACCTTGACCTTCCCCCTACAAGAAAAAAAAGGAGAGGAACACACCAAGTGTGGCCTTTTCACAACACTCTTACTTCTCCCTCCAACCCCTCCCAGCTCCCGATATGCTCACCAGAAGCTGGAGGTTTTTCCGCCTGCGGGTTTAAGCTCCCCAGCTCTCTCGTCTGGCTCGATTCTCCGCCCTCCTCTTCGGCTTACTGGAACCAGGGCTCGACCGATCCCACCACTGCCACCATTTGTCAGCTAGCACCCCTCCGTGCTGTCCGCTCTCACTTGAACACCTCTCCGTGCTGTCCTTCTTCGCCCGCCCAATTGGGGCTAATCCTCCTCCTCCTCCTATTGCTGCAAGCTCCTGCTTGTCAGTATTCCACCACAGATCATGCTTCGTCTGCTAAGTTCACCCTAGCCGGCCGCCAGCCAATCAGCTCCAGGCCGGCCGGCCTACCGGACCGGATATTTCAATTCTGTCCCCTGGGCTTTCCCTTAGGAAGAGGACTGCCTCTACTTTGAGCAGACCCAGTATTCTCAGTTTTAGATAAGTCACAAAGTTACTTACTCCCTGACTCCTCTCCAGCCCAGGGGATGAAGCCAAATGCTTCTCTACTAGTCCTGTTCCGGGCACAGGCACCTTCAATCTATTTCCCTACCCCCCCCCCCCCCCCCCCCCTTTGAGCATTCTAATTCAAAGTTCCCCTCGCCAGCTCAAATGTTCTTCAGTTCAAAGCTTTCCCTCTACTATATGAATCCACTCCTTGAGCTAGCAATTTCTACTTGCTAACCCTAGGGACCCACCTCCCTCATTTGTCAGCACTGCTTCCTGACAACCACCCACACAGGTCTGGAATTCATACAGTTTTTCCCCAGGACTTACTTTTCTTTAGCCCCCCTCCTGCTGCGAGCAAAAGCTGTCAAGTCCATCTCCTCCGGCTCCTCCCCTTCCTCTCCTGCTTGCCAGTCCATATGCTCGTTCCCTCCCTCCCCCAGCAGGTGCGCCTCATTCCCCTCCTCAGACTTCATTTCCCAATCAGCCTCCTCCCCCCTGCCTCTCTGGGAAGGAAAGTCCTCCCCCTCCTGTTTCCTGCTTAACTCAGGCTTCTGGGACTTGTAGTCTCTGTAGTCACCCTCTCTCCTCTTGAGCTTCCTATCTGGAAGGAGGGCCCCCCTTCTCCCTTTCCCCTTCTGAGTATCTACCCATTCCTCACAATATATCTAGTAGCGCTATAGAAATGATAAGTAGTAGTAGTAGTAGTACCTGAAGAATGAGCTGATGGCATAGGTAGGCATATTAGAAGTGGAATGGAAGTGGTCCAAGATGAAAGCTGCTATAAATATGTAGTGCTTTTTTTGTAGGAAAAAACGTGTCAGTACTCATACTATACCAACCTTAAGGGCGGGGGTCACTATCTATGGTTCCACCCCCACAGTACCTCACATTAGCCACACCAATTTTACTAGCCATGGGGCATAAAAAAATGTATCATTGAAAATAGTATACAAGTCCCTAGGCCCATAACAAAAACCCTGGACTGATTTTAAACTAATAAAATATGTAGACAAAATATTAGCTGAACCCCCCCAAAAACCAGACTCTGGCATGCAGGATAACACCAGAAAAACAAAAAAAAAAATTCCCCTTGCAATAAAAATAGCAGACATAAATTTCACATATTCCATTCACAATATTACAAATTCACAACTACAAATAAAACAAACAAAATAAAAAGTACAGCTACCACTTTATCTTAAAATAAAAATAACATTCTTTTTTCTACCTTTGTTGTCTGGCCATGCACTTCTTTTCATTTGTGTTGGTTCCAGTTTGTGGTTTCTACTTTCCTCATCTTTTCTTAACTCTATTGCCAGGATTTCCTGTGTGTCATTTTTCTCTCCTTCTTTTCCTTTCAGCTTTCTTCGATTTTATTTTCTGCCTTTATCTACATTTAGCTCTTTCTTACAATCCAATCTACCAGCATTCCTCCCCCTTGCCCCCTCTCTCCCCATCCAGCATTTTCCCCTTGATCCCTCTCTCCCCATCCATCATTTCTCCTCTTGCTCCCTCTCTCCCCATCCAACATTTCTCCCCTTGTCCTCTCTCTCCTCATCCAGTATTTCTCCCCTTTGTCCCCTCTTTCCTCATCCAGCATTTCTCTCCTTGCCCTCTCTCTCCATCCAGCATTTCTCAACTTGCCCCTTATCTCCCTATCCAGTATTTCTCTACTTGTCCCTTGCCCTCTCTTCTCATCCAGCATTTCTTCCCTTGTCCCCTCTCTCCTCATCCAGTATTTCTCCCCTTTGTCCCCTCTTTCTTCATCCAGCATCTCTCTCCTTGCCCCTTTTCCCCCCATCCAGTATTTCTCTATTTGTCCCTTCTCTCCCCATCCAGTATTTCTCCCCCTGCCTCCCCTCACCTCATCCAGCAACTCCAGCAGCGGGAAAATCAAGAAGAGAAAGGTGTGAAGTCACACTGCTCAGACACGCGCTATTGGCTCTGCCGATCCCCTGCCCTTCTGATGTCAACTTCCTGTTCCAGGGCAGAGGATCAGCAGAGACAACAGCGCGTGTCCTAGCACTGCAGTCCCGTGCTTGCAATGCTGTGCCTGCAGCGCTGCTGGTGCTGCTTCCTGTAGGAATCGGATAAGCAGATGTGGCCGTGGGAGATGAGCAGGGTAGGGAATAAAAAGGTGCCAGTATGTCGTACCGGCACATAAAAAGCACTGTAAATATGGCAACAGATCTTTATTCAAGGAAAGAAAACAAAAACAATAGAAACAGGAAGCCAATATGGTTCTCTAAACAAGTGGCCGAAAAAATAAGGGCAAAAGAGGCTGAGTTCAAGAAGTATAGAAGAATACAACAAGAGGGTCATGGAAAAGATTTGGATGGTACTCAAAGAAACAAAAAAAGCACAGATGGAAAAAAAATGGCGAAAAATGTAAAGAGAGGTATCAAGACAGTTTTTTTTTAGACATATTGGGGGTGAGGCTAGGAATAAAATCATAAGACCTGTTGAGAACAGCTATGTGAAGAGTGATGAGGATAAAGTGTACCTGCTAAACAAATACTTCTCTTCAGTGCTCATAGAGGAAGATCATGGAGAAGAACTGCAATCAGCTGCTGAGGGTATATCTAGGAATGGAGTGGATATTGCACCATTCACAAATGATATGTTTATAAACAACTTAATAATCTGAAAATGGATAAAGCTATGGGGCCAGAAGGGATACATTCCAGGATACTGATGAAGCTCACAGAAATCCTGGTGAGACCTCTTAAGGATTTATGTAATAGATATTTAGAGATGGAAGAGGTTCCACATGATTGGAAACGAGCGAATGTGGTCCCTCTTCACAAAGGCGGAGACAGGAAAGAAGTGGGAAACTACAGGCCAATAAGCCTCACAATGATGGTAGGAAAAATATTGGAGATGCTGCTGAAGGAAAAGATAGTTAACATTCTAGAATCCAATGTGCTGTAGAATCAGAAGCAACATGGTTTTACTAAGAGAAAATCCTGCCAAATGAATCTGATTGATTTCTTTGACAGGCGACCATAGAACTGGATGAAAGACATGCGCTAGATGTAATCTATTTGGATTTCAGCAAAGTCTTTGATACAGTTTCTCACAGAAGATTCATAAATAAGCTGAAAGGGCTGAACTTAGGACCAAAAGCAGTGAACTGGATAGAAATTGGTTGACCAACAGGTGACAGTGTGTGGTGGTAAATGGAATTCATTCTTAGGAAAGAAACGTGAGTAGTGGAGTGCCTCAGCGATTGGTACTGGGGCCAATTCTGTTTAATATATTTCTGAGAGACATTGCTGAAGACTTAGAAGGAAAAGTTGCCTTTTTGTGAATGACACAAAGATCACAAACAGAGTGGATACCCCAGAGGGAGTAGAAACCTTGAGATCTCCTCCAAAAATTAGAAGAATGGTCTGGCAGTTCAAATTTAAGATGAAGAAGCGACTTGGGGTGCAGAAATTCAAAGAAGATGTACAAGATGGGAGGCAAGAGACTGATAAGCACAGATTAGGAGAGGAACCTTGGGGTGATGGTGTCTGAGGATCTCAAGGTGATGAAACAATGTGACAAGGCTGCATAGAGAGGGGTATAACCAGCAGAAGAAAAGAGGTATTGATGCCCCTGTACAAGTCATTGATGAGGCACCACTTGGAGTACTGTGTTCAGTTTTGGAGGTCGTATCTTGATAAGGATGTAAAAAGACTTGAGAAAAGCAATGAAAACGGTATAGGGTTTGTGCCACAAGATGTATGAGAAAAGATTTGATGACCTGAAGATGTATACCCTGGATGAAAGGAGAGATAAAGGTGATATGATACAGACCTTCAAATATTTGAAATATATTAATATACAAATAAATCTTTAAAAGTGGTAGAACCAGAGGACATGAATTGAGGTTGCAGGTGGGTTGACTCAGGAATAATGTCAGGAAGTACTTGTTCACCGAGAGGGTGTTAGATATATGGAATGCCCTCCCATGGGAGGTGGTGGTGATGAAAATGGTAACAGAATTCAAGAATGTGTGGGAATCCTGTACGGAAAGAGAATGGAACCAAACCTACTTAATGGTGCTTAGATGGCAAATCCAGGAATGGGGAAACAAACCCAGTGCCGGGCTTACTTCTATGGTCTGTGTCCTGATCATGGCTGCCAGATTTAGAAGGGCTGGAGTTGGGCTTTGATGACAGCTTCAGTAGTTGGAGAACAAGGCCAGTGCCCTGAAAATGGCAAGGACAAATCAAGATCATAGTACATCATACTTTATAGTATGAGTTTATCTTGTTGGGCAGACTGGATGGACTATACAGGTTTTTATCTGCCATCATCTACTACATTATTATGTAATTAACTATGGGGTCCTTTTAATAAGCTGTGCTAAAAAGTGGCCAACAGTAGTTTTAACATATGGGTTTCCCGCGAGTTCTCTCCACTTTATAGTGTGGCTCTAAAATGCCAAATTTTTACTTCTGCCATTAATTGCCACACACTAAGTTCCAAATTAGCAGGTAGCCATTACTGCCTCCTATTTAGTAGATGGTAAGGGCCAACATGCTACTCATGAGGTAAATGGGCAGTGCACAGCAACGTGCCCGCACTGCCTGTTTACTTCTGGGAATGCCAACTCCCCGCCACTGCGCTAGAAAATTTTTTAAAACGGCATGCGCTGATCTCTGAAATACCATGGGACACTCTAGGACACCCTGTGGTATTGCTGATTCTGTGCATGGTAGCCCTACCACTGCTTTGTAAAAGACCTCTATGTCTACTTTATATTGAAGATAAAAAAAATAAATATCACAATATAATATGAAAAAGTTGTGTAAAAAAAGAATTAAAAGTTTATTTTTAAAACGTGTGCACTGCTAACATACTGTAATCACACATGTAAAACAGATGTTCTTTGAGCTACAGTAGTAAATTACAATTAATCATACACATTATTAGACAATGGGAAATGTTTGATGAAGTAATTTTGGTATCCAACCCATTTTCTGGTGTAATACTGCCACCAAATGGAGGATTATAAGATTTACCATAACTTTAACCTTAAATTCTTTCAGGTTTTCTTTCATTTTTTAAAGATGTGTAATTTGTGTATCTCTCTAAAACAAGAGCAAAACAAACTAAAAACCCTAGATTTTGCTGGGCAATCTGAACTTACATTTGGAAAAGTTGACTGACCTCAATATCGGAACAGTGTATCATCTCTTGAGGTCAGTCAGTTTTATTTTAACTGAGAATCATTTTATACACATAAAAAAAATCACCAGTTAGATTTGTTTGCAAACAAAATTAAAAAAGTAAAAAATGTATACATACCTGATTATGAGTGAGAACCCACAATATGATCAGATCACTACAAACTGAATTTTACAATCTATTGGAGGGGAAAGAGTAAGAAGAGAGAAGCCAGTCCAGTGCAATTAGAGAGAGGGGAAATTGAAATAGAAGAATTTTGGTCTAAAGTAGATTTGTTTATTAAGACATGAAGAACAGCAGATTTTATTTATTGCATTTGTATCCCACATTTTCCCACCCATTGGTAGGTTCAATGTGCCTTACACATTATAAGGGAGACGGTTACAGATTTTCAGATAAGTTGATTTACATCACTTAATACAGATGATCAGTGATACCATAGATTGTGTTTACAAACTAGTGAAGGGGGAAAGGGTAGTCTTCGCGAGAGTGAGGTTTCTGTTGTTTTCCATTTCTGAAGTTACTTTGGAATGTTTCAGAGGTTTGAGGTAGATAGATTGGACATTGGTTAATTGGAATGAAATTAGTTGGGAAATATTAGAAGTAATAGTACCTTTGAAGCAAGGAATGAAATCAAAGAGTAGTAGAGTAGGATGGTGTACAAAGGTGCTCTTAGGTGCTAAAAGAAAATGCAGAGCATTTGAGAGAAAATGATATAAGGCCTAAATCGAGGCAAATGGAAAAAACTGGAGGAAGGTTTTAAATGAATGGAAAATAAAGATTAGGCAAGCAAAGAAAAATGATTACTCTTCCTTGATAGGGAAAGATTCTTTGAATATAAAAGCTTATATCAAGTGATGAACACATTTGTTACCACATCTGATTTTCTGGCTACCAGTAAGTTGACACCGCACACAGAAAATTTAGATGAACATTTTAAAAGTAAGGCTGACAAAATGAGGACTTTCTTATTACTACAGGGCACCTGTCCATCTGTGTTTGTGAACATCAGTATGGAAGAGGTAGGAATAAGTAGGAATAAGCTCAAATAGAATCTGGTCCCAATTCTTTGAACAGACAACCATAGAGAAGTATTTTAAAAAGTATCCAGGCTCACAATGCTTGCTAGATGTCTGCCCAACTCACTTGATGAAGACTGCTTCCAAAGAGTTTCTGAATTATTTGAGATCCTGTCTTAGTAAACATTTTTTCCATAGGATACTTTCTATATGAAGGTGGGAAAATTATTTTAACCCCTATTCCTAAGAACTCCAGAATAAAATTGAATAATCCTACAAACTATCACTTAGTACCATCTACACTACTACTGACAAAGGTGATGGAAGAGATAGTGGCACAACTAATGGATTATCTAGATAATAATAATAATCTTCACCCTTCCCAATGTGGATTCAGGAAGGTTCCAGCACAGACACGGTACTGATTTCACTGCTGTCAGAAATTAGAAGAGAGATTAGTATAGGTTATGAAGTTTTAGATATGCAGTTTATGTCCTGCACATTTGATTTGGTAGATCACGAATGGCAGCTGAATTTATTGGAGTATTATGGTGTGACAGGTGTGGTGTTGAACTGGTTTACAGGTTTTTTCACCTATTTGTCATACTAAGTCAAAATGAGTAACTGTTTATCCACCAAATAGGCCCTTAAATGCAGAGTCCCACAGGGATCACCAATACCTCCCACTCTGTTCAACATCTTAATGTCACAGTGAAGAATAACACTTTCAGTGCAGGATTACTATATGTTTATATATGCAGATGATATCACAATGTACATTCCTTTTAGGGAGGCCATTTCTGACATAAATTTTCAATTAATTAATGGCTTGTCTATTCTGGAATGCTGAGCTTCAGAGTTTAAACTACAATTGAATAGTGAGAAAACAAAGTTTCTAGTATTGAGCAGTTCCTTATAAACCTTTTAGCTCAAATAATCTGGATTTATATGGCATGAATTTTAAACTCGAATCCCAACTTAATCTTAATAGATCATATTTGACAATCATTTAACATTTAAAGATCAGATGCAGACCGTGAGTGCAAAAGTATTTAGATTGCTGTGGAAGGATTAGAGCTCATTTTGACCATAGGTCTTTTAAGCTGATTGCTCAGTCAATTATATTGGCTCATATTGATTACTGTAACTCTATACTGGAGCTAAGGTACTATAATCAAAAGTCTGCAAACTGTACAAAACACAGCTGTGCATGATATATAGATTCAAAATTTGACATTTACCCCGTTGTTTTTAAAATTGCACTGGTTGCCAGTTAGAGCTTATGTAATTTTTAAAAGTCTGCACCCTTACATTTGTAATCATTCATAGAGGCACCCCACGGTATATCTGTGATTCAATTAATTTACCTATATGGAATCCTGACATTACTAAGTGATCTTATTTGTATCTTCACTATCTGGATAAGAAGAATGTGGTTTATAAATTGAGTTGGTCTGAGACTTTTGCATATCAAGCCACATATTGGTGAAATTCTTTGTCATCTAAAGACTGCCATGTTACTAAAAGTTGAGGAAATCTTTGAAAACTTATCTTTATAAGAAATTTGTGGAAGAAAACTAATGCTATAATTATCCCTGTGGAATTTTAGTGGTATATTTTGTACTGTTCCTAGGAATAGCTAGCTTCTTAACATTGTAAACCATGAAGAACCTTAATGGGCTTGTGCAGGATATAAGAACTGAGAGGCCCTTTTACTAAGCAGCGTAGGCACCTACTTTCGCCCAATGTGCGCCAATTCAGAGTTACCATGTGGCCCGCGCGATAATTTCATTTTTTACATGCGTCTGCAACGTGTATTTTCTGGCACACGGCAAAAATCGGACAGTAACTCCGACTTGACGCCCGTAGGCGATTGTAAGGTTAACATGAGAGACCTTACTGCTAAGTCAATGGGGGAGTAAGGGGGTCATTCCTTTATTCCTCCAGTGGTTATGTAGTCATTTAGGGCACTTTTTTGTGGCTTATTCATTCTAAAAAATAAAAAAAAAAAGTCTAGCTTAAAATGTCTTAGTTTTAGTCCTGGACATTTTTATTTTGTTCCATAAACAAAAATGGCCAGGACTAAAACTAAATCCCGCCCTTAACACGCCCCCTTGAGATTCAGACACACTGCAGGCAAACAGCATAGAAAAACCTCTGGAAAATGGCTTTCAAAAATACTGATTTGGACATTTTTGAAGAATGTCCAAATGCTGCTTTATGCCACTTTTTAGACATTTTTCTCTTTTGAAAATGAGTCCCATAGTAACATATGTAACTTTGTAAGACTATGTGCTTTGAAAATGATGTACAGTGCACTCCATTTAAGTGCACGTCGGATAAGCGCATGCTCTGTTTAACTGCATACCATAATTCAGTCCCATTTTTGGCGCCATCAATTTCTATGGGGACAAACTTCAGTTTGCCGCACCACTGATAAGTGCAAGATTCGCTTATATGCATGGCTTAAGACCGCTCCTCTGCAGGAAAGACTCCGCATAAGCGCACGCATGGAATATAGAAGCCGATTGGTACGTGACAAAGGGGAGATAAATTTGAAATCTCATTGGTTAACTGCCACAGGCAGAATAAGTGAAAGAAAGTTGTTAGAGTGTACACTGGAGTCGTTGTCATCATCGCACAATTGTAAGACTGGCTGAACAAATAGAAGTTCTTAAAAAATTAGAAAACACAGTCAAGCATCTATTGCTAAAGAATATGGTGTCAATCCCAATCAAATTTCACATATCTTGAAGCAGAAAGATCAGCTTCTGGAAGACTGGCAAAACAATACAAATCCACACAGGAAACGTAAACAGGCAGGAACAGCTGAGGATGTAGAAGATGCTCTTCTTCGGTGGTTTTCTCAAGTCAGGAGCAGACAATTTCCTGTCAGTGGTCCACTGCTTATGGAGAAAGCTAATCAGCTCGCTGAAAGTCTTGGACTATCTGAATTCAAAGCCACTGTTGCATGGTTGGAAAGATGGAAGGAGAGGAACAACATAAAATTCAAGAAACAGCATGGTGAAAAACAAGACGCTGATGACTTTGGTGCTGAAAATTGGGTTGCTTCAGTTCTTCCTACCATCTTGAACGAGTTTGCACCTTGTGACATTTTCAATGCTGACGAAAACGGTCTAGTGGCGAGCGATTCCTGATGGAACACTTGCAATCAAAGAAGCCAAAACTACAGCAAGTAAAACGTCAAAGGCTCGACTGACGATCCTCCTTTGCTGCAATATGGATGGGAGTGAGAAGTTGGAACCACTAGTCATTGGAAAGAGCAAACAGCTCAAGAATGTTAAGCGACTTCCTGTGTCATATGAGGCTAACGCAAATTCATGGATGACTGGGGAAATTTGGAAGCAGTGGCTAAGGAAGTTAGACACTAGAATGCGGGCACAAAATCGTCAGATTGTTGCTTTGTGAAAATTGTGCTGCACACAGTGATGATGTCAGGCTGTCTAACGTCAAGGTGGTCGTCCTGCCACCAAACACTACCTCTCTGATCCAACCTATGGATCAGGGCATAATAGCCAATTTAAAAAAAAACATTATCAGGCTCTTGTGCTACGTCGTCTGATGAGCGTTATGGATGACCAGACTGGCAAGGATAAACGTGCTGTTGAACTGGCTTGTAATCTATCACTGTTGGATTCCCTACATATGCAGAAAGAAGCCTGGAATCATGTTACACAGGCAACCATTGTGAACTGCTACAAGCGGGCAAGCTTTGTTAAGGATGTGGAGAAGGATGAAACAGAGGCAGCTGTTGAAAACGCATCAGATGAACAGACTATTGACATCCCAGCCGGTGTTACTGAAGAGGAGTTTCATCACTACGTAGCTGTTGATTACAATCTACAAACAGCTGATGACAGCACTGATGTCGAGATATGCGCCTGCATGCAGGCAACAGCTGATGAAACAGATGATGAAATGAGCAGCGAGGCACATACTGACGAAATTCAACAACCTCCTGTCACTTTTGCAAGAGCGCTGGAGAGTCTCAACACCGTACAGGCCTATCTGGAGGCCACTAGATGTCAGTGCTGAGTTTTTACCGTCTAGCAGACGTAGTCTATGGAACTCACAGACACAATAGTGTACAGAGGACTATGACTGATTACTTCAAGTAAGCCTAATGTCAGTTAACGGAGACTGTATAACGTCAGTTAATGGAGACTGTATGTATAATAAACAGCACTGTATATATGTTTATCAGATGTCAAGCTTCTTTGGGTCACAACGGTTAAGTGCACGCTCCAGTTAACTGCATGTATTTCTTTGGTCCCACACCCTTGCACTTAAGTGGATTGCACTGTACTTGCAGGATACTGTAACTGGTCCAGAGGGCGGCTACGAAATTAGTAAGCGGTCTTGAATGCAAACATTATAGGGAGAGGCTTATGAACCTCAACATGTATACGCTGGAAGAGAAGAGGGAGAGAGGAGACATGATAGAAACATTTAAATATCTCAAGGGCATTTATGTACAGGAAGAGAGCCTTTTTCAAATGAAGGAACGCTCTGGAATGAGGGGGCATACGACAAAGTTAAGAGGGAATAGGCTTAGGAGTAACCTAAGGAAGTATTATTTCACTAGAGAGGGTGGTGGAGGCGTGGAATGGCCTCCCGGTGGAGTCAAGGACTGCTCCAGAATTTAAAAAGGCATGGGATAAGCATGTAGGATCGCTTAGGAACAGGAAGAATTAGGGTTACAGAGGATGGGCATACTGGATGGGTCATATGGCCTTTATCTGCCATCATGTTTCTATGTATGATCAATCAATGGTTAAAAGGTAACATTTGAAACTTAACAAGCAAAAAACTCGGATATTATTGTTCTCAAAATTTTGTCTGTTCAGATATTTCCTCTGCATTTGTGATAGATACACAATCAAAATATTAGATATGAATCATAATCTGGGTGTTATTATGGAAACTAAATTAAGAATAAAAGATCAAGTTGCTAAATTAATTAGTCTGATTTTTTTCTAAACTAAGGCTTCCGAGACAGCTGTGTGATGTTCTAAACACAATTTTAGAATGGTTGTACAGGTATTGATATCTCCGTTTTATTACTGCAAGTTAGTTATTTGGACTTCAAAAAACGTCTTTAAGAGCTTTACAGGCAGCACAGAATGCCACTTTGATGTTATTGGCAGATGTACCTAGGTGCACTCATATCGCCCCTGTGCTTAAAAATTTTCATTGGCTACGGATAGAGCAATGAATTAAATTTAAGATTGTTTGGTGTATTAAGCACTTCACCAAATGTTTTCACCTATTCTTGCCTCTAATTTACGACTTTATCAACCTGCTAGGTCTTTACGTTCTGGTTCCCAAGACTTACTTGAAGTTCCTTCTTTTCATCTTATCCGATTGGAAAATAGTAGGAAATCCATGTCTAGAATCATGGGACCTAAACTATGGAATGAATTACCTGTAACTTTCTGTAGTATTACTTCTTTTGTTCAGTTTAAAAAAGAACTTAAAACATGGCTGTTTTAAGAGGCAATGGTATGGACTCATTTGTGTGTATATCTATCCTGATCATTATGAGATATTAAATACTGCTTTTTTTTTATTTTGCTTGTATGGTACTGTATGTGGTATTTGTGTTAACCATTATATATGTTTTCTGTAGCCAGCCCAGAACTTTGGATGAAGCAGGATATAAAGTTGTTGAATAAATAGTAATGGGGGTCCCCTCTCTGCACAATTCATAAATCTCCTCCATTAATAACCTGGGATCACAAAGGCTTAATCTGGGCACACTAAACCAGAGACGTAAAGTAATGCAGAATTTATTTTACATTACAAAATTAAAAACAACTTCTTAGACATTTTATATACATATGAAAAAATAATATAAACAAGATAAAAAACAAATAGGTAATTATTCAGCTTTGCTTTTCTTTTCCTTGTCAGCTCTTCTCTTCTGCTGCAGGGTCTTGAGCTCAGTCATTACAGTCATTGTCTTATACACCCAAGCAATCTGAAAATACAAAAAAAAGATTATACATATACATAAAAGGACTAGATTCTATACATCACGCCTAAAAAAAAAAATCAGCACCGAAATAAAATTCGCTTAAGCGTATTCTATAAAGTATGCTTTAATTTAGGTGTACTTTATAGAATAAGCCTTAATTTCGTGCAGTATATAGAACACACATAGCACTGCTACGAATGACTAAATTTAGTCGGAGGCAGTTATGCCAAGTAAAACTTGGTGTACCTACAAACGCCTAAATTATACACGGACTACTGTATTCTACAACAACGTGCATAGACTTTAGAAATGCCCATGACCACTTTTCAACTACACTATTTAGAATTTACGCATATCACATTACAGAATACGCTTACAGTTCTGCATGTAAATTCTAATGCCAATTAGTGCTGATAATTGGTTAACATCCAATTACCAATGCTGATTAGCTTAACCAATTAGCTTATGTGCATTGTTACGCAATACGCTTCGATTTCTGTGCGGAAATGGCACAATATACAGAATCTCAGGAATAAAATGCATAGCAGGAATGCAGACTGTTCAAATGTGTGAAACTGTATAATAGTAGGTATAAGTATACCTACCACAATTATTGAAGCATTAAACAGCAATGGTGCAGAAAACATTAAAGAAATGAACATCCCTCTTGAATCAAAATACTGGTGTTTAGTAAAAGTCCTGCAAAAAGCAAATAAGTCAATATTAAATATTGCCATATGCTGCTACTGACAATTTCATCACCTGACACTGCAGTGTTAAAGACTACTTCTGTTCCTAAAAGCCATAGTTTAAAAAACAAGCCAAACCAACAGTTTTCTTCTGCTTCTAGCTCAGAACATAAACAAGCTTCACAGGGGCTATGTACTAGAAGGCTTGTTTTGCAACTTCAGTATTCCTTTTTCTGTTTTTAGCCCTCATCCATCTAGCCCAATCAGACTAGTAATTCTCAACAAGCGATCCCTCCAGACCAGACCATGAATCTGATGAGCAGGTGTTACTGTTGTATGGTTAGTTGAGTATTTTTGGCAGAAAATAGGAGACTTAGGCGTCCCTTGTACTAAGCTGCAGTAGGTGCTAGTGCACGCTTAACGTAGCTTAAAAAGGTTTACCACGGGATGCACTCGGGTGTCCTGCAGTAATTTTTGGGTTTGCATGCACAAACCACATACTAAAGATTTTTTCTGTTTTCTAGCAGAGGGGGTATGTATATATTAATCAGTTAGCACATCTACATTACCACACGCTAATAAACACAGGATTATCACACGAGACCTTACTGTCTACAAAATAGGTGTCAGTAAGTGCTCATGTGTTACATAGCAAAATTAGAACACGGCCATTAATGCAACAAATAGAAAATCAGACATTTTCTGGCTGCGGTAAAAATGGCCTCAGTGTGCAATACACCCATGTAAGCGCGTGCTAAGGTCACTTTTTAGAAACACAGACAAATGAAGGCAGATAAAGGCCTATTCACTCTGCCTAGCCTTGCTTACAATCCCTTCCTCTCCCTATGAGATCCTATGTACTTGTCCCAAGCAGCTTATTAAAAGGATCCCTTAAAGAGGTAAACGGAAATGTTAAATGCCACTAAAAAAGAAGACACTGATAAACTATCAGGTGTACTGGTAGATGAGTGGGCTTAAGACAGAATGAGGAGGTGAAAGGATGACCATTTTATAATTTCCATCAGCGAGCTCTTAAGAACCTGAATTTAATTAAAGGTTAGGAGTTCACATTGTATCTTGATCTTTTTCCAGCAAGGATTCTTAAAGGATGTGATGAAGGTTCTCCAATTTGCTATGTTTATTTTTGGGGCTGGTCTATTTATCTGTACGATTAAAAGAAGTCATAATCCAATATAACCACAGGATACATTGGACCCATTTATTACACATATTCCTTATATGGAAAAGGCAGTAGTTCATTAAGCAGAAGTATATTTGGAAGTGTATTTATTTTATTTATGCAGAACATTTATACCCCGCTTTATACCACTGAAAGCGGCCTCAAAGTAGCTTACAATGAACTGATGAAACAATAAAATGACAGTAGAGAGGGGGTAGAAGGAATAGAGGAAGAAGGGAAGGGAAGAGTCTAAAATGGTCTGTGGAAATCCAGACGCTGAGATGTATCAGAGTGGCTGGAACCCCAGCAAGGCACTGTAGTGAGACCCAGCGAGCGCAGTCGAAGCGCAGAAGCAGCAGCATGCAGCCTGGAAAGTGGAGGTTATCACCAGAGGCAGAAGACAGCAGCTAGGATAGACCCTACCCTTTATCTATCAGAAAGAGCTCCTGTATGTGCATTTCCTGTTGGGAAATGGACAAGATGTGGCAGCACATGAGCATGAACTTGTACAGGAAAGCCCTACACAGACACATAACATCTCTGGAGTCCTGAAAGGGCTATGGGAGACAGTGGCAGCATGGGGAAGAAGATGCAGACTGCGGGACTGAGGGAGGGCACAAGAGATGTAATTTTGGTCGACAGGAAAGTTAGAATTAAAATAAGCAGAATTACCTCCAGTTCATAGCAGCCACTTCATTGATGTATTCAGCAAAGTATACCAATCCTACTGAAAAACAGAAAAAAATTTGCAACTTTAATTTCGTTAATCAAGATAGCTAATGAATGAGCAGACAGCTAAACTATTTTTCAGAAAAAAAACATAAAATTAGGGACATAGTAACACTCTTAGATCAATTGCTTGATTTCCTTCATCAGCTGATGATCTGGATCCAATCAACAAAGTCACTAGATTGCCCATGGACCTCTTTTCCTAAAAATAATTCTGTCAAAGTTACAGCCCTTTAAAAAAATTGTGAAGTTCTCACAGTTTATTAGTTATCCCTCCAGTCTCATGGCAAATCCCACTAGAATTATTATACAATTGCTTACATTATTGAATAGCATTTTGAAAATTGGTTGTTTCCCTAAAGATTTAGGGGATATTATTCTAACACCTATTCTAAAGAAAGGTAGTTTAGACCCTGGCCAACCAGTCAGTTTCAGACCAGTTACTACTACTACTTATTTCCATAGCCCTACTAGATGCATACAATGCTGTACACTGGACATAAAGAGACAGTCCCTGCTTGATAGAGCTTACAATCTAATTAGGGCAAACAGGACAAATAAGAGATAAGGGAATTACTAAGGTGGGAATGATAAAACATGGGTACTGAAAAAGTAAGCAAGGGTTAGGCGTTAAAAGCAGCATCAAAAAGGTGGGCTTTTAGCTTAGATTTGAAGATGGCCAGAGATGTAGCGTGACGTACTGGCTCAGGAAGTCTATTCCAGGCTATGGTGACGCAAGATAAAAGGAATGGAGTCTAGAGTTAGCAGTGGAAGAGAAGGGTGCAGATAACAGATTTTCCCAGTGAACAGAGTTCCCGGGGAGGAGTGTAGGATGAGATAAGAGTGGAGAGGTCTTGAGCAGTTGCGGAGTAAATGCGCTTGTAAGTCAATAAGAGGAGTTTGAACTGTATGTGGAAATGGATAGAGAGCCAATGAAGTGACTGAGGAGAGGGCTAATATGAGCAAAGCGACACTGGCAGAATATAAGTCGTGCAGCAGAATTTTGAACAGATTGAAGAGGAGAGAGATGGCCAAGTGAGAGACCTGTGAGAAGCAAGCTGCAACAGTCCAAGCGAGAGGTGATAAAGAATGTGGATAAGGGTTAGGGTAGTGTGCTCAGAAAGAAAGGATGAATTTTGGTGATAGCATAGAGAAAGAAACAACAGGTTTTAGCAGTCTGTTGACTATGTGCAGAGAAAGAGCGAGAGGAGTCGGAGATGACCCCAAGGTTACGAGCTGATGAGACAGGGAGGATGAGTGTGTTATTCAGAGAGACAGAGAAAGGGGGAAGAGGAGAGGTTGGTTTAGAGGGAAAGGTAAGAAGCTCAGTCTTGATCATATTTAATTTCAGATGGCAGTGAGACATCCAGGCAGCAATGTCAGACAGGCAGGCTGATACTTTGGCCTAGATTCCTGATGAGATTTCTGGTGTGGAGAGATAGAACTGGGAGTCATCAGCATAAAGGTGATACTGAAAACCATGGGATAAGATCAGAGTACCAAGGGAAGAAGTACAGATGGAGAAAAGAAGCGGTCCCAGGCAGATCCCTGAGATACACCAACTGATAGCAGGATAGAAATGGAGGAGGATCCACTAGAGTATACACTAAAAGTATGAAGGGAGAGATAAGAAGAAAACCAGGAAAGAACAGAGCCCTAAAATCCAAATGAGGACAGTGTGTCAAGGAGTAGGATGTGATCAACAATGTCAAAAGCAGCAGATAGATCAAGAAAGATGAGGATAGAATAGAGACCTTTGGATCTGGCCAGGAACGGGTCATTGGAGACTTTAGCAAGTGCTGTTTCAGTTGAATGAAGAAGGCGAAAGCCAGACTGAAGTGGATCAATAGCTTGAAATGATTTGAGCTCCCAGGCCAAAGAGGGCCACAAGCCTTCCTGAAACTGAAGGCACAGGCTGTTAACTGAAGTTTATGCCCTGGGCCCTGGCCTTGTCTAACACCAGCTCAATATATTCCAGAAAGTGACATATTCCAAATCACTAAACAGAAAATAAATTTCTCCTTTCTGCCTTTCTTGTCTGGTCATCTTATTCTTCTAATCACAGTGGCCTAGCCTCTGGGTTTCTGTGTTCCTCCGTCTTCTTTTAAACCTTTTTCTAGTATCTCCCATCTACTTGACATTTCTTTTCTCTCCTTGTCCACCATCCATTTTCCTTCTGTGCCCCACCTCTTATCCTGCCCAGTGTTTAGCATCTCACCTTTGTGAGCCTGCTTTTCTCTTTCCTCATGCCCAGTATCTCCTCTGTCCTGTCCCGCTCTGTGTCCAGATTCTCCTCCTGTTTCTTCCTTCATGTCCAGCTTGCCCTGTTGAGCCCCGAGTTACACAGTACCAGGGACAAAAACAGATCCCAAACCAACCTGCCGGACTAATGTACTGCACCCTATATCTCAAAAACAGACAAACCAAAGCAAGACAGCTACTGCACAACCCAGTGATTGCAATCTGTCCAGATTATGGTCTATAACATCAAGGCAGAGGCTAAGTAAAGTTGAATCAAAAGGGCATCATAGCTCTTGTCAGGCTGCAACTGTATTCCATTTATAAATGACAACAGGATTTCAGCTTAGGCAAAGCCTGGATCTGATCCAATATTTCTGTTATCTGTCTAGAATATGGATGAATAGTTCTGTTCTATTCTCAGTCTCCTAGATCCCTCCTCTCATCATACTCTTCTGCTAGCCACTGTTACTTCTCGTTTGGATTATTCTAATGTGGTCTATGCTGGCCTCCCTAATTATCTTCTAAAACTACAGACCATCCAAACCACAGCTGTCCCGACTTCTCTCTCATGCTGGCTTTCTTAATCCTATGATACCATTGTTCATTCAGCATCACTGGTTAAAGATCTCGCATTGGATTCAATTTAAAATATCTGTATTGGTTCACAGACCACTGTCTTACCACCCTTGCAAAAGATTTTTTTTTTTTTTTTTTTACTAAGATCTTCCAACCAGGCAGAAAATAGGAAGAGTCTTCTGGCTGTTGAACTTTCCTCTGATAGTTTAAAAGTGTCAGATATTTTGGAAATCTCAGGATGAGATAGCTTTTAGTGGGGTTTAAAAAAAGATTGGATGGCTTCCTAAAAGAAAGGCCCATAAGCCATTATTAAACTGGACTTGGGAAAATCCAATGCTTTTTTCTGGGATAAGCAGCACAAAATGTATTGTACTGTTTTATACTAAATTATTAGTATCTTCTGGGTTTGTTTTTACAGGATCGGGATGTTTTATATTTAGGTTGTATTTTATTATGACATTTGAATCCCACATTATCCCAAACAGAGCTCAGGTTCAATGTGAGCCCCCTATCATCTCTGTCCGTAGGGGGCTCACAATCTTGGTTTTTGTACCTGAGGCAATAGAAGGTTAAGTGACTTGCCAAGTGCTACAAGGAGCTGTAGTGGGAATTGAACCCAAGATGCTGGGCTCAAACTCCTCTGCACTAACCATTACGCCACTTCTCCACGTGTCTCTATTTGAGACATGCCTCTTGGACTTCATTCCTGGGAGACAGAATTCAGATATTTCCAGACCTTTTTAGATGGACATAAAAGAGAATTAAAACATTTCTGCATACGAGACAATAATTGCTGGCCTTCGGTGCTAGATACCAATTAAGATTTCCTTATAAATGTATAGTAACAAAGTAAAGAAGGATACTTACCTAAAGCAGGTATTCTCCGAGGACAGCAGGCCATTCATTTTCACATATGGGTGACGTCATCCACGTTACCCAGCGCAGAATGCTTAAAAAGCATAATACAGCTTTAAACACACTTGACAACGACCCCACTGCACATGCGTGAGTGCCTTACCACCTGCCGCAAGAGCCTGGGATCAGCAGTACAACAGTATAGCTAACAGGACAGGAGACAACTCCAACAGGATGTGGGAGGGTGAGAATGAATGGCCTACTGTCCTCAGAGAATATCTGCTACAAGTAAATATCCTTGCTTTCTCCGTGGACAAGCAGGCCATATTCTCGCATGTGGGAATCCCTAGCTACTAAGCTCATCAAAAACAACAGTAGGACAATAGGACTTTGCAATGGGGAGGTGAAAAATAAATTAACCTGAAACTATAAAACTGTGTGAGAGTGCAGCCTAAAACAAAACAAAATGGGCCTGGGGGGGGGGGGGGGGGGTAGAGTTGGATCCCAACCAAATTCTGCAGCACAGTCTGTCCAAACTTAGCCAGCTGACCAAGAGATTTGGCCTGCTCTGGCGGGAGAGTCTGCCAAAAATCAGACATACTGCGCACCACGTTTTGCAAGTAGAGGCTTGTGTAGAGCTGGTAAGACTGTATGCAGGAAAAGCATAGAGGCCCGATATATCTTCCACCCAATAGAATCCAGGGTTCGAGCTGCTCTGCTAGGGGGCGCTGAATCATAGTGCCTGGAACTTCTGGCTCTTTTGAACGTGGATTCTACCACCAGGGAAAGATATGGCAACTGAGGCCTGATATGTCTTCCGCCCAAAGAATCCAGAGTTCCAGTTTCTCTGCCCGGGGGTGTTGAAGCATAGTGCCTGGAACTTCTGGCTCTTTTGAACGTGGATTTTACCACCAGGCAATGATGAAGCAACTGAGACCTGTCAAAACCTGGAGGACTTTGGATCCTATACATGGTATCAATCTTTTTGGGCAGGACCAGGACCGAGAGAGGGGACTCCCAGTTCAACTGAATATCTTTCAGGATCCAGATAAGCGGAACCACCACGTCCTCTCTAGGAGGAGAGTTGTAATCCAGGATCTCAAACAGTTCAGCCCTGGGTTTGTCTTCCATCTCCAGACGAACTGAAATGGCAGCCTGACAAAACCTGGTAAGGAAAGGCACTCAGGTGGAGACTTCCTCCTTTCCTCTGGAGGGGAGGGGTCAGATGGGATACCATAGGACTCCTCCTCTGAGAGCTACCTGGGGTTTTCATCCGAGAAGTACTTAGACCCCTTTTACTAAGGCACGCTCACGTTTTTAGCACACGCTAAAATTGCGGGCACGCTAAATGTTAGAGACACCTACGCATTCCTATGGGCATCTCTAACATTTAGAACGCCCACAATTTTAGCACGCACTAAAAACGTGAGCGTGCCTTAGTAAAAGACCCCCTTAGATTCCTCATCAGACGTCCATAAGTGCTCATTGGTGTTAAAGAGTGCCTCATGGGAAGGCCAAAACAGAGCCTGCCTCAAGAAAGAGGAACTACATCCTTGTCTGGAAGGGCGTCGAGGTGCAGGCTCCACCCGTGACTCTGGAAAAGCTTCCTCCACTGACATCGAGGGGGTGCCAGCATGGGTGTCTGTTGCCGCCAGTACCGCATGCAGCACTGGAGTCAGAGGCCTCACCGCTAATACACTCTGCAGAAGGAGCCCCACCAAATGCTCATGGAGCATGGCCTAGATGCGCTCATCACGGGCTGCTATTGGGAAAGGTTGGGGCCATCAGTTCAGAAGCAGCCTGCTGAACTGTCACGGTCAGTGCTCCTCCCGGTGCTAATGCTTCTCAGGGACTCAATCCCTTGGTACCCCAGAGCTCCAGGCACCATGTGTCGAGGGTGATCCATGCCAATGTTTCTTCGCCTTTGTCTGATACTGGTCACTGATACTCCTCAGTGCCGAAGAGGATGATGTCCAATCCCCATGTCTCCTCAGTGTCTGGTCTGATGCTGACCGGTCCCGGGAACCCTGTGTAGCAGCTGGCATCTAGGCAGATAGAGATCTGCTTGATGCACGCCCGCTCCCAGTGTCCGATAGGGGCCTAGCAGCCATATGGACTGATGCATCCAATCTCAGTGAAAGGCTCCAAAAAAAGATGCTCGCTCTGAGCCCGTCTTGCCAGCTGAGTCCTTTTCTTCATAAGAACACAAAGAATACAGCTGGAAGGGGTATGTTCAGGCTCCAAACAGTGGAGACGAAGAATGAGTGTCCTTACCAGAGAAGGTCCAACTGCACCGGGCACAGTGCTTGAAACCACTGGGTTCCTTCGATGACATAGAATGGAAAACAGCAGGGACCCTCGATGGTGATCTTAAAAACCGAAGAGGGCCTACGAAACACAAATAAAAAAAAAAAAAAGAAAGAAAACCCAGAAGTGGGGGAAAAATGAAACTAAACCCTAAGGGGAGAGGAAAACCCCCCAGTAGGGGGGGGAACCCCCAAATCCCCCAGGAAAAAAATCCCAGGCATAAAAAGTTGTTCTGTAAAGGTACAGCATCAGATGCAGTGAGGGAGCCGAGAAGCAGCATGTCTTCTCCTCACAGCAGATGGAAGACGACTCCTGGTCCCGTGCTCTCACAGCGGGAAGGAAGGCACTCGCACATGCGCAGTGGGGACACTGTTGCATGTGTTTAAAGCTGCATTATGCTTTTTAAGCGTTTCGCACCGGGCAACACGGATGCAGTCACCCACCTCAGAATATGGTGTGATTGTCCTCCAATAACGTTACATATCAATTTTTGATCCAGAGAAATTGTGTCGCATTTTGGATGGTAAATCTGCTCGGCCTTAATGCTATAGTTAATGAGGCAAAATAGATATTTATGTTTGGTTGTCACGTGCTCTTTTTTCCTCTTATATATTTCCTATTTCAGCCTCTCATGATTGGACTGTTAACGTCTCCCCTTTTTTTAAACTTTATATTTATTGAAAAATATTTCAAATTTACATCAAATCACAGCAATTTCAATAGCAGTGGAAACATACTTTGTAAACATATATACACAACGTAAAGGCAAATGATCATCCTTATCATAATCTTTAGTGTTTCCTCTATAGAGCTAAAATAGAGAGAGAGAGAGATCCACAAACAGGCAAAAGGGAGAGAAAAAACAAAAAAATTAGGAAAAAAAACCTGGCACTACTCTAGATCTCCCCTTTTTGTGGGCTAACTGGTTAATGTATTTTGATATATTAATCACTGTTTTCTGTATAAAGTTTTGGTGTAATAGACTGAGCATCTTTTTTTCAGCATGAAAAAAAATTGCTGCAGGTCAAATAACTCTGCCAGTTACATAGTTTAGGATTTTCTGATCTGAAGGGGGAGGGTTACCTTTGAATGCTAATCAAAAAATGTATTAAGTTAATCCAATAAAAAAAGGTATCATATTTTCTTTTCCATGTTTTGTTTTATGTCTATTTATTACCTTTAAAAATCAACTAACAGCTACCATACCATTTTACTCATGGTTTAGGAATAACATAGACCCGAGATAAAATGAGAGTACCCAAGACACTTCCTTCAATAAATTTGTCAGTTCAGAAGTACACTACAGCATGACTAAGACACTGAGGCTCATTTTCAAAGCACTTAAGGCTTATTTTACAAAGCCGTATTACCGATTCTTGATGCAGCAGTTGCAATGGAAGGATTTTAAAGATTGCTTTTCAACTCTGTCTGAGTGACAGACAGTGCACTCTGGGTTTGTGTTTTTGATTAAAAGTAATTCTGTGTGTGTGAAAATTATTTGGAATGTGAAAGAAGATAAGACACGGATCTAATTAATTTGGTATGTGTAGGGAGAGGTGGAGCACGTTTAAGGTTCAGGCTGGCCAACTGGACAGAGAAATGACCACATTCTCAAACATATTTTGTAAGGTGTGTTTACTTAAACAGAGAAATTCTCAAGCGCACTCTGCCAGAACTCTTATCCACACTCTTATCACCTCTCGCCTAGATTATTGCAACCTGCTTCTCACCGGCCTCTCACTTTGCCATCTCTCTCCTCTTCAATCAGTCCAAAACTCTGCTGTGCGTCTCATTTTCCATCAGAGTCGCTATGCTCACATTAGCCCTCTCCTCAATTCACTTCACTGGCTCCCTATCCGTTTCCGCATTCAATTCAAACTTATCTTACTGACCTATAAGTGCATTCACTCTACTGCTCCCCAGTACCTCTGCACTCTTGTCTCTCCCTACGCCCCCCCCCCCCTCAGGTACTCCGTTCTGTGAATAAATCTCTCATCTATCCCCTTCTCCTCTACTGCTAATTCCAGACTCCGTTCCTTTATCTCGCTGCATCTCACGCCTGGAATAGACGTCCCTAGCCTGTACGTCTAGCCCCGTCTTTGGCCGTTTTCAGATCCAGGCTAAAAGCCCACCTCTTTAACGCTGCTTTTGAATCCTAACCACTACTCACTTGCCCTGTACCCTTTTATCCCCACCTCTTTAATTCCCTTACCTCTTAGTTGTTCTGTTTGCCTGTTCTATTTAGATTGTGAGCTCTTTGAGCAGGGACTGTCTTTTCATGTATGGTGTACAGTGCTGCGAATGCCTTGTAGCGCTATAGAAGTGATAAGTAGTAGTAGTATTTATATATGTGATATTTCTTTATTATTGCTTCTCCTGATCTAGAGACTCCTGGCTTTGCTTGGACAGAGTAATGCATGACCAGTGAAGTGATATTTCTTTATGTTTCTCTTCAGTTTTATAGCTTAACCATTGTGTATCTTAGACAATAATGACTTATACACTCTCCATGTAAAGTGAACCTCTAATAAAAGTCTCATTTACCTAATACGAATCCAAAAGAATCCACAGTAATTGTTGAGCAGTCTGTGTTAGTGACTGATTAGGCAGGCTGTAAAACCAGAGCAATACACCAATATACAGAATGAAGCAAACAGAAAAGTGCCTATTCTTGCTTTTCTCTCTTAATGTATGTCAGAAGAATCAGGATACAATGAGGCAGAATTGAATACTAATATGTTGACAGTTATAACACATTCCATTTTCCTTATGTTGTTTTTACAATGGAGATTTGTCATAGTTACAAAATTGGAAACATTCCTTACTTATATATTAATAATATTCTTGTAGGGGGGAAAACAATTTCTTTACTTACCCATACAAAAAAAATGTACAATCTGTAGCCCATAAAATCGGAATGACACACAGGTAATTAGCAGACATAAAACGTGGAAAGCTATTAGTCCGAGCAGCCATGGCTCAGACCATTCAATTAGCTACAAATAAAGCAGAATTTTAAAATATTTAGTACTTTATCCAGCATACTGATTATCAATCCACTATCTATTGATTAGAAAGGGGGGGGGGGGAGAGGAAAGGGATTTTGGATTTAGTTCATGCCTTTTTCAGTTGTAGCTCAAGGCAAGTTAAATGTAGGTTCAGCAGGTATCTTCCTGTACCCAAAGGGTTCCAAGCTACAGGATCCTTTTACTAGGGCGTGCTAATGGATTTAGTGTGCGCAAAATAAGACACCCATTATATACCTATGGACTCCTAATCGTTAGTGCGCACTCCCAACACAGTTAGTACACCTTAGGAAAAAGACCTCTCAGCTTGTACCTGAAGCAAAGGAGGGTTAAGAGACTTACCCAAGATCAGAAAGAGCTGCAGTGGGATTTGAACCCGGCTTCCCTGTTTCTCAACTTGCTCCTCTAAACCATTAGGTTATTTGCTCCATTCCGTTTTCATTTTAACACAAGGGTCCCTTTTACTAAGCTGCGGTAGGGTTACTGCATGGGTAGTGCATGCCAAATCGACCCTACTGCCGGGGTAGCGCTGGTGTCCGGTGGTAGTTCCGAAGTTGGCGCATGTAGTTTCCGTGGTAGAAAATAATTTTCTATTTTCTACTGCAGGGACATTCCCAGAGGTAATCAGCAGAGCGGCCACATTGCAGTTAGCTCAGGCTGTCCATAATTCTGCCTTTCTTTCTCTGCAGACCTTTTCTAACTTTTAATATCCATAACATACGCCTATGTGTGTTTATTAATCAACACTGAAGATATTTTTTGCTCATTTGGAACTTAGAAGACGTTAGTTGGTACTTTTTGAGTATTTCTCTTCAAACGCTTATCACTTCGCAGCATGTTCTTTTATGTATCATTGAAACCTTGCCCTCATACATTCTGCACGCCCTCACTTTTTTTACATTGCATATTATCTGCTGTATAATCTGTCTATAATCATCTGTTCTTATTGTCTGTATTCATTCTTCAACACTATATATTTTTCAGATCAATACATTAAGTTCCTTATTCTTTAATGTCCTTAAAATGTGCTCTGTTGCATCAATATAAGTTTTAATAACTTAATTTTTAATGTCCATAGAATATACACCCTGTTGCATTATATAACTCTCAATGTCTTTTCGATGTACATTGCTGCGGTATTATTTTTTAGTTAACTTTTTAAAAAAGAAAAACATTTGTATAAATTTTACCAACATTTGTATTTATGTTATTTTACATTTTTGCTGTATTTTTACTTATATTTAAAGAGACTTCTGAGGCAGGCATATGTGTGCCGAAACATGGTACCATGTCGAGATTAAGAGTCTTCAATAAAAGTTTTTATTCATCATTGAACACTTCCTGGTCTGTCTTTGAAGTGCTTTGAACCACCTCCCACTCCTTTTTTTTTTTTTTGCTAGTCATATTTCTCCAACTTCCTAGGCAGGGTAAATGTCACATTTTCCATATTTGAAATAGTAGCAGCCCTGCAACACCACTCACAGTGCTGGTTGCTTGCCACTGGAAATGGATGATACTCTCCTCCCAGCAACAGATACACTCATCTTTGTCATAAAGCCAAGAAGGAAGCAGTCAACGGTAAAGTGTAAAGTAAACTTACAGATCTCTGCAATAGTATTCAAGGTTTTTAGTCCCAAATAAGGGATGAGGACAATGCCACAAAAAAAAAATAAAACCTACCTTGTTGTCCCTCCCCCCCCCCCCCCCCCCCCACTCTGAGTGGATGGCAAATAAACCCATTTCCGTAACAGAAGGGGAATGGAGATTTTAATTTGAATGCTACGAAAAAAATAATTATGCGTGCAGATGTCATAACCAACGTGGAATACTTAGCTCATTCTGCATTACGCTATTTTTGCTGTGTTAAGCGTGCGTTAGCACTTAACGCATCTTAGAAAAAAGATCCTTAAGTTGTTTGAAAGTAAAAACCTGAAAACTATAAATTGCCCTGCAAAACTGCTTTAGCTGCATCCCAGACTACAAATAAATCTGTTCTCCCTGTACAATTAAAGTAATTGTAAATAGACCAACTGATTTATAAACCATCCATGTAAGCTGGGTTAGCCAACTGACTGCTTATGACCCACAACTTAAAATCTCTTAGAAACATGCAATTTGTTATAATGGCTCAATAAGAGGTGATACAGGTTTCCAGGGGGAAAGGGCTTCCCCTTTCCTCCTCAGGCAAAGGCTACAGAAAACCTACTCTATGAGGAAAGGCTAAAGGGGGCATGATAGAAATCTATAACATACCGAGTGGAATGGATAGATGTGAATCTCTAGTTTACTCTTTCCAAAACTACCACCCTATGAGGAAAGGCTAAAGAGGCCACAATAGAGATCTATAAAATATTGAGTGCAGCAGATAAATGTGAATCTCATTTACTTTTTCCAAAAATACTACTATATGAGGAAAAGCTTAAAAGGCCATGATAGAGACCTATAAAATACTGAGTAGAACAGATAAGACATGAATATCTTCTTTACTATTTCCAAAAACACAAGGACAAGGGGGCACGCAATTAAGCTACCGAGTAGTACATTTAAAACAAATCTGAGAAAATATTTCTACACTCAACATGTAATTAAACTCTGGAATTCATTACCAAATAATGTGGTACAAGCAGTTAGCTTAGCAGAGTTTAGAAAAGGTTTAGATAATTTCCTAAAAGTCCAGATGGACTTGGGAAAATCTACTACTTATTTATTGGATAAGCAGCATAAAATCTGTTTTACTTTTTGGGATTTTGCCAGGTACTTGTGACCTGTATTGGCCAGTTGGAGGCCAGTTGGAAACAGGATACTTGGTTTGATGGACCACCTTCAGTCTGTCCCATTATGGCAGTACTTATGTTCCTATGGAGATTTTATGCCTCTTGTATCCATTTTTCTTGCCATTTCCCCGTCGTCTTACCCTACCCTCTATGCCATCACAATTGTAGTTCTACCTTTCTTTATTATATTTTCGATTGTAAAACACACTGAAGGTTTCCGTAGGGCAGGCAGCAAATTTAAATAAACTTGAAGATTAAAAGCAGGATCCTCCTCCTGCAACTTGGCAGGATCCTCCTCCTGCAACTTGGTGTCAGGGGATCCAAAGAGTGTGCAGAGTCTCTAAACAGTCACTACGACGAGATAATAATCCTTCAAGCTGAAATTCATATTGGAAAGCAATGGGAAATCTCCACCAGTACCTTACTTCATGTGCCTCCAGCCATTTAATAAGAGGATGGAAACAGTGCTGCTTCTCCAAAGTCATTACAGAGAGAGAGAGAGAGAGATCAGGAAAGATTTTGATTGGTTCCCTTTATATTTGAGAGCCAACACATTTGGTCTTGTTGACTAGTAATTGTTTACCTTGGAAAGAATAGAAGCATACCACAATGGGGGAGCAGTAGCTAACAATGACTTTTTGGGGAAAGTTCTAATCATTTTAGTGCTGAAACAAGGCCAAATCCAAATTACAAAATGCAAAAACCAATTTGGTGGGTCTGTACTTTAAAGTGACTCTGCAAATCACTGGCAGAAGCCAGCAGGCTCTCTTTCTACAGAATGCCATCAGCTGTGTGACAGCACCCCCCCCCCCCCCCCTTGATAAATGAAGCAAATAAGCTATTGCTTCTTTGTTTCACTTCTCTCCATAGGCTTCACTCAGTCTCTCGCACTCTCATAACCCAGCCTTCACCAATTCTCTTGCACTCTCATATCTGTAAATCACAGGTAACTGAAGTGCTTTATGAAGAGCAGCCTCAGAAACCTGTTTCCCCCACTTCTACACTGCGATTCAACTCCCTGTAAGCTTGAGCCACATGAAACCACAAGGCCTGCCTGAACTTCCTGAACCAAATCCCATTAGACTTCCTCAACTTCCTGCACCATATGGCTCAAGCTTACGGAGTTGAATCCTGGTGTGGACGTTGAAATGAGCTGTTTATGAGGGGGCTATGCAAAAGGTTAAAGATAATCTGGAAATGTGAAATCCTGGATACCTGGCGACCTGGGATTTGGTAATTACTGCCTACAGTGCCTAATGCCCTGTAGGGAACCAGCACTGGCAAGAGATGGTGTGGCAACTTTCTTAAAAAGTAAATTTAAGTCCAAATTCCTGTTAACACATGTTAGTAATTCAAGCCTTTAAAAGCGGAAGATTAGAACAGGTGGCTGAAAACGTGGGCAACCTGCCAGGTTCAAGTCCCAATTCAGCTCTTTGTGATCTTAGGAAAGTCAATTAACCCTCCATTGTCTCAAGTACAAACAGGGTGTAAACCCTATGGGGACAGGCAAATACCTACTGTACCTGAACGTAACTCACCTTGACATACAACTAGAAAATACAACCTAAATCCAAAATCTCTTTCCCTTCCTCTTTCCCCATGTTGTAAGTCCTCTAAAGACAGGGAAATACAGTACCTGAATATAACTTGGCAAAAAGCAGAGCCACACACAGGTAAAACTGAACACATATTATTCTTGCTACACCCTATTCAATTTTCCCTTCGATCTTCTTACCATCCTCCTTACTATCCCCTACATTAAAATAATAAGCACAAAATATAATACTCCTGCTTTGCCAAGGGCCAGTAAAACTTAATTAACCACCAATATTCAACATCGCTCAATCATAGCCAAATGCTAAGAAAACAGCTTTCAAAACTCATAACTAAAAATCCGGATCTTAACCAATGAAGCAAAGAAAACAAACAAACAAAATATCACAATCCAATCAAACAGCATCTGTTCCACAAATACCAAATCACAAGCATTGGGCCGTTTCACTCTCACACGCCCTACACCACCCCTCTTCACACTCATTCGAGCCTCCTCCCTATGATTGTCTACCAACTCTCCCCGCAGTCCAGCAAGTCTATCCTCCCCGTGACCCCGTCCGCGACCCACCACCCCTCCCTCAATCTCAAACTCTCCCATCCTACCTGCCAACTGAAGCCTAACATCATCAAACCAGTCACACAACTTTCTTCTCTAACGCCCCGCCCCCTCTAATTCAACTTCGTTCTCGCCCTCCGTCAGCTGCGTCCCGCCCTACCGGAAGCAGGAAGCTACGTCTGAGGAAGGCGGGGCGCTGGAGAAGCGAATGAGTTGCGGCCAAAGAGACAGTAGAACGGTTGACGTCAAAAAGATGAAGCCGAACCTTCCGCGCAGCCGCCACATAGTTCAGAACAAAAGAAACCCGAAGTTAGATTGAGAACAGGAGACGGTACGACACTTTCTTGCCCGTTATATTAGTTGAAGCCAGTGGGCGTAGCTTGCTTGCAGTAGGCGGAGTCACAAGTACACCCAAAACGCTATTGAAATTGAAAGCAACAATAGAAGATAGTATATCACAAACAGCTTCAAAAATTATTGTAGCTGGTGGAAACGGCACTAATAAAGAATGTATTTTGTGATAATTTTTCTGCACTGTTATATACAATACAGTACTACATGGACAAACTTTAGTGAGGATATCCTGTTTACTGATGGGTTCATCTTAACTGTTGTGATAATCTGCCTTGAGAAGCCTGGTGTTATAAAGATTGGAAGTATAATTAAATCACATTTTCCCCCTCATCTTTTTTGTACAAATGGATTATTGTTTTAAGCATGTTTCAGGGACAAGTGGTGTTCATAAGTTAAAATAATAAGTTAGATATTTTCATCCATTCATGCAGATCTCTCATTTGTTTAAACATAACTAAATAGGCTATAAGCTCCTAATGCAGTCCACTGGTTTTCTTATATTTGTTCTTGTGATGATTTATACTGTGCCAAAACTGGAAATACAGTGAGACAGAATAATATAATTCAGTAACATCCAAAACTTATTTTTTAATGTTTTAATCATCTTTATTCAAAGCACATCCTATATAATAATTCTCACCTCCAACGTTCTATGGTCTTGCTGCCAATGTCCATGGCTTTTTCCTGAGTTGGTCTGCTAGGCTCCGTAGATCAGGCTGATGTCACCGTAGACATTGTGGCCACACCCCTGGGGGTGGGGCTGTCATGGGAGTGGGCGTGGCGCGTGACGTGGGCTCGCGGCAAGTTGAAGCGGACCAGTCATAGCCTTGCGGACATTTTGTTCAACCGCCTCCTGCACCCTTCCACCTCCCACAACAACTCATTCCTTACCGAGTCCGACCGGAGCCAAGGATTTCATTGAACTGGTTTAGCAGAGAACAGAACTCTGGTGGAAAAGGTGTTTTTCTTTTGTTCTGAGCCGAGGAGAAAGTTTTGTGTTCGGGTTGTGAGGGCGATTTTTTGAGTGCATGTTAACTGAGGGAAATAAACCCCAAGCAAAGCACGGGTCGCCATTTTTTGTTTTTCCGGAGCAACACTAAACGGAGGACGCAGGATGACCGGGGGCACCTGGGAGGCTGGCATGTGCGACGGAGTATCAGCTTTCCGGTGTGTCAGGAGTAGAAGGGGTACTTTTCGGTGGCTGCTGCCCCTGCTGTTCTCCGCAGCGGTTTTCTGGAGGTTTAGTGCCGCTGAAACGGACTTTTCCATCCTGAACGAAGCGCAAATCTTGGCAGCTCAGATGAGGAAGCTGGCGATGTAGGAACTGGGGGTACTCACTATGCAGGTGTGTGTGTGCCCGCACCCTGTCCTGGTCCTGGTGCTTTGGTGCCAGGGTGCAGTTAGAGGGGTGGGGGTGGAGAGAGAGAGGTGAGGGTTTCAGATGCCAGGGTGCAGTCAGTGGGGTGAGTGTCAAAAAGCAGAGGGATTACTGCCAAGGAGATCGTGGGATGTTTGGTGGAGAGAGGAGGGACTATGGTAGGGTGAAATCAATGGGTTGGGGAATAGGGAGGCTCTGGTGCTGAGTTTTAACAGGGTAACGACCCTGGAACTGGCAGGGAGGGAGGGAGGGGGGGCCCTGGCACACACTCTCATTCTCACACACACACTCTCTCTGTCACACACTTGCACCCAGTCTCACTCTCTCTTTGTCACACACACACACTCGCACATTCACTCTCTCTCAAAAATACACACTCTGAGGAAAACCTTGCTAGCGCCCGTTTCATTTGTGTCAGAAACGGGCCTTTTTTACTAGTATTTGAATATTATTATTATTATTTGGTCCCAGGCCTGACTTTGGTTCAGGATTTAAAATCAGAGAAAACCTTGTGTTGTGCTGCTACTGAGGTTTACAGTGAACCATAGTGAATGAATTGATGCTGCCATCAAGCACAACTGTAACTTCCACTGTCTAGAAGGTGGTCACCACTTAATTGCATGTGTGTGTGGGGGAGGGGGTACAACCATAAGGAAAAGGTCAGATTACCAATGACAAGGCTACATGGAGGGTGCAGCACAGAGTCAACAGATTGTTCTTGTATGTAACCTTTTCTTTGCACAGGTCAGGGTGAAAATGGCCAAAGGTTGGTCAGTGTTGCCTATAGAGTCTGTGTAGGCATATCAGAAAAGGTTTGCAGAGAGCATGGAGATGTCACTTCTTTGCAATTGTTAAGGGAGTGGGGCCCATGTACTTGAAAAGAACACACATGACTACAGATGTATGCCAGAATAAAAACATCTATTTTCTAAAAAAAATTTAAAGTGAAAATAAAGTATCTGTGGGAGGGGGTGCGGAGAAGAGGGAGGCAAGCAACCCTAGGAGAAGAGAAGGTGAGATGTCAGGAGGTGAGTCAGCTAAGGGAATAGATGAGTGCCTAGAGAGGATATCCACAGCTGCCCCAGAATCTGGATCATCCTTTCTCTGTAGTGGTGGCCTGCTCTACTGCAGCTCTGTGGCCACTGCCCCATCTCCTGAAGGCATTGAGAGGGGAGCTGGAATTCCTTCAAGAGCTCCCAGAGGAGATTGTGCTGTGGCAGCATGAGCTGTCATAGATGGCTGCAGGTCACTGCCCAGGCCTCCTTCGACCTCCAAAATTAGCACCATCTCCTGCCCTATGTCCTCATCTCCTTGGCAATTGGGGGAGGCATGGAGGGAGAAGTAGTAGGGAGTTCCATAGGCTGAGATGCCTCTTTGATTTCAGGTGAGGGGGGGCACCTACTGTTTCTTGTGCTGCTAGTGGGGCAATTCCTGCACGTGTATTGTGTCTGGAATGTGGAGGAAAAGCTGGTTAGTTTTGTGAAAGTGAGTTGCACAGCACAGGGACTAGATCTATCAATGGCTAGACATTATTTGGTTGTCCTAAGAGTACTATTGCTCTAGCAGGAGATTAATATAGAACAAAGGAAAACAGACACAAGAGATTTGAGTATGGTGAGAAGTAAATTGATACATTTAGTCTAGTTGCTAAAGGTGTATGGAAATGGGCTAAGAAGATCCAGCCATTGGGTCAAAAGGATAGGTTGAATGGGATAATGACAGGGGACTGGATATTAAGGCAAAGATGCAGCTGGATGTGTATTATCAAGTCCGGTTGCATGGATAGGTCTACTGAAACGTATGTGTGTTAAAGCCCATAGGGCATGGAGAGAGAGGGAAGGAAACAAGTGTTGTGAATAGGTATGACTTGTTTTGTATTAATACAAGTGTTTGTGGGTTTTCCCCATTTTTGTATTGCAATTGTTTCTTGTGTATTTTAATTTGAAATGTTTTTTCTATCTATCTATCTATCTATGCAGTAGCTTAACTTCAGTATTAAACAATCCACAACTTGGCCCCAGCCAGACTTGTGTGGCAAACAAGGCAGTATAGAAAATTTTAATAAATGATAAATGAATGATAAACAATACAAGTATAAAGGACTTCCATAAGGCTCCATAGTAATTCTTTTCCTACCTTAGCTATTCTTCTGCTACTTAATACATAGGTTATGAAAGGTTTTCCCCTGTCATCCCTGGGCCCCTCTGGCTTGTCTCTCCCCTGGAGTTTTACTTGGGAACCTAAACAGCTGGACCTTAAGGAAGCATTTGATATGGTGACTTCCAATATCATGTTATGAGAACTGAGTTCTATGGGAGTGGCAGGCAAGGTCTTTAGCTGGTTTAGTGTTTTTCTGAAGAATCACACAATATAAGAGTTTTATGGCATGGAATTTCATCTACATCTTGGCATATATTTTGTGGTGTACTTCAAGGTTCACGTGGAGGGGCATAATCGAACGAAAACGTCTATCTCCATGGGCGTTTATCTCCGAGAACGGGTCCGTGAAGGGGCGGACCGAACCGTATTTTCGCAAAAAATAGACGTCCATGTTTTATTCGACAATTTGTGAGCTGGGCGTTTTTGTTTTTCTGTGATAATGGAAAATGAAAGCGCCCAGCTCAAAAACGAATAAATCCAAGGCATTTGTTCGTGGGAGGGGCCAGGATTCGTAGTGCACTGGTCCCCCTCACATGCCAGGACACCAACCGGGCACCCTAGGGGTCACTTTTATTGTAACGGGGGTAGGAATAAAAAGGGAAAAAAATACTTACCTGGGGTCCATTTTGGGGGCTCCGGGGCTATTTTTGGGGCCGGAGGGCGTCCGGGGCCGGGACGAGTGAGGGGAGCGCTGCCGGAGGTGCTCCTGATGGAGTTCGGCCTCGTTTGGGCCGGCGGCAGTGGCAGCAAGCCAGCGCTGCTTGGGGCAGGCAGCGCCATGATTTTTGGCTTCCGGGGACGAGTGAGTTCCCAGGGCCGAAGAGGGGAAGTGGCGCCGTTGTTCCGGGGCGCTGGTTGGTTGGGGCCATTTTGTGGGGCCGTCGCAGAGGCGGGGGCGTCGAGGGAGCGTCCCAGGCGTGTGTTGTGGGAGCCGAGAAGAGGCGGCCGAAGAAGAGGACGTCAGCGCGAGAGTGCATGAGGCGGCGCGCCTCATGCACGAATCGCGAACGCGCGTCTTCGCGTCTAGGCCGAAGCCGGGGCCTAAATTTTGGGCCGGTTCCGGTTGTTTTTTTATTTTTACTCCGTTTCGGCTCCAGGACTTCCGGGACTGGATCCAGGGGAAGTCTACAGGTGAGGGGAAAATCCTGGTTAAGGTAAGGGGTCTTTTGACCCGAAATTTTAATTTATTTATTTTTAAATTGTACAAATAGGGTTTTTGATTTTTTAAAAATCAGGGATTTGTTTAATTTAAATTCTGTTTTTGGATTTGGGGTTAGGGAATTTTTTAGGATTTTTGTAGTACTTTAGTTTTCTAATTTTTGTATTTTAAATAGGAGTTTTTGACAGGAGTGGGTTTTATAGGGTTAGGAAAGGGTTAATTTTTTAAATTCGATAGGGTAGGTCCGGGAGGGGAGTTGGAAATTTTTGGGATAGTTTTTGGGCGGATTTAGGGATTTTGAATGGGTTTAGAACAGTTTATTTGAGGGCGGACATTGGAATTTGGGATTTTTAAAATTGAAAAACAGGGATAGATAGAGAATGGGGGATTTAATTTTTGGGCCAAATTTTAAGGGTTTTGGGTAAACGGTAGGGGGCTAGGATTTTTGGAAATATTTTTACATTGAAGTCTATGGGATTTTTTTATTCAAAATGGTGCTGGAGCAGTGCTGCTCAACATTCCGCAGGTCAGCTTGGCCAGTTTAGAATTTTAAAAAGAGATGGTGATTGACTGAGCTGACTGCGGAATGGCAAGCCAGTGCTGGTCTCCTTGGCAACGGGGTTTGGGCAGTTGGTCAGAATGTGTTTGGGAGTCAAGGTGAGAGGAGGTGTGGTGTGTGTTGGGAGTGTGAGAGAGGGGTTTGAGGGAAGGAAGAGGTAGAGGTTTGAGAAAAATTTGGGAAAGTATTGAAAAATAGGATATTGGTTAGAGTATAGGCTGTGTAGAGTATAGGTTAGAGTTAATATTCATTTTTATGGGGATTTGGGAATTTGGGGTATTTTTAGAAAGTTGGGGGGTTGGAATAGTGAATAGGGTATATGGGAAGTTGGGGTAAAGTGAATAGTCTAAATTAATATTAGAATTTAGGAGAGTTAAGTGAGTTTAAAGGTTAAGTTAATAGAGTGGGGATAGGTATAGGGGTAAAGTATGGAATGTTCAGATTATAATTAAGAGTATAGTAGTGGAATGAGAGGTATGTTTGCATGAAGACTACCAAACATATTTGATAGGAAAGTTAGATAAAATAAAAGTTTAATTAGAGAGTGTAAGTTTATAGGATAGGGAATTGTTTAATTATTTTGATTTTATTAGCTAGACGGCACAGTATAAAATTGTTATGGACACTAGGTATCCTGGTACCTGGTCAGCGAAGGGAGGGTATTGCTTCCATTTATTTTATTATAGAGTGAGGTTTAGGAGGAAGAGCCGTCACCTGCAAAGAATCCTGGAAAAGCTGACACTGCAATTACAAGGGCCCCAACGCAAGCAAGGTTCACCGGTGCACTGGAGAAAGAGGAACAGCCTACAGCTAAGTGACTGTACAGAGAATTCTGTGGCTGGGGGTAAAGGGAAAACAGGGAGGTTAGGTACCCTGAGAAAGAAGAGAAAACAAATCAAACAAAATTACTTACCTGGACCTGGAAGTTGGGTGTAGACTCTGTAAAACAGAAAAGTGAACACAAAGAATCACATTCTAGGAAAATACTATTTAAGGGAATACTTAAAAATTTCAGGAAAGGGTAAGGAAATAAAGAGGAAAAGAAAACAAAATACTTATCTGACATATAAGCTGGTGCAGCACTGAAATTCGACCTGTAAGAAAAAGAAAAAGAATGTATGGTAGATTTGGGGGTTTAAGAAATATTTATTATTTTTATTGAACTATTTTTACTATTATATTGAAAAGTTTTTGAATAAATGTTATTTGATTACATAAAAAACCATCTGATCGCTATCTGATTTTGGGAGTTTGGCAGGTCCTTGAATTTTAGTTTATTTTCCTCTCCTGGTTTACGAGATCAGGAGACGAGGTTAGTGATTGTACTCATCCTCTGACCTTGGTGATTGGGATCTCAATTTGGCAGTCACGACTACAATCATCTGGCTGTTGAGATCTTTACTTATTACAGCATACCCAAGGCTGAGGGGCTGTGGTACATTACAAAAACAAAAAAAAGGTAAAAGAGCTCCCAGGTGCATAGCACCCTTCCCTTGTGTGTTGAGCCCCACAAATCCCCCTCAAAACCCACTGCCCACAAGTCTACACCATTACTATAGCCCTAAGGGGTGAAGGGGGGCACCTACATGTGGGTACAGTGGGTTTGGGGGGGGGGGTTGGGCGACTAAGCATTAAGCAGCACAATTGTACCAGGTGGGGGGGGGATGGGCCTGGGTCCACCTGCCTGAAGTCCACTGCACCCCCTAACAACTGCTCCAGGGACCTGCATACTGCTGCCAGGGAGGTGGGTATGACTTTTGAGGGTGAAAATAAAAAGTTGTGAAACATCATTTTTTGTGGTGGGAGGGGGTTAGTGACCACTGGGGGAGTCAGGGGAGGTCATCCCCGATTCCCTCTGGGGGTAATCTGGTCATTTAGGGCACTTTTTGGGGCCTTATTCGTGAAAAAACAGGGTCCAGGGAAAGTGCCCTAAATTCTAGCTACAAACGCATACTTTTTTTCCATTATTGGCGAAAGGCACCCATCTCTGTTTGGGTGATAACCATGCCCCAGTCCCGCCTTCACCACGCCCCCATCAACTTTGTACGCTTCCGCGATGGAGTGCAGTTGAAAACGTCCAAGTTTGGCTTTCGATTATACCGCGTTATTCGTTTTTGTGAGATAAACGTCCATCTCCCGATTTAGGTCAGAACTTGGGCGTTTTTCTCGTTCGATTATAAGCAGGATTGTCACCCATTTTGTTTAATGTATACTTATATTTATTAGGTAAAATTTTTACATCTTATGAAGTATCATATTATTCTTATATAGTATTATTTTTTTTCCATATATTGATTCCTGGAATCCACTTACCAACTGATGGATACGGTTTTCGGACTTGTCCTTCATTGGATGAGTCAGAGAGGTTTAAAGTTGAACCCAAAGAAAACTAAGAATCTTGTGGGTGGGAGGAGGTAAATGTCTTATACTGAATGCATCTTCGACTATCGCAGGTACACAAATTACATTAAGTGAAGAGATTAAATTGTTGGGAGTTTACTTGGAATCTTATTTGTCTATGGATCTGCATCTGAACTTTTTGATCAGAAAAATATATGGTAAATTGAGACATGTTAGATATGTTTGTTACGTGTGAATGGTAAGTCAAGCAGTAATTTGCTTATTGTGGATTAAGTGGAGGAGTAGCCTAGTGGTTAGTGCAGTGGACTTTGATCCTGGGGAACTGAGTGCAATTCCCACTGCAGCTCCTTGTGACTCTGGGCAAGTCACTTAACCCTCCATTGCTCCTGATACAAAATAAGTACCTGAATATATGTAAACCACTGTGAATGTAGTTGCAAAAACCTCAGAAAGGCAGTATATCAAGTCCCATTTCTCTTAATAGTGTCCTCATGGGGCTGCTTGAATGTCTGTCAGATACCCTGAGTACAAATCCTTCAAAACACTGCTGCTAAATTGATCTTTGGGGATTCAAGGTGGGATCATTCAACCCTGTTTTTTATAGCATTGTATTGACTGCCTATTCAGAGCAGATTTGAGTTGAAAACTTTACTAATGCTTTTAAGATTATTCATGGTCTAGCTCCCTCTTACAGTATATTGCCACGTGGTTGTTTTGGTATGTCCCTAAGCAAAAATCATACTCTGAAGATCAATGTACAGTTGCTTTCCTATCACCTAGAATGTTTAATTCATTAACATGGGGGTCCTTCCTTGTGGAACTCCTTACTGTTACACCTGCACTTGCAACAAGTACAGTATATGGACAATTTCAAAGAGGTTTAAAGACATGTCTGTTTAAAACTATTATGGATAATTTTAGTACACTACTAGGATACTCTAAGGGGGTCTTTTACTAAAAATTAGCACAAGTTATCTACAGCAGGGCCCATTGGAATAAAAAGGGTCCTGTGAGAGATAACGTGCTAACGTTTAGTAAATGAACCCCTAAGTTAGGGCTTCTTTTACAAAGCCTCGCTAGCGATTCCCACCCGGCAAATGAAAGGAAGCTGATATAAATTGAATGGGCTTCCACTCATTTGCTGCACCAAGAATCAGTAGCACGGCTTTGTAAAAGAGGCCCTTACTTCCTTGGCAAGTATAATTTAGCTGCTGAAATGTAAGGGGTTCTGTGTATTGTATGTATAAGTGAAATTTTGATGTAAACAACTATAAAATGTTTATTGGCTTTTTAAAACATATTTTATTATACTCCACCTTGAGCTGTTACAATGGTTAAGCAGACTATAAATGTGTAATTAAATTAAATTAATTAAACACCGAAAGTAGGGACAATTTCAGTATGCCCTCTTTCCTTAACGTCAACTTGCTTCTGTGTCTTGGAGAAAGTGGAAAGCTCCATATCTGTTGTCAGGTCTTGGAACAATTTCTGGGCAGTGACGTTGATGCCCAGTCATGCCCACATTTGTCTCACCTATAAATCAATGCTTCATTGTCAGAATATAAATAATGTACCAATTAATTAGGGAAACATAAGTTATAAGAATTGTCATTATCGGTCAGACCAAAGATTTATCTAGCCTACTTTCCTGCTTTCAACAGTGGCCAAGCCAGGTCACAAGTATCTGGCAGAATCCCAGAAAGTAGCAAGAATCCTGCTACCTACCTCCAGGGATAAGTAGCAACTGCCAGGTCTACCAAACTGTCTATGGACTTTATCTCCAGAAATGTGTTCAATCTTTTGCTAGTTGCTTTTCCCACATCCTTAGGCAACAAGTTCAAGAGTGTAACTATGCTTTGTTTGAAAAATATTTTTCCTATTTGTTTTAAAAATAATACTTTGTAAATTCATGATGTCACCTAATATTTGTAGTTTTTGAAAGAATGAACAATTGATTTGCATTTTCCCATTCCACTCCATTGAGGATTTTGTAGATCTCTATCATATCCCTCCTCAGCCATTTCTTCAAGCAGAAGAGTCCTAACCTTTTTAGTCTTTTCTCATATGAGTGTTGTTCCATTCTTTTGATCAAATACATTTTTGAAGATAGGTCCTTCAGATCAAATTTGCAGCAGCCCAATATTTTCAATTGAAGATAACTATACCCTTGACACTTAGCACAAATTCCTGGGGTTCAGGTTGATAGCTTACTATGGAACTTCAGGTTAACCAGTTATTAAAGAAATCCTTTTTCCTTCTGAGAAAGTTAAGCTAAATGCTGGTAAAACAAAAATGATCTTGCTAAATATTTTGACACCACCATTTATGGATAATGCACTCCCTTTAAAGAACATATGGTTGAAAAATGAAACAATATTGAAGGTGCTTGGTGTCTTCTTTGATCCTATGTTGAACTCTGAGTATCATGGTTTTGTTTTTTTGTTGTTACATTTGTACCCTGCGCTTTCCCACTCATGGCAGGCTCAATGCGGCAGGCAATGGAGGGTTAAGTGACTTGCCCAGAGTCACAAGGAGTTGCCTGTGGTTGGAATTGAACTCAGTTTCTCTGTTCCCAAGGACCAAAGTCCACCACCCTAACCACTAGGCCACTCCTCCACTTAACCAAGCAGATTTTCTAGAAACTGAGGCAATTGAGCAGAATAGCAGAATAGACAAATACTTCTTTTTACCCAGGTCAGTTTAATAGTCCATGCCCTTATAATTGGATTATTGTCCTTATCTTGGTTACTCATGGATGTTATGTCAGAGACTGCAGACACTACAGTGTCTGCAGAGTGGAGGAGTAGCCTAGTGGTGAATGCAGCAGACTCTGATTCTGGGGAACTGGATTCAATTCCCACAGCAGCTCCTTGTGACTCTGGGCAAGTCACTTAACCCTCCATTGCCCCTGGTACAAAATAAGTACCTGAATATATGTAAACCGCTTTGAATGTAGTTGCAAAAACCTCAGAAAGGCAATATATCAAGTCCCATTTCCCTTCCCTACTGCAGGCAGATTGCTCTGCCAGGCAAGCAAATGGGAAAGAACAACTCTGTTGTTGAGTCAACTGCACTGGCTTCCTATAGAAGCACAAACACTGTTTAAATTATATATGTTAATATTCAATATTATTCATGGTTCACACCTCTGCCATTCACTTTGATTCTGTCATTTTCTTCCTCCGGTAAAAGTTTTCGTTCAAATGGTCAGTTAAAGCTAAATTAATACCATCTGTTGTTGGTATTAGAAACAAACGTTCATTCTCTAACAATCTCATATCAATCTGCAAAGACTTGGAATGGTTTGCCAAAAGAAATTAGGCTGGAAACAAACAGTGAAATATTTAAGAAACATTTAAAAACATTTTTAGTTAAATTATATTTAAATGACTAAGGCCCCTGTTTACAAAGCTGCGCTAGTGGCTTGCGGTGCGGTACTGCTGATACAGTCTGTCAGAAGTGAGTTCAAACCACAAAGGATTGTGTCGGGGGCATTTTGAAGATGGGATTAGGGCATGCCTAACACTTGGATGTTTTAGAGCCATGATGGAACAAAACAAAAATCCCCAGGCCTGAAACCAAGATATTTTGGTCTAGACCTGTTTTCAGAATGAATAAGGCACAAAACTAAGTGAACACTGGAGAGAACCAAGGGTGATCCCTCCAGTATTCCCCAGTGATCACTGACCCCCTCCCACCCCCAAAAAATGTGAATAAAAATATGACTTACCAGCCTCTATGACAACTGCAGATATTAAAGTCAGGTCTATTAAAGTAGCATGCAGGTCCCTGTAGTAGTGTGGTGGAAACTGTGACCCCTACCCAAGGTCACCAAAACCCTACTGTACCCACATATAGGTGCCCCTTCACCTATAAGGGCTATTATAGTGGTGTACAGTAGATTTTAGGTGGGTTTTGGAGGGCTCAGGGGACAAGATAAGGGAGCAAAGGTGAGATGTGTACCTGGGAGCATTTTTATGAAGTGCACAGAAGTGCCCTCTAGGGTGTCCCATTGCTCTCCTGGGATGTCTGGGGGACCATTCTACTTAAAAATGCTGGCTCCTCCTACATCCCAATGGCATGAATCTCTACCTTTTTTACCTATTCATTTTTTTTCCGAAAATGGACCAAAAAAACAAAATGTCCAAATCACAAAACCTTGTTCAAAACACTATTTTTTGAAAAAAAAAAAGACATTTTTCTTTTTTGAAAATTATCTTCTTTCCCATTCGGATTTTGGATGTTTTGTGAAAGACGTCCAAACTCGGACTTAGACATCATATTGAAAATGCCCCTCCACATGCTCCCCTTTATCCAAAATGTAGCAGATTGGTTAAAGCCATGTTAACTCTGACCCATTAAACCATGCTTGTGAATGTATTCAGTAAGAAGTTCAGTATTACTAGTATTAGAGTTTTAGGGAGAGCAGTAGGAGTACTTTTCAAATGAAAATCAGAAAGTACGAAGGAGAGGAGACTGACTCTCCTTCCAGTATGAAGCAAGTTGAAAATGACCTGCCTGAGTGAGCTGAGCCTTTTCTTTCTGAGGGATAACATTCTAATGGTCTTTTAGTTCTTCCCATTTCTGCTGCTCATCAGATTAAAAACAATGTTTGTTTGTTTTTTCTTTTTTTAAAGGACTCTTACAGCCACTTCTTCATGTCCATTCATATATTTATTCCTTCAATGTGTTTTACTAGACAGCCTTTAGAACAATGTAACACAGCAGTTTACAAAATGATATTACATTACATTATAAAGGGCTTATAATCAGCAGCTACCAATATAGTTCACCGCAGGTTACATAACCATTGATAATTAAACCATTTGTTCAAATAAACACATTATAAAGAGGGACAGCCTAATAAGAAAAGGAAGAAGACACAGATTTTACAGACAATTTAACACATAGGACCTTTTTACTAAAGGGTTGGTGCATAGCAACAGGCTTGTTATGCGCCAATCCAGAACTACCGCCGGGCTACCGCTGGAGCCCAGGTGTAGTTTCCAACCCCAATGCGCGCCATTTCTGGGACTACAAAAATATTTCTATTACCCGGCAGCAATCAGGCAGCGCTGTGCCTGCCCAGTTACTGCCGGGTTAGTGCGGGAGTTCTTACTGCCACTTCAAAGGGTGGCAGTAAGTGCTCCCCCCCCCCCCTGAAATGGTCACACGGCAAGTGGCTCACTTGCTTCACAGGCATTTCTTTTGCAGCAGAAAAGACAACCTTTTACCTGCTATGGTAAAAGGAGGCCTCAACGTGTGTCAAAAACATGTGCTGATGCTAGCACAGGCCCCATTTTACCCCATAAATAGCAAACCAGTGTGACAATACATAAAACAGAGCAAAGGAATTATAGCTAGCACAGTAATGCCAAAACTGACACCTAAGGTAGGGTTAAAAATCTTGACAGCAAGATAAAAATCTTAAGCTTTACATATTAAACTGTACTTCTAGACTTTTTAATGTTGCTCTAATTTTGTTTTGCAGGTTGTTTTAAATTCCGTGGTGCAATAAGCGATGAATACAGTAGATGGCAGCCTTATCACTTCATTAAACTTAGCACAATTTTTTTTTTTTTTACCAGTAGTTTTGTACTTAGTTACTACAGTATCACATTATGACTTCTTGAAACTGGTATTGTTAAATTACAGGATGAGCCCACTCGTACTCTGGTGTTAAAACAATAGAGGAATTTATTTCCCAGGAGTGCTTCAACAACACAGATTACAGGAAAGGCACAAGAAATTAGAGCAGATTTTCAACCCAGTCCTCAGGGCACAGCAAAATTGGCTAGGTATGCCCCGAGGACTGGGTTGAAAACCTATGGATTAGAGATATTAGCGAACGGGCACATAGGCTCAGTGCCCCAACAATCTTATTACTAAATATATGATTGGTCTATTGAAGATTCCATGAGAGGCATTGCCCCCTATGCACAATGCCTACTATTTATTTTCAGGGAGGCAGATAGAGGCTGTAAATGATGATGTAGTAGAGGAACCCTACCCCCCCCCCCCCCCTCCAGGAGACTAGGACAGAACTCCAACAGCAGTATTAGTTATCTGAACTAGTGGCCCATAGTAAGGCTAGTTTATTGGTCTTGATGGTATTTCAGCAAGATCTATGGTTATGCTTCTATACTCAAGATTATATATTTTGGAAAAGGGATATGGATTTATTCGTACCTGACCAAGGCTATACAGGAACATGGCACATTATTCTTATATATACTTTAAGAGGCCTGTAAATGTCTGTTGAAATATATGGGGATGAATCTGTTTTCTAAGTCCCAGAACAAACGTATTTCTTTGTGGATGCTGAAAAACTGACCATGTCCACTCTGACTCATGTAGTAAATGATAATGGTTAATTTAGGTCCAATTGTGTTTTGTTTTTTTTAGTTACATTTGTACCCCGCGCTTTCCCACTCATGGCAGGCTCAATGCGGCAGGCAATGGAGGGTTAAGTGACTTGCCCAGAGTGTTGGGCTTCTTGTTGTGTTCATGCCTATAAACTTTGCTATTTTTTTAATATTCTTTTTGTTTCTCCCTTATTTTGTTCTCTACTCCCTTAATTATGGGGTCTGAATGGATCATTTCTGCTTTATATATTTGTTTATTGTATTTTTTAGTTTTTTTTTCATTAACCCGTACTTCTATAACAAGCAATATACTTGTGATATATTTGAGTCTTCATAAATATAAAATTCAATTTAAAACATCTCTTGAGGTGAAGAGATGCAGCAACTTGGGGAAAGTTCCATAAATAAAGTTCCTTAAGAGAATTTTCTAGAGCCACCAACTTCCTATAAATCATAATTGAATACTTAATAAAAGAAAAGCTCTTTGCCTGAAGTTCATTAATATTATTTTCAATCATATCAACTCTTTATTTATGAAACCATAATTCATTCTGGACCATAGCCTCAAATTTATCTCCAATAGCACTCAATTGGGCCAAGAGAGATGATTTCAATGCTATAAACCCTTCCCATAGAGACTCAACATTAAAGATTTGTGATCTCACCAAAGCTTTCCTAAATCCAGCAATTTAGAAGACCCTCCAATAGTAAATTTGAAACAGAACACCCAGCATTGACCACTTCACCCCAGGAGCCACACCAGCTTCTGTTATCAGTGTTTCTGTTCTTCAGCGGACTGGACTCCTCCTGCCTGGAAGATTTGAGTTGGAACTCTTCCTCTGATGTCTTTCTAGGAGCCATTACATACTATTTGATGAGCCAGGGAAAGTCTGTATCCATTGCTCCTCCCCCCAGGTAGGTTTCTATTGGAGTTGTTTCAGTGTAGATTCTGATTTTTCTCTCCCATAGTCCTAGTCCTGCCCATGTTTTTATTCCTCACAAGTGTTCCTGTGCTATTCATTTCTAGCTAACCAGACAGGGATTTGGTGGCTGACCTAAAGTACCAGCAGTTATTTGGTCATTACAAAACTCACCTGTAAAATACACATTATGTAAGTTATTCACTTATTTATAAACTAGCATGTAGCTGCAACTTTGGCATTTACATGTACATATGCACAGGGCCACCTCAAGGGACTGTGTCACCCTGAACCAACTTTTGCATTGGTCCTCCAACCACCACCACCAGCAATCTTGTATCCCCCCCCCCCCCCCCCCAAAAAAAAAAAAAAAAAATCAAGTCTCCCTTTCTTGCTGAACTAGGTGAGGCACTGGTTCAGGGCACTGTTGATAATGAATGCCAAAATTCCAGTCTGGCATCCATCCCTCTAGGAGTTTAAGGGTAGACAGGGCTGGGATTTTGGAGCCTTTTATCACCGGCACCCTAGGCCAATGCCTCACCTGGTACATAGGATGAGTCAGCCCTGCATATGCATGCGTGCATGAATATGTTGGTATTCTAATCATTTGCATGCATATTTGACATATAAATGTTAGCATCGTCTTTATAGAGTGACCCCCTAACAGAAACTTAGCAAAGCAGTCTGGGACTTCATTCTTAGTGAGTTTAATTATTACCATACTGTATATGCGCTATAAGGTTTTCTAAATGAAATCCTCATACACTTCCCTTTGAGATGGAGACCACAATGCATGAATTCTAGCATCCACTATTTAGTACAACTTTAAAAAAAAATTTCTGCATATATTTGTATAAGTAAGCATTTGTTTGCTTGTATTTGCGACGGAAACTGGTAGATAGCATTTTTGAACTATGATTAAATGAAAGTATGAGCACATTGTGAGAACTAAAGACTTATTTTTGATAAGTGAAAGGCAATTCTATGATCTAGTTGCTCCTTGGATGCATAAATGCCTAGAATACTAACGCTTATGCAAATTTACACGTATCCACAAAAGTGCTAACAGGTTCCTATGCACTACTTTGTAACAACATGTCTAACTTAGAGTGAATGAGACATGAGACATAGAGGCAGATGCACTAAAGCTTAATGAGCCTTTAATGACCCTCCAATGAGGAAAATTTGATCCGTTGCATGCATCAAAGGGCTTTTACCGAGGAAGCCAGCAGCTAACGAAAACGGAATGGAGATGAGCAATTAGTGTGAAAACCCCATTGAAACGACATGCACTAACCTTTTCCGATTGCCTTTACGCAGGAAAAAGGCAGGAAATCTAACGAGAGGTCTGGACCTCTCGTTAGGACAGCTCTGTGCCAGGAAAAATCATTAAGTGAAAAAATAAACAAACTTTGAGCCAATCCCAGCGCATTAGCAGAGCTAAAAGCGCTGTGATTGGTCCAAAGGACGTCAGAAAACACATCAAATAAAAAAAATAAAAAAAGGATCGGGAGGGGGCAAGGGCACTCATCAGGAGCATCCTGTATGGACGGCCTTGCCCCCTCCCCCGCTGCTCCCCACTTTCCGCCGCTCCCCCCCCCCCGAAAAAGCAAAATTCTAGCAGCCCCGGCCCCCCTCCCTTCCTCACTACTCTGTCTCCCCTCAGCTCCGCCTCCTGGGTCCGCCCCTGTCTGACGTCGGTAACCTACGTAGGTTACCGACGTCAGACAGGGGCGGGCCCAGGAGGAGAGAGACGCGCGACAGAAGCTGGGCGAAGGCAGGCATCAGCTTTCTTCTTGCCCGTGCAGCGCCTTCGGACAGAGGAGAGAGGCGCTGCACGGGCCCGGTAAGAGGGAGGGGGGCCCGATGGAGGAGGGGAATGGCGGCGACGACCCCAAGAGGGGGCGGGGCACAGGGCGGAGGATGTCGGGAGGCGGAGCTGAGGGGAGACAGAGTAGTGAGGAAGGGAGGGGGGCCGGGGCTGCTAAAGGTACGTTTGCTTTTCTTCTTGCTTTTTAATTTAGAATGCAGGGGGAAGTTGGGCGGGGGGAGCGGTGACCACGGGTGGGGGGTGGGGGGCAAGGACGGCCATACAGGACGCTCCTGACCAGCGCCTTTGCCCCCTCCCGACCCTTTTTTTTTTTTTATTTGGGAGCCATGTGCTTGTGTTTTGACTGTGTTTTGACTGTTTGTGGCATGCGCAGAGCAGCTAACATAACGCTTGGCTGCTCTGCGCATGATTTGGGGGCAGATTAACGATGTGTATTGTGATTCTTTCATACATTGTACATTTCAATACCGATCTCAGCATGTGTGACTTTTTTTTTTGGTGCATTCTTCGTTATTTTAAAATCGTTAGGGACTTTAACGATTTAGATTTTTTTACGTTTGGTTGCTGCATCTGCCTCATAGAGTGTATGGTAGACAGTGTATGAGAGTGAGAGAGACACTGTGTGTGTGCCAGAGATACCTCCCCCCTCCCTCTGTGTGGTCGCAGGACCCCCTCCCTCTGTGTGGTCACAGGACCCCTCCCCCTTCTATCTGGTATCCCTCCCCCACTGCTTTCAAATCTCAGGCCCCCCTCCCCCCTCCGTATCTGGTCTCAGGACCCCTCCCTCCTCTTCCTCCCCGCTCCCCCTCCCAGGTCTCTGGACCCCCTCCCCTCTGGTCTCAGGACCCCCTCCCCTCTGGCCTCAGGACCCCTTCCCCCTCCGTTGTCTCAGGCCCCCACCCCTGCCGCCCTCACCGCCACACCCCCCCCCCGAGGTCGCAGCCGCTCACCCCTTCACCCCCCCAGGGTGCCACCGCTCCTCCCCTCCACCCCCCCCAAGGTTGCCGCAGCCACTGCTCCCCCTCCCCCCCCGAGGTTGCCGCCGCTCCCCCCCCCCCCCCCCCCGTCCGACATCAGCTCAGCTGCCATTTCCGGCGACTGCTGCTTTTCCTGTCGAGCAGCAGTGGCCGGTACAAAAACAAAAAAAACAAACTGAACCTGCAAAAATGCTTTTAAAAAGGAAGCGGGGCACTGCAGGCAGCCATCGGCTGTCAGCTCTGCATCCGCTCCTCCTCTCACGTCACTGCCCCTGGAGTAGAACCCTGGAGGAGCGCAGCGACGTGAGAGGTGAGAGGAGGAGCGGATGCAGAACTGACAGCCGATGGCTGCCTGCGGTGCCCCGCTTCCTTTTTAAAAACATTTTTGCAGGTTTAAGTTGTTTTTTTTTTGTTTTTGAACCAGCCACTGCTGCTCAACAGGAGAAGCAGCAGTGGCCAGAAATGGCAGCTGAGCTGATGTTGGACGGAGGGGGGGAGCTGCGGCAACCTGGGGGGGCTTAAGGGTGTAGCAGTGGCTGCGGCGACCTCGGGGGTGGGGGAGGTGGCGGAGCGGTGGCAACCTGGGGGGGGGGGGTGGAGGGGTGAAGGGCTGAAACTGCACCTCCAACATTCCGAACGCTGCTACGTTTTGATTGGGCACTTTCGCTGCTGACGCACCCGGAAGTGGAGGCATCAACAGAAGCACGAATGCCTCAAGGCTTGTGTCCATGCAGTCAGCTTCAGAACGTTGGAGGGTGTTTTATTATATAGGATAAGGCACAAAAAGGTGCCCTGCATATGATTTGTAGTAGTAGTAGTAGTAGTAAATGACCAGATAACCACTGGACGGAATCAGGGATGACTTCTCCTTACTCCCTCAGTGGTCACTGACCTCCTTCCACCCCCACAAAATGTGATTTAAAACATTACTTACCAGCCTCTATGCCAGCCGCAGATGTAATACTCAGGTCCACTAGAGCAGCATGCAGGTTCCTGAAGTAGTCTAGTGGCGAGGGCAGTGCACTGCAGACAGGTGGATCCAGGCCAATTCCTTACACTTCTGGTGGAAACTGTGAGCCCTCCAAAACTCAACAGACATCCACAGTACCCACATAGAGGTGCCCCTTTCGCCCATAAGGGCTATTATAATGCTATACAGTTGGGGTTAGTGGATTTTGGGGGGCTCAGCAAACAAGATAAGGGATCAACGGTGAGCAATGTACCTGGGGGCTTTTATTTGAAGTCCACCGCAATGCTCCCTAGGGTGCCCCATTGCTCTCCTGGGATGTCTGTGTGGCCAGTTTACTAAGAATGCTGGCTCCTCCTACATCCCAATGGCTTGGTTTTGTGAGTTTTTCACTTGGAAATTTCTTTTTCGAAAATGGACCAAAGATAAATTCACAGAGCACAAAAACATCTAGCAACTAGCCATAAAAAAGATGTTTTTCTGTTTTGAAAATGGTATATTCCCCACTTGAATATTGCACATTTTTAGCAAAACATCCAAAGTTGGACTTAGAAGTCATACCAAAAATGCCCCTCTATCCAGCTTATTTTTTAAAGAGAAAGACGCCCATATTTCGACCCAAATTGGGAGCTGGGCGTCTTTCTCCTGTGGGCGAACAAATCGGTATAATCGAAAGCCGATTTTGGTCGTCTTCAACTGCATTCTGTGGCAGGAATGAACAAAGTTGATGGGGGCATGTCGGAGGCATGGTGAAGGCGGGACTGGGGCGTGGTTATCGACGGAGGAGAGATGGGCGTCTTTAGCTGATAATCGAAACAAGAAGGGCGTTTTTAACGAGAATTTGGTCGCTTTATTTGGACCCTTTTTTTCAGGTCCAAGTCCCAAAAAAGTGCCCCAACTGACCAGATGACCACCGGAGGGAATCGGGGATCACCTCCCCTGACTCCCCCAGTGGTCACTAACCCCCTCCCACCAAAAAAACCCACTTTACAAACTTTTTTTCCCAGCCTGTATGCCAGCCTCAAATGCCGTACCCACCTCCATGACAGCAGAATGTGTTCTATCCTCTGACAGCCTTTCCCTGGTTCTGACGTGGGTCTAGGGTGAGTGTGACACCTTTTCTGTTAAGAGCACTGCAGAGTCACATCAGCAATGCATTGTGGAGGGTGTAGGGTATTGGGCTCCGTGATTCCACTAACTTGTGTTACATGCTCACGATGTTGGTAGTTGGTAGGCTCTACTCCCATGGTGTTTTTCCCTCTGCTTACTGGGTCAGAGTGTGCCCTGTTTTGTTTCCTGTAGTCCATGAGGTAGTGGCCATTTTTGTAAGACAGTTTTAGATCCCTTTCACATGTTAGCCACGTTAGAGAACTTAGTTCTTACCTTGAATGTGGTTGAAAGAGGGCATTGTACAGCATTCTGCCAGCTCTGACCTACTGCTCATCTCAGTACCAGGGAGACTCGTTGCCAGTGGGGCACAACCTCTGATCTGCAGTTAACTGTGAGTAAACGTGCTTATTCCAATAAAGGATGTTTTTGGAGACATTAGTCTTCAGGTGTTAACTGGTGTGCCAAGATTATACAGCAGCAACAAGTCCTAGAGGCCTGCGTGTATGCAGGTCTATGGAGCACTTTTAGTGGGTACTGCAGTGCACTTCAGGCAGGCGGACCCAGGCCCATCCCCCCTACCTGTAACACTTGTGCTGGTAAATGGGAGGCCTCCAAAACCCACTGTACCCACATGTAGGTGCCCCCTTCACCCCTAAGAGCTATGGTAGTGTTGTACATTTGTGGGTAGTGGGTTTGGGGGGGAGGGGGTTGGGGGCTCAGCACCCGTGGTAAGGGAGCTATGCATGTGGGAGCGTTGTCTGAAATCCACCGCACTGACCTCTAGGGTGTCCAGTTGGTGTCCTGGCATGTCAGGGGGGCAAGTGTACTATGAATCCTGGCCCCTCCCACGACCAAATGGCTTGGATTGGGACGTTTTTGAGCTGGGCATTTTTAGTTTCCATTATCGCTAAAAAAAACAAACGACTAAATCCATGGCATTTTGGTCCGTACAAACCGTATTTTTGAAGCGGAAGATGGACGCCCATTTTTTTCAAAAATACGGTCTGTCCCACCCCTTCACGTACCCGTTCTCGGACATAGACACCCATGGAGGGAGATGGGCGTTCGCATTCGATTATGCCCCTCCACATGTTCTTCATTGGACTATCACACTTCTGTCATTGTGGTGTCCTTTGACCTTTCCTCCACCTTCGACTTAGTCGATCACACCGTACTTCTGCATCGCCTTCACTACAGAGGTATCTCTGGATCCGTTCTTTCATAGTCCTCCATTAATCTTTCTGAACACACTATTCAGTTGTCACATGCTAATTTCTTTTCTTCTACTTTTCATCTGCATTCTGTTGTAACCCAAGGCTCCATCCTTGTGCCTTCCCTCTTCAATAGGTGTCAGGAAGCACATACAAAGGCTGCCTGCTGATGATGTCAGACAGATTTCTTCCATTGGTTGCTTACCCTATCAGCACTGAAATCTGTAGGAACACTGTTGGGAGTAGCACTGAAGATTTAGGCAGCCTCATTACACTTTTATTGGCAAAATATTGCCAATATTATCTAGATTTGTAGCCTATGGCCCCTCTACCATTTTGAAAGCACAGTGAATATTTGCTTTAAGTTAATTTGTTCACTTTTACACATTCGAGCTTTAGGGAAGTTACAAATTCATTTTCAATTGGCAGATCCCTGTCTTACAATCTAAATTGTACCTTAGAGAATGGAAGGTGAAGTAACTTGCCCAAGTGACAAGGGATGTCAGTGAGAGAATCAGTCTGCTGCTTTAACTAGTAAACTACTCCTCCCCACCTCAATGTACTCATACCACTGTTTTGTTTTTGGGTTGTTTTTGGGTGCAGTGAATGGCAGCTCCATGCAGCACCCCAGTAAGTGGTCCCTTGGGGGGTGGGGGTAGGAGCAATGTATCCAAATGGGTTAATTTTGCACTTACCAGTTGTAATTTATATGTTATATTATTTATATGTTGCGATATTATTTTGATATATTTATTTTTATTGATTTGCTTTTAACAGTATTTTTAGCTCCTAAAGCAGCCCAGCCAGGGCAAAACTTGGCCGAGTTAGGGGTATATATGTTTATCCCTCCAGTTCTGTTGCTTGGTCAATAAATTCTACCTTAGACTACCTTGGTCTACTCTTTGGTCTGCTCACCTATTTGCTAGTCCAGGCATGAACATCACAAAGCAGGATTCTATTGACAATTTTAAACAGTTGGGAGGGAAATGATGTAGTGTGTGGAAGTATATTTCTGATTAGCTCCCTGATGAGATTTAAAGTGCTGAAAACTTGAAATGTTTGTATTTGAAAAGGAGGGAGGTTGTAGAAAGTGCAGTTTGTTGTCAATGTTGCAATATTGGTAACGTTTCTCTTTAGTAAGTGTCCTCAAGAAACAGCTTAGAGCTGTGTATAGATGTGCAGAGCTTCTGCAAGAAATAGTTGAGCTTTCAAGCAAATGGTTATAGGAAAGTGAGAAAAACATCAGATGTGAAAGAAGACAATTGGAAAAAAAAAACCCCAGTAGTTCTTTTGGGGGCATCTGGCCCAGTACCAGAGAGTGGTGCAAAAAACTGGACACTGAGGTACTGAATGGCCAATTTAAAACCATTAACTTAAATTATGTGGTGAGCCAGGAATATAGTAAAATTATTTGACTATAAATGGAAGTAAAAGTGGAAGTCTCAGAGGTTAATCCCTGAAGCTTTTCCACAAGGGACAAAATATTAATATTAAGAGGAAAGCTACAGTCAGTTACTGCTGTCACTGATTCATTTTATCATGCTCAGAGCTATGTAAAAATAAAACTTAATTTATGGCAGAGCTAAAACAACTAATAGACATATTGAATAAGTAGAGTTTTGGAATAAGCTGATATGTAATTTTTCCTCTAAACATCTGTTATAGAGTTGAATCTCAGAGAAAGAGATAGTGTATGTTTGCAATTGACTGTGAAATTAAAATAAGCCATGGGAGGAAAAAGACAGAGAACAGCAATTATCTGTGATTTTTAAAGGATAGCTACACCCAAAAACTCCATAGACATCACTCCTGTCTGAGAAACCCCCTGGACCGTTGATGTAACAGGTACCCTCTTTAGAGGTACAGGGACATGGGGGATGGGGGTAGGGGACTGGCACTTTTACCTGGCGGTGGGAGACGTAGTGCTTCCACCAGGGTGAGTGGGTGGGAGCTTAACCTGGGGGACCCTGATCTGTCAGCTGTGAGACTTCAGGCTGCAGCTTTGTGGTCTGATGTTGCAGGGCTTATTTACCATCATTTTAATGTCCTAATGCAACATGTGGCAGTATTACTGCAATTTGCATTAAGATATTTGCATAATATCTGCATGTTTCGCCTCTCATTACTATATAACCCACCATAGCAACTTAAATATTGCTGTAGGAAATATTGTCAGGCTGCATTAGAGCCCTCTGAGTTGCTTTAAGAGTCAATGCTATTAAAGCCCTAACACACCTTGATGAATTCCCCCCTTTTACTAAGCCGCATAGGCGCCTACGCATGCCCAACGCACGCCAATTCAGAACTACCACCAGGCTACTACATGGCCCAGGCAGTAATTTAATTTTTTCTATGCACGTCCACTATGCGTCGCGGAGACGAACAAAGTTCACGGGGGTGTGTCGGCACAGTAGCGAAGGCGGGACAGGGGCGGGCATAGGAGTGGTTAACAGATGGCCGGCTTCAGGCCATAATGGAAAAAAGAAGGGCGGACATAGCGAGAATTTAGGTAGCCTTTTTTTGGACCCTTCTTTTTTTAGGTCCAAGTCCTAAAGAGGTGCCCGAACTGCCCAGATGACCACCGGAGGGAATCAGGGATGACCTCCCCTGACTCCCCCAGTGGTCACTAACCCCCTCCCACAAAAAAAAAGTACTTTAAAACCTTTTTCCCCCAGCCTTTAAGCCAGCTCCATGATAGCAGTATGCAAGTCCCTGGAGCAGTTTTTAGTAGGTGCAGTGCACTTCAGGCAGGAGGACGCAGCCCCAAACCACCCCCCCCCCACCTGTTACACTTGTGGTGGTAAATGGGAGCCCTCCACCCCCCAAAACCCACTGTACCCACATCTAGGTGCCCCCCTTCACCCATATGTGCTATGGTAATGGTGTAGAGTTGTGGGGAGTGGGTTTTGGGGAGGATTTGGGGGGCTCAGCACCCAAGGTTAAGGAAGCTATGCACTTGGGAGGTATTTTAATGTTTTGTTTTTATTTTTTAAAGTGCCCCCTAGGGTGCCCGGTTGGTGTCCTGGCATGTGAGGGGGACCAGTGCACTACAAATCCTGGTCCCTCCCACGACCAAATGCCTTGGAGTTGTTCGTTTTTGAGATGGCCGCCTTCGGTTTCCATTATCGCTGAAAACTGATGCCGACCATCTCAAACCTGTCCATCTCCGACATTTGACCGGCTCCAACCGTATTATCGAAAGAAAAGATGGCCGATCTTTTTCAATAATACGGTTGGGACCGCCCCTTCTCGGATCCGTCCATGGAGATGGGCGCCCTTAGAGATGGGCGGCCCCTTTCGATTATGCCCCTCTAGGGATATCAGATGAATATGAAGAGTTTTAAGATTATGTGGTATAATATGTAATTTATTTAGTGTTTGCTTCTCAGAGACTAATTAACTGTAATTAAAACTCTAATGAAACATCTCCTCTTGTCCTAATTAGAATAATTGACTATAAATGAAGATTTGAGATAAGGGTGGGTGGGAATGAGAACTGAACTAGGCCATGCTGTGGCAGAAATTTCAAGTTTTAAAACTATGGGGAAAAGGGTATGGAAACTATATAATAAAGTTTGCTTCTTTTTTTAAAAGGGAGCTATGTACCTAGGAGCAATTTTTGAAGTCCACTGCAGTGCCCCCTAGGGTGCCCGGTTGGTGTCCTGGCATGTCAGGGGGACCAGTGCACTACAAATGCTGGCTCCTCCCATGACCAAATGCCTTGGATTTGGCCGGGTTTGAGATGGCCGGCTTCAGTTTCCATTATCGGCGAAAACCGATGCCAGCCATCTCTGACATTTGGCCGGCCCCAACCGTATTATCGAAACAAAAGATGGCCAGCCATCTTTTTCAATAATACAGTTGGGGAAAGCTCTTTACAGCACCGGCCATATAGATGGCTGGCGACATTCGATTATGCCCCTCATGCTAGTGTTTTGTAAAGGTTGGGCGCCCTTTATAGAATACAAGTTTCGCGTGGATCTTCCTGACACCTAACTTTCAGCACCATATACAGAAGCCAGCCCTGTATGTGTTGGTCTGGAAGGGGATAGGTTGCACTGAACCCAGGACATCTGTTACCCAAATAAGCAATTATGCACAGGGGATCACAGACACAGTTAGGGACAGCAGAGGAGAGAGAAGCTTTATAGTGTTTATTCACATATATAGCCTTACCTGGCATAGTCTTACATTTCTTCTTTGGCAGGATGAGATACAAATATATTAACAGATTGGCCAAACTATTATCGAATCAGAACTTAAATCCATTCATATACGCTGACGACTTAACGATCTTCATCCCATTCAAACAAGATCTAAGAGAAATCTCCAACGAAATCAAGCAAAGCCTACATATCATGAATTCCTGGGCAGATGCATTTCAGCTGAAACTTAATGCAGAAAAAACCCAATGCCTAGTGGTCACCTCGCAATACAATAAGAACAAATTTACCACCATCAACACACCTAATCTAAATCTACCAGTCTCGGACACCCTAAAAATTCTTGGAGTCACTATTGATCGACACCTGACACTTGAGAACCATGCGAAAAACATAACTAAAAAGATGTTTCACTCAATGTGGAAACTAAAAAGAATCAAACCATACTTTCCAAGGACTGTCTTCCGCAATCTGGTACAATCACTAGTACTCAGTCATCTGGACTATTGTAATTCACTTTACGCTGGTTGAAAAGAGCAAATACTTAAAAAACTCCAGACTGCCAAGAACACGGCAGCCAGACTAATATTTGGCAAATCAAAATACGAAAGCGCGGAACCTCTACTTGAAAAACTGCACTGGCTCCCACTTAAGGAACAGATCACATTCAAACTTTGCACCCTAGTCCATAAAATCATCCATGGTGACATCCCAGCCTACATGTCGGACCTAATAGAACTACCACCCAGGAATGCAAAAAAATCTTCTCGCACATTCCTCAATCTTCATCCTCCTAAGTGCAAAGGCCTGAAATACAAACTAATGCACTCATCTACCTTCTCCTACATGAGTACGCAGTTCTGGAACGTGTTGCCACGTCACCTGAAAACGGTCTATGAATTGACCAACTTCCGTAAAGTATTGAAAACTTATCTCTTTGACAAGATATATCACAATGATCAACACATGTAACTGTACAACCCTTAATACATCCAGCACTATCTTATAATGCCTTTTGCTTTTACACTATCATGTATTTCATCTTCATGTAACCCAAAACACTCTGTAAAACCAAATGTATACACTCTTCTATTTCAGTATCCACGATGAATTGTAAGCCATATTGAGCCTGCAAAGAGGTGGGATAATGTGGGATACAAATGTAATAAATAAATAAATAAAATTATATTATGAAACAATAGAACTAGAAATTCTTTACTTTGGAGGCAAATACAATTGGAACATCTAAAGATCAGGCAAGTTTTGTAAAAATCTTTGAGTAGGTCTTGAGATACAGTAGGTGGCAGTCTTAATGCAAGAAAGATAGGTAAAAATATTTTCCTTTTAAACCATGGATTTAAGAATAAAGATTATGAAATTTGTGGCACATAGTTTATTTATACGTCTATCACTATGATGTTTTCTTAAATTACAGAGAACACTATTGCCCACTGAACAATTGCACAGTATTCTTAGAAGTTTTCATTGTAATAAATAGGAATACAACAAAACACAGGAAAGAAAATAAGATGATACCTTTTATATTGGATTAATTTAATACATTTTTTGATTAGCTTTTGAAGGTAACCCTTCAGATCAGAAGAAGGGTTACTTTTGAAAGCTAATCAAAAAATATATTAAGGGGTCTTTTTACAAAGCCGTGGTAGGCTCTACGCGTGTGCAGTGTGTACCCAAATGAGACTGCTGCCAGGCCAGTGCACCATCCTGGCAGTAATTTCAGATTTGGTGCACGTCCATAATGCCTGGATGAATGATTTATTTATTTCGTCCTACGTGCGCCAGTTCCGGCAGTAATCGGCACTTGGCACGCACCAACCGGTCACGTGCGTGTAGTGCATGAGCTTTTACTGCTAGATCAATGGGTGGCGTTAAGGGCTCAGGCCAGTTTTGGGCACACACTGGTTTCATTTTTACCACAGGCCCTTTTCCTCATGTTTGTTTTCCATTCCTTTCCTAATAATATCTAACATTCTATTGCTTTCTTAGCCACTGCAACACCTTATTTCCTATTTAGATTTTGGATGTTTTGTGCAAGATGTTCAAAGTTGGACTTAGACATCATATTGAAAATGCCCCTCCATATCTCATTAAACCATGTTTGCCTATGTGTTCTGGAATTTTATTCTTTATAGTAGTTTCCACTATTTTACTACTACTACTACTTATCATTTCTATAGTGCTACTAGATGTATGCAGCGCTGCTCGGCACTGAAGTCAGCTTACCGGTCTGTAATTTCCCGGATCACCCCAGAACACTTTTAAAAAATATTCAGGTACTATGGACAATTTTAATGACAGGTTACAGATCACTAAGAGCAGATCAGCAATTTCATGTTTGAGTTCTTTCAGTACCCTACGGTATATACCATCTGGTCCAGGCGATTTATCACTCTTTATATCAATTTGCCTCAGTATGTCTTCCAGGTTCACTGAGATTTCTTTCAGTTCCTCCGCATCATCACCCTTGAAAACCATTTCCAGTACAGGATCACCATCATCAGAAATGTAAATGAATGATGGGCTTGAAGTTCATTTAGCAACTTGCCTAGACACAGGATTTTAAAGAGCATGGGAGAGGTACAAGAGGAGACCAATGAAAATAGTAAGGGGCAGGAGATAACTTCCGGAAGCCAAATGTAGGTTTTTAGGTAGGAAATTAAAAATTCAGAACCTGCTGTACAGCATTCTCACAAATGCTTCCAGTTCCATGTACAGGACCCCAGTGGAAAGAAGAACTCTATAATCTCTATACATGGAAGAGACTGTGATGCAGAACAAAGGTTTTAGATGGCTAAGGACTGGGGAACATTTTGACAAGATGGGATCCACTTTAATCAAGATACAATCCAGGTGCTGGCACTACCATCAAAAAAGGAGACAGAGCTGCTTTTAAACTAAATCATGAGGGAAAGAAGACAATTAATCTAGAACACGATTCAGAATGAGTTGTCTCCTAAGCATCTGCCAAAATGGAGATGTTAGTGTATTCCAGTAGAGAAGTTGTGGTAAGGGCTGAGATATCTTAGATTAATTTTAAGGTAACACAGACAATATGAATGATTATCTGTTTAAAGTGCTTATAGCAAGCAAGGTGTGAATAGAAAAAACTCTATACTTTTAATTGTCTATATGAAAAGGATGAACACTAAAAGAATGGAGAGATAAGAGTACATGGTTCTAAATAAAGATAAGGATATAATAGGCATCTGAGAAGCCTTTAAGGGGACAACCAATAGGACACTGTAATTACAGGGCACAAACTATATCAAAGTGGCATGGCAGATCATACTGATGGAATGGTGCCACTATATGTTAAAAATGGCATAGAGTGAAGCAGGATTAAGTTCTGCTGGAAACACATCTCACACTGGAATCTTTATGGATAGAAATTTTGTGTGTGATAGAGAAGAATATAGCAGTCAGGCTATTTTACCAGCAGATTCAATAGAATGATGAAACAGACTATGAAATGCTTATATAGATTAGACAGGCTAATAAAATTGGCAACACAATAATAATAGGAGATTTGTATTACCAATAAATTTATTTCATAAAACACACTTAACTGCAACTCTAGATTTGTGATGTGAAAAACCAAAGCTTCATAAAAATATACAGAAAAAAACAATCAATATGTAGAAAAAAGACCTCAGAACAACCAGTCACTGCTTCTAAGGTCCATACTGTCAACTAACTGTGTGCAGGGCTTGCTCTACTCACGTGTAAAAAAAAAATACAGCCTCCATGTAATCAACTTATGATCACAAACAAACAATATTAACTTATTTATGTTTACTGGTGTTTACTATTCTGCCTTTTATAATAAACAATTAAAGCAGTTTACAATCAATATAATGCAACTCAACTGGAAAAGAAGTACAAACAGAAATACTGGAAAGAAAAGAAGGGACAGAGAAGGAGGGGAAGGGGGAAAAAGGAGCTTATCTGCCTAACTACTGTAGGGTATCATTCCTTCATGTCCAAGGGTTCCTGTTTCACCATTTGCTGCTTCTGAGGATCTCAAGACTTGTGAGCTGGATAGTAGATTTCAATTACCTCAATATTGATTGAGTAAATGTCTCCAATGGGGTATACTTGGGAAGTAATGTTTATAGACACCATTAATACCTGCTGAATGGAGCAGCTGGTCCTGGAACCAATGATGGTGGGGGTGGTGGGAATTATTAATTATTAGTAAGTAAAGTCTGAATCTAAGGAAAAAAGATTATTTTAAAATAGATTATATATATGCGACCTTATTATTTTGTCAATTTTAAATGTGCTATTAATTTATTGAACTCCAGGACAGTTGCATTATAATTATGCTCCTTTTCTTGAGCCATTTTAAAGATTTTGATGTTAAGACAATTTATTTTGGGTGATTTTAATTTACATATAGATCTTATTGAGTGTGATTTTATTGTTAAAGATTTTATTGGTTTGATTTCATGTTTACATTGGACACAGATGATTTTCAGCCCAGCAAACAATGCTGGCCATATTCTTGATTTAGCTTTATGTTTTTAAAGGTAGCTATGAACAAAATCCTAGGCTGCATTTTCATATATTTAATGTTCCATAGTAAAATCTTTGTTTAATATCTTTTAAAATGTTTAGGGTCCTGTTTAAAGGTGGGCTAGCGTTTTTAGTGCATGCTAAAAATTAGTGCATGGTAACTGTGTAGATGCACATGAGGAAATTATGGGCATCTACATGGTTAGCGTGCACTAAGTTTTAGCAAGTTAAAAATGCTAGCAAGCCTTTGTAAACAAGGCCCTTAATGAATTGCCGTATAAGAGAGAAGAGAAAATCCGCGAGGGCCCCTTTTACTAAACTGCGGTAAAAGGGGGCCTGCGCTGCATGCAGCTAGACCCTTTTTACTACAGTGGATAAAAGACTGCCTTTTTTTAAAAAAAGAGATGGCTGTGGAGTAAGTGAAGCACTTGCCACACTGCCATTTCAGGGGGGATCACTTACCGCCATCCATTGAGGTGGCAGTAAGGGCTCTGGCACTAACCTGGCAGTAACCGAGCAGCATACAACACGGCCTGATTACCACCAGGTAAACACCTGTACTACAAAAATAAAAAAAATATTTTTGTGAAACCAGAAATGGCGCATGCTGGGTGTGGGAGAATACCGCTGGGCTACTGCGGTAGCCCGGCAGGAGTTCCAGGTTAGCGAGCTTACCGCTGATTAGTAAAAGACCCCCCCCCCCCCTGAATGTTTTAGATGTTTTAATTATGAGGTTTTGGTTAAAAAAGAAGATATGGATCCCAATGTTGTCTAATTTAGATTCCCTTTCAGTATATGACGCTGTTGATATTTGGCATCAAACATTAGAATCAGCCTTAGACAAAGTTGCCTCTATGAAAACATTTTTTTCTAAGTGGTCTAGTTTTCAAACTTGGGTTATAATGCAGTTGAGATAGGAAAAGAGAGAAGTCCAGAAAAAAAGAGAGATGTTGGAGGAATTATCCCAGTGCTTATTCATTGGGAGGCCTGTGACAGAACAGTGTGTTTTATGCCTGTAAAATTGCCTTTATTAAATTTTGAAGTGCATTTCTCTAGTTTGACCAGCAGGTGCTGCATGTTATATTTTAAGCTGTTACAAAGAATGGATCTTTCTTTCCTTAGGGCTCCTTTTACAAAGTGGAAGAAAGCCCAATGTGGGCTTACCGCTTTCTATACAGGAAGTACCGCCGGCAACTGCAACAGCCCGGTGGTACTTCCCATCCCTAGTGCTCCATTATTTTCAGCACTACAAAAATGTATTTATTTATGTAGTGCTGGAGTGTACCTGGCGGTAATCGGGCAGTGCCACGAACTGCCTGTTTACCACTGGGTTAATGCGGGAGCCCTTACCGTCACCTCAGGGCTCCCCCCTGAAATGGCTGCGAGGCAAGTGCTTTACTTGCTGCACAGCCATTTCCTGCAGGAAGTTGAGACTTCCCTTTTACCAGCTAAGGTAAAAGGGGGCCTCGGTGCTTGTAAAACATGTGCCAATGCCAGTGCCAGCCCCCTTTTGCCACAGCTTGGTAAAAGGGGCCCTAAGTTAATACAGATAAGGACATGCCTGAGTGATGTAACCAGCTTATTTCAAATGTTGTTAACTGGGATCTGATTGGCCCAGGAGCTTTTTTCATTTCAATATTGTACTGGCTTTTGCTCCAGTTTCATCCCGGGAGGAGAGAGAGAGAGGTCTTTGCTGAAGCCCTGAAAAAAACAGTTATATTTGATAACTGGTGAACAGTTATATGCCCTGATCTCCCCAGGTACATTCTAGGAAGTAAACAAATGATTAGTTAGTGTTATAATTGATCCATATTTCAGTTGCCTGTTATTGTTTGCTGATTGCAGTATTTTGTTCAATTGTTCAATTTTTAAAAGACAATAAACAATATTTAGTTTATTGCTCTCTGTATGGACTGATAAAGAATCCTGGTGGTTTGTGTGTTGAGTCTGTGAGTGCTTTCTGGGAACTGTGGGACCATTGGGAGCGTGGCCCCAGTAACCTAGAAATCACTGAGGATAATTTGAGAGGGGGAGACTTGCTTTGAGGTGGTTGTGACCCAGTCGGTGGGAGGAGGGTGCTAGTGTAGAGCAGAAGCAGCTGGTGCAGGCAGACCTGAGCTGTGTTAGAGATAGAGTAAGTGACCGTGGTTTAACCCCAGGTGGGTGGCTAGGTGATTCATGACAGGACCTTTTTACAGAGCGGTGGTAAGCCCAACATGGGTTTATAGCTCGCTCTACTGAGACTACTGCTGGCCCAACTTGGCCACTGGCGGTAGTCCTGCCCGGAGCACGTGCCATTTCCGGGGGAAAAAAATCCTCAGAAATGGCTTGTGCAGTGATAACCTGGTGGTAATCAGGCATCACTGTTGCTGCCCAGTTACCGCTGGGTTAGCGTGGGAGCCCTTATTGCCATATCAATGGTAGACAGCAAAGGTTCCCCACCATATGACCATGTGGTAAGCGTTCTCTTACCAAATGGCCATGTGCGTTTGGGGGATTTTTTATCCGCTACAGTAAAAAGGGCCCTGGCACACAGGAAAAACAGCCCTTGGCGTAGGGCCCTTTTTCCTGCAGCTTGGTAAAAGGACCCCTAGGTGCTTATAAAACTGCTTTAGAAAATGATCAGTTGTTATTTTTGACATCTTAAAAAAAAAACCCTACTTTGATCAAAAAATTCAGAAAGCATCATTGGATTCTAAGAGATCTTTTCTATTGTTCATTCTTTGATTAGTTCCTAAATAATTGGCTTGAAGAGATATTACATGTGATCAATTTGCCTGCTGTTTCTAGGAGAAAGTTTTGAGAATTGTTAGCTCCCTTGTAGCAAATCAAGTGTATGATTTTTCTTTGAGTGATCAAAAAAGACACTTTAAGTTTACTCCTGTAAGTGGTCAGCAGGTTCTAGAGGTGATTCAACTTATGAATAATTTGACTACAGCCCTGAATCTGTTCTACCTCAGTTTTCAAGGCCTTAAAGGAAAATTGTCTGTCCCTATTATAGTGGTGATTAATAAATCCTTTGCAGAAGGCTTTATTCCTAGTTCTTTAAAGAGAGCTGCTGGTAGGCCGTTATTAAAGAAGAGTTCTCTGGATAGTGGCAAAGTTGAGAATTTTAATCCTATTTCATCATTATCTTTTGTAAAAGTTATGGAAAAATTAGCATTACAACAGTTATTACATTTTATAGAGAAGAATGAATTATTTGATACCTATCAGTCTGGGTTTAGATCAAAGCACATTACAAAGCCATTGCAGGACACAGTGTTATCTTGATTTGAATCCTTTCTGACTGATCACCAATTTCAGGTTGTGGTGGGGAAATCAGAGTGGAAGATAATGGGATAAGGTGCAACCCAGAGGTTATTATTGTCAGCATTATTGTTTAATTTGTTCATGCTCCTAGTGTGTAAATTATTAGAAGGTCTAGGTGTATGTTATTGATTATATGCTGATGATCTCTATTTTTTTTTTGCCAGTCTATGAATCTATTGATGCTGCGTTTGGGCTTTTAGGGCTTTATATGAAGACCATTCATGCCTGGATGACAACCAATTGTTTATCTTTAAAAAATATCTAAAATACAAATCCTTTGGTTATCAAGATTTGGTTCAATGGAGTATCCTAGAAGCTTGCAGTTTGAAGATTCAACTATTCTAGTTGTACAAAAAGTTAAAAGGTTAGGAGTGCTGCTAGATTCTTTTAAAGCCCAGATTCAGTTACAAGAATAGGGTCCCTTTTACTAAGCTGCAGGAAGCACTAGCACATGCTTACCGCAGGTTAAAAAGCACTACCGAGGGGCACTTTCAGGCATCCCATAGTAGTTTTGGGATCGGTGCACACTTTCCACGTGCTAAAAAATGTTATTTATTTTTTAATACTGTGAGCTTGTTTGGGGGAAGATTAGGCATGTTCTGTGCACAGCTGCATCAACGCATGCTATCTGATTAGTGTGTGGTTAGTGCAATGAGCCCTTACCACCTAGAAAATAGGAGTCAGTAATGCTCATATGCTAATGGGGAAATTAGTGTGTTGTCTATAATGGGAACAATAGGGAAATGTTACTGTCATGCTACTACTATAATCATTTCTATAGCGCTACTAGATATTACACATTGAGGGGCATACGCCCAAGTTTTCATGAGGGCGTCCTCGCAGGATGGCCCCGTAAAGGGGTGGGGAAACCTGTATTATCGAAACAAGATGGACATCCATCTTTCGTTTCGATAATACAGTCGGGGGACGCCCAAATCATGAAATTTAAGTTGACCTTAGAAATGGTCGTCCCCGATTTTCGGTGATAATGGAAACCGAGGACGCCCATCTCAAAAACGACCAAATCCAAGGCATTTGGTCATGGAAGGAGCCAGCATTCGTAGTGCACTGGTCCCTCTCACATGCCAGGACACCAACCTGGCACTCTAGGAGGCACTGCAGTAGACATCATAAATTGCTCCCAGGTGCATAACTCCCTAACCTTGTGTGCTGAGCCCCCCAACCCCCCCCAACCCTACTCCCCACAACTGTACACCACTACCATAGCCCTAAGGGGTGAAGGGGGCACCTACATGTGGGTACAGTGGGTTTCACGTGGGTTTTGAAGGGCTCACATTTGCCAGCACAAGTATAACAGGTAGGGGGGGATGGGCCTGGATTCGCCTGCTTGAAGTGAACTGCACCCACTAAAACTGCTCCAGGGATCTGCATACTGCTGTCATGGAGCTGGGTATGACATTTGAGGCTGGCATAGAGGCTGGCAAAAAAAAAAAAAAAAAAAAAAAAAAAAAAAATATATATATATATATATATATATATATATATTAGGGTGGGAGGGAGTTGGTGACCACTGGGGTTGTCATCCCTGATTCCCTCCGGTGGTCATCTGGTCAGTGTGGTCACCTTTTTGAGGCTTGGTCGTGAAAAAAAATGGACCAAGTAAAGTTGACCAAATGCTCATCAGGGACGCCCTTCTTTTTCCATTACCAACTGAGGACGCCCATCTCTTAAGAACGCCCCAGTCCCACCTTCACTACATTGCCGACATGCCTCCAGGAACTTTGGTTGTCCTCGCGACGGACTGCAGTTGGGGCTGCCCAAAATCGGCTTTCGATTATGCGAATTTGGGCGACCCTGAGAGAAGGATGCCCATCTCTCGATTTGTGTTGAAAGATGGGCGTCCTTCTCTTTCGAAAATGCCCCTCTAGCATGTAGATCTGCCAGATTTCAGCTGGAATGGCACCTGGCCCTGCTAACATTTGGGCTGTTATTTACAAGGAGTCTGGTCTCCCCTCAGGAGTGTTAACAAGGAGAACCCTATGCAGGCCAGTCCTGCATCTCCTCTCTCCTGGAGTAGTAGCCTAGTGGTTAGTTCAGTGGACTTTGATCCTGGGGAACTGATTTAATTCCCACTGCAGCTCCTTGTGACTCTGGGAAAGTCACTTAACCCTCCATTGCCCCTGGTACAAAATAATTACCTGAATATATGTAAACCAGTTTGAATTTTTTACTAAGCAGTGCTAAAAAGTGGCTTGTGCTATTTTTAGTGAGTGAGAATAGGGGGCGGGGTGGGTGTTTGGCTGCCCAGCTGTCCTTTAAATGTCTACTTTCCTGTTCACATACTGATAGGAAGAAAGACATTTTACTCCCTATGCAGCAAACTCATTCAAATTACTGCAACAGCATGCACTCCTTTTTTTTTTTTCTTTCAGTGCACAGTTTTTAAGGTCACTGTAATTTGTATCAGCCACTAATCTGTTTGCGTAGTGACTGGAATAGAAATATTTAAAAAACATACCACCTTAGAGAACACACAACATCAGTGGGTAAAAAACCTCAAAGCCCAAGATCTCTAGATAATTTAGAAGATCAATAGATAGGGTCCCATCTTTATCATAGGTTTTATACCTTCCCACTATGAATGTGTCATTAAACAGTAAATTAATTGGAGAAAAAGACCATCAGGTTAAAAAAAATAATTCTTCTACAAAAGCCAAAAGTAATTCCAAACACAATGAGAAGAAAACAAGCAGGTGTCAAAACTTTCAATAATAAAAATAAAAATCTATCGTAGTCACTAATAAGAATAAAGCCCCAGATTTAACTGGGGCAGAATAACTACTACTACTAGACATAAGCAGCGCTGTACACTTGGAGAGACAGTCCCTGCTCGACAGAGCTTACAATCTAATTAGGACAGACAAACAGGACAAACAAGAGATGAGGGAATATTAAAGTGAGGATGATAAAATAAGGGTTCTGAACAAGTGAATAAGGGTTAGGAGTTAAAAGCAGCATAAAAAAGGTGGGCTTTTAGCTTAGATTTGAAGACGGCCAAAGATGGAGCTTGACGAACCAGCTCAGGAAGGCTGTTCCAGGCATATGGTGCAGCAAGATAAAAGGAACAGAGTCTGGAGTTAGCAGTGGAGGAGAAGGGTACAGATAAGAGAGAATTACCCAGTGAACGGAGTTCCCGGGGAGGAATGTAGGGAGAGATGAGAGTGGAGAGGTACTGAGGAGCTGCAGAGTGAATGCACTTATAGATCAATAAGAGGAGTTTGAATTGTATGCGGAAACGGATAGGAAGCCAGTGAAGTGACTTGAGCAGAGGGCTAATAAGAGCATAACGACACTGGCAGAATATAAATCGTGCAGCAGAATTTTGAACAGATTGAAGAGGAGAGAGATGGCTAAGTGGGAGACCTGTGAGAAGCAAGTTGCAATAGCCTAAGCGAGAGGTGATAAGAGTGTGGAAGAGGGTTCTGGTAGTGTGCTTAGAAAGGAAAGGGCGGATTTTGGTGATATTATAGAGAAAGAAACGACAGGTTTTAGCAGTCTGCTGAGTATGTGCTGAGATGGAGAGGGAGGAGTCGAAGATGAGCAAGAACAGCCCCTTCCTGATGGTTTACCTAGTGGCAATGGTCCCAATGCTGGTGGGTTTTGATTAGCTGATTTTGAGAAAATTGGAGCCATTTGTGGTTTTGGCAGCATTCTGTAGCGTTGCCAGTGGTGGAAGGGTGGTTGTTTCCCATCCTACCCACCTTTTAGGGGTTAGGTGGTTTGATTTGGGTGGAGGGTTTTTGTTTGTTGTAGCTGAGTTGAGGAAAATGGTATCCCCTGGTATATTTCAGCTAGAAGAGTTTAATGTGACAATTTTGCACAGGTAATAAATCTTCTCTTGCATCACCGTTTGAGAATGACTGAGTGCCATATAAATAATTTATGAAGGTATTTGGGCTGGAAAAGGCCCTTGACATCACTGTAGGAGTCTCATTTGGTCAATGTCATTTGAATTAATTGGACTAGGATATTACCATCTAGTCAAGTGGTGGGAGAATTAACAATTTGTATATGAGTGGCTGGACAGGGTTTGGAATAGGTTGAAGTTTGTAAATGGTTTATGTGAAAAATAATTTGATAAAGCTGCGGCCCTGTTGTTCCAATTATGGTGTGTTGTACTATTTGTGGAGAAGGGAGGGGGAGTCTGTGACTTGCACACCTTATAGAATCCAAACTTCTTGTATCAAAACTTTTAGCTTCCTGCTGTAAACTTTCAGGTCCACTACGATCACAAACTCGGTGTCTGATTTTCCACTCATGCTCAAAAGAACCTCCCGGGGCAACATTATATTAGAGATCCGATTATCAAATAATAAACTCCTAACAAAGGCAACTTGTATCACTGATAACTGTGTCAGAGTTATCTTCATTCCCTTTATTTTGCACATGGAATGTAGAGGTGCTGTATGAGACAAAGCGAGAGAGTGATCAAACATGTCAATGGATAATCAAAACTACACATGGAAAAATTATATTCATAAAAGTAGAAGAGATTTAAAAGACGATCCCTTTGCAAAAATGTTCCCAGGTCAACAATTAAAGCTAAAGCCTGCATGGACTTTTGTTTTGATTACAGGTAGAGATCCAAGCAGCCAGGGCCGGCTCAAGGGATTGTGGCACCCTAAGCCAACTTTTGGTTTGTCGCTCTCCTGTTGGTGCCCCCCTAATTGGTACACCACCCCCTCCAGGCCTACCTTTGAAGGCAATTTTCCCCTCTTGAATACCGACAGCATTTTACCTAGTGCTATCCGCATCAGCCCCTATGTCGTCCCTCTGTCATTCCCCAGTGAAAACAGGAAGTTATGTCAAAGGAGGGGCTGGGGCGCAGCAGAAGGAAGGCGCTGGGACTGATGCGTGTAGCATTAGGTGAATGTGTTTGGAAGTGGGAAAACTGCCTTTCAACGTAGATGGGGGAAAGTGTCCAGAGACAGAGAAAGGAAGGGGGGTTGCTGGCTCTTTTTTTTCCCCTTGCACATTCAATGCTGCCAGTTAATCTCTGGGCCAGCTTAACCTATAGGGCCAGTAACATCATAGGCTCAGGCGTTTTGTGCCCTTTTTCTCCAGTGCCCTGGGCCAGAGCCTCACCTGGTCCATAGGTTAAGCTGGCCCTGTAAGCAGCACTATAGAAATAATAAATACTGTGGGGTTTTAACCAGTGAGAGTGGCTTTGATATTACTCCCTTGCTAGACAAAAGTGGTAGTGTTATAAAGGAAAAGAGCCCTTAGTAAGCTAGTTTCTAAAAGAGCTATTGCTGATCTGGAAAGGGATTCCCCTCTCCCCCCAACTTCACTGGGGACAATCTTAGAAGGATGAGGAGGGGAAATCAAGAGAGGTGCCCGCTGCTGGCTCTTAAGTTTTTGGGTTGGTGTTACGTCTGTGCTTTCCTCGCCCTCTGGTGGCCAGAACGGGTGGCTGCTGTGGACCATCACCCGTTCCAGATTTCTGCCTTTGCATTGCGTTTTAGGCCCTGGTATGTGGGTGCTTGTGCACTTCTGCCTGAGAGACTTTGTCTGGACCTGTTTCTGCTTTTGCTGGTTTCCTGCCTTTTGAACCTTTGCTTGAACCTGGACTTTTGCCTTTGCTTGCCTTTTGAACCTTTGCCTGAACCTGGACTTTGCTTTGCTTGCCACCTGCCTTTTGAACCTTTGCCTGGATCTGGACTTTGCTTTGCTTGCCGCCTGCCTTTTGAACTTTTGCCTGGACCTGTCTTCTGCTTGCTGGCTGACCGCCTGGAGACCTTGCCTGGATTTGCCGGTACGTCCGTTCTGCCTTGCTTCTGGTGTGGGGTGGTTTTGCCTGCTGCTTCGCGGCGGTGGCCCAAGGGCTCACAAACCTAGGTTCCAGCCTGTAAACGTGACAGAATGCAAAGGCCATGAGCTCGGCAAGATCACCTGACCCGCTGGGTTTCCAGCCTAAGACTTTTTCCTCTGTTAGCAATCCGGGTCTCAGCCCGGGTGCAGTTCTTAGTTCCAGTTCGGATTCCGGTCTCGACCCTCTATGTGACATTTAAGTTGATCAATAGAAAAACTGTGGCCAAGTCAACTATTTAAAAAATAATAATTAAAACTTTCCTATCTTCCAGGCCTGCACTTACTTTAGTTTCCCTATCTTCGTAGGAGTTGACAGGACATCACACTGCTGCACTATTTCTCATCCAGCCTTTCACAGAGAGCACTCACTCAACATTCCGTCTCACAGAACCCCATATGATTTATGCCCTATTCCCTTTAATATTATCAGGCATACAGTTTTCCCTCTAATACTGAAATTAAAGTAACTGTTGTTTCACAATTGTATCAGTAACAAGTCTGGAACTATGTTTGCCACTGTTTTCCTTTCAATTAAGTTCAACCAAGACATACTGTAACTTTCTCACACCATGAAATGTTACTCTCCCTTTTCAAACTGCTACTTTTAGATTAAAGTAACACATTTCTTCCAACACCCAAAGCTTTCATTCAATAGATTTTAATCTTACTTCTCCCTAATTCATCACTGCCATTCAGCCCTGTACACCCTCTCACCCCAGCAGCTTCAACTCCTCTCCACAACTGTCCTTCCAGCCATTGCCAAGCCAACCGTCCCTCCACTTGAACACCTGACCCTCTCTTATCCAATGAAAATGCTTCTTTAGATCCCTATTTTTTTTCACTGCATCATGGAATTTTACCTTACCCAACTGAAACTCCATTTTATTTATTCCTTTCCCATAGGAATTAATGAAAAAAAACTATTTACTGAAAAAAATATTGTTAAAAAAACTTATCTAAGGTATTTACAGAAAAAGATACTCACCTACTTGTGTTAAGGGACAATAAAAATAATTTATGAACATTGGTGTCTGATTTTACAAAGTAAAGAAAAGTAAGCTAACTGAAATTGATTCAATTTTTTTCCCTCATACGTCATGTGTGAGGGTAGAATTTGTGAGTTTAAATGTTCCCTCTGCTCTCGGCAGCGTGGTCCTAAGCACTCAGTTTGACTACAACTTAACACCAGGCATTCTGGGACCCACTTCTTTAAGCCGAGAGTCTTAGGGGGCGGTGGCTCCTTGAGCAGGGACTGTACTTCTCTGTTAAACTGTACAGCGCTGCGTAACCCTAGTAGCGCTCTAGAAATGCTAAGTAGTAGTAGTAGTAGTTACAATAACTTGAATTTTTTCATTATAAATAATTTCTGTATGATGTTACAGCTCCAGTATACCCAGTGCAAAATAAGATAGCAGATGTAAATTCTCAAATTGGACATATTCCAAACACTAACATGAAAATAGTATGATTTTTTTTCCTACCTTTGTTGTCTGGTGACTTTGTTTTTCTGATCATGTCAGTCCCAGTCTCTGATTCTACTGCTGTCTATCTGTTCCCTTAACTCTGTTTCCAGTGATTCCTTTCCATTTATTTCTTTACTTTCCTCCTTTCTTCTTCATTTCTTGCTCTACATCCATAGGTAAAAGTTGGGTCCTTCACAGACTTGACTGGAGGAGGTATAGAGTGGATCCATTTTTTGCCTATTTTCTCCATCCATGTGCATTTTTTCTCCCCTTTTCCCTTTTCCTCATCTCTGTCAGTATGCATCTCCTTCCTATTCTTCCCTCCCCTCCATCCATATGCAACTCCTGTCCTTCCTCTCTCTTCCCTCTCATCCACCCATGTTCATTTCACTTCCTCTCTCTTCCCTCCCCTACATCCATGTCCAGCATTTCAACTCTCTTCCCTCCATCCATGTCCAGAATTTCTCATCTCTCCTAAATCCATGTGCATCTCCTCCTCTGTCTTCCCTCCCCTCCATCCATGTTCATCTCTCTTCCTCTCTCTTTCCTCCTCTCCATCCATGTCTAGCATTTCAACTCTCTCCCATCCCCACCATCCATGTGCACGTCCTTCCTCAGTCTTCCCTCTCCTCCAACGTTTCTTTTCCCTGCCCTCCACTCCATCCATGTCCAGCATTTCTCCTCTCTCCCCTCCCCTCCATCCATGTGCATCTCCTTCCTGTCTTCCCTCTCCTCCATCCATGCCCAGCATTTCTCCTGCCCTCCCCTCCATCCATTCATGTCCAGCAACTATCCTCTCTCCCCTGCCCTCCCATTCCATCCATGTCCAGGATTCTCCTCTGCCCTCCCCTCCCATCCATTTTAAGCGATTCACCTATGCCCCTATCCTTCCCTCCCATCCATGTTCACCGATTCTCTGCCCACCCCTCCATGACTTACCACTCAACTTGCCATGTTGATTAAAACATCCCTTGTCCCTTACCCTACCTAGTTCACGTTGTTAGTTTCTTCCCTCCAACCTACTTCTTTATGTTTGACTAAGCTATTAAGATTGTACTATTATTTAATTCTCTGTGAGCCACATTGCGCCTGCATGAGTGGGAAAATGTGGGATATAAGTAACAAATAAATAAATAAATAAATAAATAAATGTCCAGCGATTCTCCTTTCTCCCCTATCCTCCCCCTCCCTTCCATGTCCAGTGACTCGCCCCAGCCTCCACTTGCCCCTGAGATCGTTCCAACCTCATCCCCACCTGCCCGCCCTCAGCTCACCAACTTTCCGTTCTGCCCCCTGCAAATCTAATATTTACCCGGCGGCAGTGAAAACAGTAAGCAGGCAGGCTCGCCTCCTTGTCGCTTCCCTGCCCTCTCTCAGCTCAGCGTCCCACCTTCGTCGCTTCCCTGCCCTCTCAGCGTTCCGCTCTCATGGAAAGGAAATTACATCAGAGGAAGGTGGGCCGCTGAGAGGGCAGGGAAGCGATGAGGAGGCGAGCCTGCCTGCTTGCTGTTTTCACTTCCACCGGTTCTCACTGTGACTTCGGTAAATATTAGATTTGGAGGGGGCAGAATGGAAAGTTGGTGAGCTGAGGGCCGGCAGGTGAGCTGGCCCTCAGAAAAAAGGTGCCAGTACACTGTACCGGCGCAAAAGAAGCAAGCTAATATGTTTATATTTATTCCATAATAGATCGCCTTCCTGTAAATATCTTTCATTGGTCAAAAACCTTTTTTCTAATATTTGTGATTTTTTTTTTTAATTTGCAGCATTCATTACTGCTCTTAAAAAAAACTGAAACTAATGTAAAATATAATGCATAAAAACACTTAACTGAACCTGACGATGGCCATGCCATTTCATGGTCCTAGGCTTCTTCAGGATAATGTCCTTAATGCTGTTGTTGCAGTCTATTCAACATCTGCTTTAAAGCATTCCAAATCTTGATGGGAACACTTTTGCAGTTCTCAAATTAAATCTTCACTGGAATGCATCCTGACTCTTCGCAGAGACACTTTTGCTATGTCCGCAGTTTGTTCTTTATTTGGACCTTTGCCCGCTTCCAAAAATATCTCTGCAAAGATTCAAGATGCTTTTCAGTAAACATCATGCTAGCAGAATACTGCAATTCGATTACACATGAAAAACACAGACCCTCAGCAAGTATGGAACAAAGGACCACTAATTAGGAAATGAGATATGAAAGCAAAAACTGAGCAGGAAACCCTAAGAAGACAGATTGCATGCAGTGTAACACTAAAGAAATAGAAAAAGAACTACATTTCCATCTGTGCTGAGCAAAATACAAAGATCTCCAGTTCAAAGTGGGATGCAGAATAATTATACTCTTTAAAGTCACAGCAATTCTGAGGTGTCTGAATTTTAGAGTTTCATAAGAGCCTAGAGACCTCAGAAAGTTCTGACATCCTAAAAGAAACACACTGCATGCAAACTGAGAAAAAAAATTCTGGCTTTTTAAATCAAAACCTGATGGGACTAGGTGTGCGCCAAGGACTGGGTTAGGAATGGCTGCTCTAAGGCTTCTCTGTTTTGTTTTAACCTTTAGTTCAAAGGGGGAGGTAGGCTAATTGTTCTCTTTGAAATCACAGCACTTCTGATATGAAATCACAGCACTTCTGATATGTTAGTTCCCACCCCTACCCATTCCAGCTGCCACCCACTCCATCTTCCAAATCGTTCTATATAGACTCACCAATTAACTTAATTGAATTAGATAGAAGGGTTTGACACTGGATGGAAGGGGAAATCAAGGAAGTAAATAAGTCAAATTTAGTTATCTGTTAAAAAAGATCAAGAAATTGAGTGGAGGAGTATCCTAGTGTTTAGTGCAGTGGCCTGAGAACTTGGGGAACTGGGTTCAATTCCCATTGCAGCTCCTTGTGACTTTGGGCAAGTCACCTAACCCTTCATTGCCCCAAGTACAAAAAACAAAAGAATCACATAGATTGTGAGCCCTCTAGGGACAGTGGAAGCACCTGCATATAAAGTGTACAGTGCTGCGTACATCTGGTAGTGCTATAGAAATGATTAGTAGTAGTAGTATTTCAGGGGTCTTTGATATAAGTCAAAAAAGAGAATACACTACATTTCACATCTCAAAAAACACAGGGGATAAGATATGTTGCTGCAGATCCCAGTAACATGTGTGCAATCAATCAGAACTACACAAACAGGGGCATTTTCAATATGATGTCAAAGTCTGATTTTGGACATTGTGCACAAAGCGTCCAAAATCCAAATAGGAAAAAAAGGTCTTTTTGAACATTTTTTTTCAAAAATACTGTGTTGAACAGGATTTTGTGCTTTGAATGTTTTGTTTTTTGGTCCATTTTTGGAAAAAAAATAAAAATGAATGTGCAAAGCATGAAGATTCATGCCATTGGGATGTAGTAGCCAGCATTTTTAGTAGACTGATCCCCCAGGCATCCCTGGAGAACAATGGGTCACTCTAGAGGGCACTTCTCTGCACTTCATAAAAATGGTCACAGGTACACATCTCAACTTTGCTGTTTGATCTTGTCCCCTGAGCCCTCCAAAACCCACCCAAAACATGCTGTCCCCTACTACAATAGCCTTTATGGGTGGAGTGGGCATTTATATGTGGGTACAGAAGGGTTTTGGTGACTTTGGGAGGGGTCACAGTTTCAACCACAAGTGTGATAGGTAGAGGGAGATATGGACCTGAGTCCCCCACTCCACAGAGCACTGCACCTACCACTATGCAACATAGTAACATAGTAGATGACGACAGAAAAAGACCTGCACAGTCCATCCAGTCTGCCCAACAAGATAAACTCATATGTGCTACTTTTTGTGTATACCTTTCCTTGATTTGTATCTGCCATTTTCAGGGCACAGACCGTAGAAGTCTTGCCCAGCACTAGCCCCGCTTTCTAACCACCAGCCCCGCCTCCCCCCACCGGCTCTGCCACCCAATCTCGGCTAAGCTTCTGAGGATCCATTCCTTCTGAACAGGATTCCTTTATGTTTATCCCATGCACGTTTGAATTCCTTTACCGTTTTCATCTCCACCACCTCCCGCGGGAGGGCATTCCAAGTATCTACCACTCTCTCCGTGAAACAATACTTCCTGACATTTGTCTTGAGCCTGCCCCCCTTCAATCTCATTTCATGTCCTCTACTTCTACTGCCTTCCCATCTCCGGAAAAGGTTCGTTTGCAGATTAATACCTTTCAAATATTTGAACGTCTGTATTATATCACCCCTGTTCCTCCTTTCCTCCAGGGTATACATGTTCAGGTCAGCAAGTCTCTCCTCATATGTCTTGTAACGCAAATCCCATACCATTCTCGTAGCTTTTCTTTGCACTGCTTCAATTCTTTTTACATCCTTAGCAAGATATGGCCTTCAAAACTGAACACAACAACGCAACAACACAACAACCACTACACTATTCCAGGGACACACATGCTGCTCTAATAGACTTGACTTTAACATCTGAGGCTGTCATAGAGGCTGATAAGTCATACTTTTATTCACGTTTTTTGTGGGTGGGAGGGGGTCAGTGACCACTGGGGAGGTATTGGGGGATCATCCCTGATTCCCTCCAGTGGTCATCTGGTCATTTAGCACAACATTTTGTGCTTTATTTGTTCTGAAAATACATCTAGACAAAATAGCTTAGTTTTAGTCCTGGACGTTTTTGTTTTGTTCCGTTATGGCTGTAAAACATCCAAGTGTTAGGCATGCCCTAATCCCGCCTTCAAAACATCCTTGACATGCCCCCTTGTGATTTGGTCACACCACAGACGAATTGCATAGATAAGCATCTTCAAAATAGGCTTCAAAAATACCGATTTGAACATTTTGAGAAGAAAAACTTCCAAACAGTGCTTTATGACACTTTTTGGATGTTTTTCTCTTTTGAAAATGAGCCCCAAAGGAATCAGAACAGTGATATTAATCTCACTTTCAAGAGGCTAGCTGCCTCTTTTTACTTACAGGACATCTGTGGAAAAGGTAGAGACCTTTGTAGGTCTTACTCTATTATCTTTAAATAGGTACCAAAGCTCTAAGGTCCTCTTGTAATTTTTCACAATCCTCCCGCAATTTAACTACTTTAAATAATTTTGTGTCATCAGCAAATTTAATTACCTCACTAGTTACTCCCACCTCTAGGTCATTTATAAATATGTTAAAAAGCAGCAGTCCCAGCACAGAACCCTGGGGAACTCCAGTAACTCCCCTTCTCCATTGAGAATACTGACCATTTAACCCTTCTCTCTGTTGTTTTTTTTTGTTACATTTGTACCTCGCGCTTTCCCACTCATGGCAGGCTCAATGCGGCTTACATGGGGCAATGGAGGGTTAAGTGACTTGCCCAGAGTCACAAGGAGCTACCTGTGCCTGAAGTGGGAATTGAACTCAGTTCCTCAGTTCCCCAGGACCAAAGTCTCCCACCCTAACCACTAGGCCACAAATTAAAATATGGCTCAAAAACATCATACCACCAAATTTGTTGCCCAATTGCTTCCATCCAGATGGACAGCATAATACAAGGTGAGGGACTGAGTCCATATGCAAGATGCTTGCAGGTTAAATCCTTCATGAAACAAGTGATAGAAATGAGGGAGACGGTAGTGATGGCGAGAAGCAGTTGCAAAAATGAGAAATACATTGATGATACAGACTTATTTCCGTTTCTGCCCAAAATGTTTATGTATTTTTGGCTGGAACCGAAACTATGTGTGCAGCCCCCGCTTCCCCTTGACATCACCTCCCCTATGACCCAAAAGAGCCCAACCCCTCTGGCGGCAGCTCCCCTTTTGAACCCTACCCCCCCCCCCCAGCAGCGGCCCTCTCCTAGGCTTACCTTGTCATTAGTGGATAGTGGACACAGGAGCATCCCCACTTGCTCCTGCACATGGTCAATTCCAGGTCAGAATGGATTCTAGGACATCTAGTGGCAATCTCACGAGACTGTTGTTGTAGGTCCTGACAGTCATTTTGAAATTGGAACCAGCATGGCTCAAAATGTTTTTTTTTAATGAATATATAGTATAAAGATATACCATGGACATGGATTTATCAATATTTCTTTAACTATACATTTTTTGGGAGTCATTTGACATTGTATATCTTTTCAAGTATGTTTTCCCCCCACTATCCTTAGTATTGCATCTCCATCCATAGAGGTGAAATATTCCTTCGTACCATTTATTTGTAGCTGCATGTTATATTCATTAAAAAGTGTTTTCAGCCTTTTTTGAGGTGTATACAGCATTAGGACCCTTCCAAATAGGTTTTTAATCATGTTTTAATGGATTATTGCATGCTTAAAATGTTTCCCCATTGTTATCAGCTCTCCCCCTGTGCCTGGAATGCATGATGATGCACGCTGACATCATTGGAATGCACAGTCTTGCATATGAATGGTATTTTACCTTACTTATTTACTCTTGTTACTGTGGTCTGAATATTTGTCCCATAGATACTGCAAGTGAGACTGCAGGCAAACCATAAAATGAAATCTCCCACTGCCCCATACTAATCTCTTGCCTGCCATCAGTTTGAAGTCAATGCTTGCCTCAAGACAACCTGCAGCCTCTCCTGCCTTGCCATTGGTGCTACTGATTCTTCACAGCCATGACAAGTGGTGGATAAAGTTGCAGGAAGGCCCCTTACATCTGGAAGTGGGACCAACAGGATGAGCACAGGGCAGCAACAACTTTCCTGTGCAAGGTGCCACCTGTACCAGAGCTGGTCCTAGTAAAGTTTTCCAAGAAGTTCCACTGTCTGGTGTGTTTCTCATTTTCTCTGTAGATGACATAATAAAGCTGGCATACAATATTGCCTAAAGGTATTTAAAAATGGGATTAAATACTTGCTGCTGAATGACTTGAATTTTCTTTCTCAGTCTCATAGAATGCTTTTGATGTGGCTACTGGGGAAAAGCTGATGAAAAAGAATGAGGACTTTTATCTTCCCATGCCCATCTACAGCCCAGCACATGACCATCTCGCTGATTCAGATGCAAATTGGTTTGGATAAAAGTTTTGTTTTGTGTTTTATTTCTCTCTGAAATATACTAGAACGGCAATAGTTGTTGTAGGCAGCGTTGTTATGGAAAAGGAAAAAATGTTGAAAACATTGCTGTCAACTCTAAAAGGAGTTAAATTACCCTGGCAGGGCAGCAACCTAGAGATAGTTCAGCCTGGAGCAGGAGTTAATATGTTTGTGTCTAAGGGATAAGAAAAGAGAATAAAAGGTCCAAATGTATATGGGTGGGCAGAGGAATAGAATATCTATGACAACTCCTTCCACATGTCCTGAATATCTTTCTGATTAATATCCTTTGACTACTCCAAAAACCTTCTTGGCTATCCTCTTTTCTGAGAGTCCTTATTTGAGGAAGTATGAATATCTCCAAATATTTCACCTCTAAAACCCCAAAACACAGGGGATGAACTGAGCTCTGTATGTTCCTAAAATTGAATTTCTTTTACATACATTATTTTGGTTATTGACTGGTCTGAAGTATATTTTCACAAAGTATACAAATGAAAAATCAGAGAAATCAAATAATGCATTTTCAGTAAATGCCCTTCAGAACAAAATATTATTTTAAAGACATGCTTTTTCTGCATTTCAGTTAGTACTTTCAAAGAATCCTAGATAGATTCAAAAAATTGTTTATTCTGACATTTTCCTGTTTATTTATTGGGATTTATTAACCGCCTTTATGAAGAAATTCACCCGAGAAATTCACCTGTGCGTACTCTAGCGCAGGTCCCCTTTAACAGCAGCTTAGTAAAAGGACCCCTAAATGAGGTAAACTTGAAAACAGCAAATTGAAACCAAAGGACTATCATGAAACAGGATCAAAAATATACACATTTGACAGCAGTGAAATTCAAATAACAGAGATATACTACAATGTCAGCATAATACTAAAGACACATCTACTCATCTACTAAGCACACATTAGAATATTCAAATAGCATAGCTACGATACTAAAGCTTTTCTACAGTATAGCTTACCATATATATAGCTGAAGAGCCAAGTGTAGATATATACATGGGGACATGATGCATGGTACAGAGTCAGCTGGGATAAATAGATGGGTGGCTAAACTCGACAAGTTCTTTATACAGTTAAACATAAGAAACTGATGTAAGTTAACAGTGTGTGTAGCAAGTTAGTCCAGGTGCAGAATGAGTGTATAATCAGTCACCCTACGTATTAAAGGTTTGGGAGAAGAGCCAGGCTTTCACCTACTTCCTGAGGTAGAGGTAGTCTCAAGTTAAATGTAGCCCCTTTCGGAGTAAATTCCAGAGCGTGGGGACAAATCCTGAGAAGGCTCGCTAGCGGGTGTCACGTCATACAATTTCTTTTGATGAAAGGACAGATAGTGATGGTCCTTGTGATGATCTTAGAGGTCTCAAAGGTGTGTACAGGGCTAGTTTATTCTTTAAGTACTCTGGCCCATTTTGTCTGAGGGCCTTGAAAATCAAATATAGAGTTTTAAATTTAGCCCTGTAAGGTTTGTAGTTCTCACTTATGTAAATCTACTAAAATGGCTTGTTTATGCATATTATACATTGTGTCGATCACAACTGATGGGATGAATCATAGAATGCATTATCATTTTAATGTTTCTATTAGTATGAGAGGAACTTGACTGGAACCACAGTTATTTTAAATCTGATTATACTGGATAAGGGCATTATTCATATCTGAATCCATAACTGATGAATAAGCAAGGGTTATGCAAAGTAGGTATGAGCTGAGTAACTAAGAAAACAAGATCTGTGTTGTCAGTAATGTATAGAAATGTCACACAAATTTATCACTGGCATGATTTAATCCACAGAATTCTATGAAACTTCACTTCATTTTTTAACAAGTTCATTTATCTGTGGGACCCATTCTTTCTGCTACACGAGGATACATCATTCTGTGCATTGCATGGCAATTATTCAATGTATAGTGAAGAGAGACAGATATATGTGATAAAATCTTAAGTGGTAGGTATATCAGACAAATGTTATAAAACATCTTTTTTTTTATCTTTATTTTTTTTATTTTTCAATCATAACCAGATCAAAGGACAAAAGGATGGGAAATAATCTCATAATACAATGATGACAGACCCAGATAACCAACTTCAGCTGCATGTCCACAATATGGATGCCTTTACAATTTTTCTTGGTTACATTTTTAATTATCATAAAAGTTTATATGTTTATCTTGGTTTATCGCCCACCCAGGGGAAGTTATATGGGAATTGGAAAAGGTTTGTCACACTTGAGTGTTGTTGTTTTGGTTTTTGCATTGGTTTGGGCTGGTTAACCTTTTTGGTTGAGTGGGACGAATGACGGTATTCTGCACGAAGTAAGGAGTAATGCTATCTCTTAATGAGTAGGATGAGTTCTGTTGCTGGGTTTATTTTCCTTTATCTCTTTAGAGACCAACACAAGAAAAATCTTATCCCTAAAAAAGTGGGAAATAGGAATTTGGTAATAAAGGGGCCCTTTTACTAAAGGGCGTTAAGCCCTAATATGCACTTAGCATGGAAAAAAAAACAGACTACTGCATATGATGTTAAAGCATTTTGTGGTATTATGAGTGTTGGCATGTGCTAACACACAACTATTTTATAAAAGTATTTTTGTAGGGGGCGTGTCATGGGAGTAGAGTGGGCATTTCTGTGTTATCCAGTTAGCGCTTTCACATTGGTACATACTAATGCCCTAACCCCCAAATTCTATATGTGGTTCCTTAAAATATGTGTGCTAATTTGGCCGCATGGCCAAACTGTGTGCACCGATAATTGGTACTCAACCAATTAGTGACACTAATTGGCTATAATTAGAGTTTTACACACACAACTTTCTAGACATATTCTTTAACATGGTGCATGTAAATTCTCATACATGCAGTCAAAAAGGGAGCATGGCCATGGGCATGGAATGGGTGGGTTGTGGACATTTCAACAAAATATGCAAACTATTATTGAATACAACTGATCTTTGCCTAACTTAGACACAGGTATTTAGGGCTGATTTTAGGTAGCCTAAATGGGTGCACCTACATTATAGTTGCAAGTACATAAGTAATGCCACACTGGGAAAAGACCAAGGGTCCATCGAGTCCAGCATCCTGTCCACGACAGCGGCCAATCCAGGCCAAGGGCACCTGGCAAGCTTCCCAAACGTACAAACATTCTATACATGTTATTCCTGGAATTGTGGATTTTTCCCAAGTCCATTTAGTAGTGGTTTATGGACTTGTCCTTTAGGAAACCGTCTAACCCCTTTTTAAACTCTGCCAAGCTAATCGCCTTCACCACGTTCTCTGGCAATGAATTCCAGAGTTTAATTATGCGTTGGGTGAAGAAATATTTTCTCCGATTTGTTTTAAATTTACTACACTGTAGTTTCATCGCATGCCCCCTAGTCCTAGTATTTTTGGAAAGCGTGAACAGACGCTTCACATCCACCTGTTCCACTCCACTCATTATTTTATATACCTCTATCATGTCTCCCCTCAGCCATCTCTTCTCCAAGCTGAAAAGCCCTAACCTCTTAGTCTTTCTTCATAGGGAAGTCATCCCATCCCCGCTATCATTTTAGTCGCCCTTCGCTGCACCTTTTCCAATTCTACTATATCTTTCTTGAGATGCGGCGACCAGAATTGAACACTATACTCAAGGTGCGGTCGCACCATGGAACGATACAACGGCATTATAACATCCTCACACCTGTTTTCCATACCTTTCCTAATAATACCCAACATTCTATTCGCGTTCCTAGCCGCAGCAGCATACTGAGCAGAAGGTTTCAGTGTATTATCGACGACAACACCCAGATCCCTTTCTTGGTCCGTAACTCCTAACGTGGAACCTTGCATGACGTAGCTATAATTCAGGTTCTTTTTTCCAACATGCATCACCTTGCACTTGCTCACATAAACGTCATCTGCCATTTAGCCGCCCAGTCTCCCAGTCTCGTAAGGTCCTTCTGTAATTTTTCACAATCCTGTCGTGAGTTAACGACTTTGAATAACTTTGTATCACCAGCAAATTTAATTACCTCGCTAGTTACTCCCATCTCTAAATCATTTATAAATATATTAAAAAGCAGCGATCCTAGCACAGACCCCTGAGGAACCCCACTAACTACCCTTCTCCATTGTGAATACTACCCATTTAACCCCACTCTCTGTTTCCTATCCTTCAACCAGTTTTTAATCCACAATAGGACATTTCCTCCTATCCCATGACCCTCCAATTTCCTCTGTAGCCTTTCATGAGGTACCTTGTCAAACACCTTTTGAAAATCCAGATACACAATATCAACCTGCTCCCCTTTGTCCACATGTTTGTTTACTCCTTCAAAGAATTGAAGTAAATTGGTCAGGCAAGATTTCCCCACACAAAAGCCATGCTGACTTGGTCTCAGTAATCCATGTCCTTGGATGTGCTCTGTAATTTTGTTTTTGATAATAGCATCTACCATTTTCCCCAGCACCGACGTCAGACTCACCGGTCTATAATTTCCCGGATCTCCCCTGGAACCTTTTTTAAAAATCTGTGTTACATTGGTCACCCTCCAATCTTCTGGTAGCACGCTCGATTTTAATGATAAATTGCATCACTAACAGTAGCTCTGCAAACTCATTTTTCAGTTCTATCAGTACTCTAGGATGAATACCATCCGGTCCAGGAGATTTCCTACTCTTCAGTTTGCTGAACTGCCCCATTACGTCCTCCAGGTTTACCGTGAAGTCAGTAAGTTTCTCCAACTCGTCCGCTTGAAATACCATTTCTGACACCGGTTTCCCACCCAAATCTTCCTCGGTGAAGACCGAAGCAAAGAATTCATTCAATCTCTCCGCTACGTCTTTATCTTCCTTGATTGCCCCTTTTACCCCTTGGTCATCCAGTGGCCCAACCAATTCTTTGGCCGGCTTCCTGCTTTTAATATACCGAAAAAACCTTTTGCTATGTTTTTTTGTCTCTGATGCTATCTTTTTTTCGTAATCCCTCTTGGCCTTCTTTATCTGCGCCTTGCTTTTCCTTTGACACTCCTTATGCTGCTTCTTGTTATTTTCAGAAGGTTCCTTCTTCCATTTTCTGAAGGCGTTTCTTTTAGCCCTAATAGCTTCTTTCACCTATTCATTCTCCAGTTCTCTTCTTCGTATGTAACAAAATGACTGTGGCGTCTATTCAGTACGCCCGCCCTTAAATCTTTGTCAGCTGATTGGGAATACCAGAGCTCTGATTGGTGGACCATAACCTTGGCACTAATTGGCTTGTTTATCAATTAATTTGTATGTGCAAATTGGGTGTGCACTCATATTTACACTTGCAATAGTGAAGAGGCATCAACATGTACCACCACATAATGTCACCATGAGGGCCTGGAGGCTCATTCACAGGACCTTGGCATGCTGCTCGGAACCCAACATCAGCCTTGTAAAAGCACCACACCATACCAGGATCACATGCAATGAGTTGGTGGGAAGGCCATCAGACACCCTCCCCTGCTGAAAATACCAGAAAATGTCCCCCCATGCCCAGAGACCCCACCCAAAAAAAATCCAAGTCTGCAATAAGAGCCTGAACATCTCTGACACTCCCCCACTGATTCAGAAATGCCAAGTCACCTAGTTCCAGGCTGGACATTTTGGGACAGTCCTGGATGTATCACCTGGTGCCTTATGGGATTTGCAGCACTGATTTCAATGGGCAGCATTAGGTACTACTAATCCCACTCTGCGTTGAAATGTAAGGTCAAAATCAGAACTGGTCTAAAAATCTCCAGCCTGGAACTGGATAACTAGCTATCTCTGCCAATGCTCTAAACTGCAGCTCCATACCTCCATACATATATGATCGGTGGCAGCAGCTCACCAATTCAGACCCTGCAACTGTAGGTCACATCTGCCATAGCTCACTGCCCATCACTACCTTCCTGCCCAAGAGCAGATGTCTCCAGTAGCACCTCTGGCCATGTAGGAATTAGATGCCCCCTTCCAAACCCCAAATCTGACTACCCTCAACTCTCACAGGCTATCTGAGGGGGTATAACAAAAAAAAGTGCATCTACCAGGGGCCACCACCTCAACCCTGTCTCCACCAACTTGTGTTTTGCAGGTGATTTGGCATCCACCGGGATTTGGAGGTGCTCCAGCACTGTTACCGGTAGATCTGGAGGGAGGACCAAGCACTGATCTGGCGCATGAGGGAGCACCTCTGAGCTCGATGTGAATAACAACAACATAGCATCCCCATAGCAGCCATCCCCTCCAGCAAGCTCAGAGTAGTTTATGTTTATTATGTTTATATTTATTAAAACTTTCTATACCGCCCTAACTGACTGGCAGATCTGGGCGGTTTACAAATCTAAAAATATAAACTTAAAAAGAAGAAAGGAACTAAAATGACTCAATAGGAAAGAAACCAAGCAGTCAACAAAGAGACAAAGGTCTAAGGGAAACCAACAAATTGGGAGGGGGGAGGAGGAAGGGAATAACTAGAATGTAGGTGGGACAAAGTAGTAGTAGTAAGGGGAAAAGGAACAGGTGATGAACCAACCGCAAGCATCTTCGATAACTAGGTGTTCAAATGAAAAGCTTCATTGAATAACCAGGTTTTTAAAGCAACTTTAAAACTCTTAAAAGAGAATTCAGAATGCATAGAGAGAGGGAGAGAATTCCAATAGTGAGGGTCTATAAAGAAAAAAGCACAGTGATGTTTGAACTCGGGCTGTTTTATTTTGGGACTGGGAAGAACAAGGCAGTGATCATTCAAAGAACAAAGAGATCTAGCCAGTGAGTAAGGTATTGTCAAAGATGTCAAATAGGAGATTCATGCCTAAGAGCAGAGAAAGTAAGAGGAGTTTATATTTAATGTGTTGTTCAATAGGTGACCAATGCTGCTTTTAAAACAAAGGGGAAACATGATCAGATTTGTGGGCAAGACGAGTGAGTTTAATAGCTGTATTCTGTGAATAATTTGAAGTTTTTCAAGATTAGATTGGGAACAACCAAGATGTACAATATTGCAATAATCAAGTCTGGTGGTAAGGAGAGACTTGGTGGAACGTAAGTTGATCAAAATAGTGGCGAACGATACATAACTGATGAAGAATCAAAAAAACAAGTTTACAAAGGTTTGAAATCTGAGGAACAAAGGTCAGGTGGGAAACAAGATTTACACCAAGATAACAAAAAGAGGTTACTGGTTTAACGGTAGCACCAAGAAGATCAAGAGGAATGGAAGCATCACCCGTAAACCAGCAAGTGACAGTTTGCCCAGAACCCCCATATTCCCAATAAGTTATTGCAGACAACCTCCTCAAAAAAAGACCTGACATATCAAGGTAGAGAGGGGAGGTGGTGGCACAGCACCCTGCTATGAGCAGCAACTATTATCCCAACTCTACAGATCTCACCGCGACCTCTCTAACCTCATCTCTATTTCTCTACTCCCCTCCTCTTCTCTGCCCTTCTCTTGCGCCCTATGGAATGCCCGCTCTATCTGTAACAAACTCGCCTATATCCATGACCTCTTTATCTCGCGTCACCTCCATCTGCTCGCCATAACAGAAACCTGGCTCTGCCCTGATGACTCTGCTTCAGTCGCAGCCCTGTGCCATGGCGGTTATCTATTTTCACATACTCCTCGCCCTGCTGGCCGTGGGGGCGGTGTTGGACTACTTTTCTCTCCCTCCTCCAGATTTCAACCCCTTCTTCCACCTCAATCTCACTGTTTTTCCTCCTTTGAAGTCCACTCTATCCGCCTTTTCTCTCCTCTGCCTCTTCGAATAACGGTCATTTATCGTCCCCCTGATAAGTCCCTTTCATCCTTTCTCAGTGACTTTGATGCCTGGCTTGCCTTCTTCCATGATCTTTCCTCCCCCTCTCTCATCCTTGGTGACTTTAATATTCCTGCTAATGATCCTTCCAACTCTTATATTTCCAAGTTATTCGCTTTAACGTCCTCCTTTAATCTCCAACTATGCTCCACCTCCCCCACTCATCAAAATGGTCACTGTCTTGATCTCATCTTCTCCTCCAACTGTTCACCCTCTAGTTTCCTTGCCTCTGATCTTCCCTCCTCTGATCACCATCTTATAACTTTCACACTTAAATCTCCTCCCTCCCAGTCCCGTCCTATCTTATCTAATTTATCTAGGAATCTTCACGATATTGACCCTTCATCTCTATCCTCCCATGTTTCAAACCTGCTCTCTACTGTGGCACCATCCACATCTGTCAACGAGGCTGTTTCTTCTTACAACAATACTCTATCCTCTGCCTTAGACACTCTTGCACCTTTGATGACCCGCCCTGTAAGGCGTACAAAACCCCAACCTTGGCTGACTTCTAATATCCGCTACCTACGTTCCTGTACCCGCTCCGCCGAACGCCTCTGGCGGAAATCTTGGGCCCTTGCTGATTTCTTACACTTTAAGTTCATGCTGACTTCCTTCCAATCTGCTCTTTTACGTGCCAAACAGGATTATTATATCCAACTGACCAACTGTCTTGGCTCTAATCCTCGACTTCTCTTCACCACATTGAACTCTCTCCTCAAGGTGCCCCCTCCCCCAGCTCCCCCTTCATTATCTCCTCAGACCCTTGCTGAATTCTTTCACAACAAGGTTGAAAAGATAAACCTTGCTTTCTCTACCTCACCACCTCTCCCTCCACTAGTCCATTCCCCTCTCTCTTCTTCCCCTCATTCCCTTTCCTCCTTTCCTGAAGTTACTATTGAGGAAACTACACTTCTCCTTTCTTCCTCAAAATGTACCACCTGTTCCTCTGATCCCATTCCCACCCACCTTCTTAATGCCATCTCTCCTGCTCTTATTCCTTTTATCTGTCACATTCTCAACCTCTCACTTTCCACTGCGACTGTCCCTGCTGCCTTTAAACATGCTGTGGTCACACCTCTCCTTAAGAAGCCTTCACTCGACCCTACTTGTCCCTCTAATTACCGACCCATCTCCCTTCTTCCTTTTCTCTCCAAATTACTTGAGCGTGCTGTTCACCGCCGCTGCCTTGATTTTCTCTCTTCACATGCTATTCTTGACCCACTACAATCTGGTTTTCGCCCTCTCCACTCAACCGAAACTGCGCTTACTAAAGTCTCCAATGACCTATTACTGGCTAAATCCAGAGGTCAATATTCCATCCTCATTCTTCTTGATCTTTCCGCTGCTTTTGACACTGTCGATCACAGCATACTTCTCGATACCCTGTCTTCACTTGGATTCCAGGGCTCTGTCCTTTCCTGGTTCTCTTCCTACCTCTCCCTCCGTACCTTTAGTGTTCACTCTGGTGGATCCTCTTCTACTTCTATCCCTCTGCCTGTCGGCGTACCTCAGGGTTCTGTTCTTGGTCCCCTCCTCTTTTCTATCTACACTTCTTCCCTTGGTTCATTAATCTCATCCCATGGCTTTTCCTACCATCTCTATGCTGATGACTCCCAAATCTACCTTTCTACCCCTGATATCTCACCTTGCATCCAAACCAAAGTTTCAGCGTGCTTGTCTGACATTGCTGTCTGGATGTCTCAACGCCACCTGAAATTAAATATGACCAAAACCGAGCTTCTCATTTTCCCCCCCAAACCCACCTCCCCGCTCCCCCCGTTTTCTATTTCTGTTGATGGCTCTCTCATTCTCCCTGTCTCCTCAGCTCGAAACCTTGGGGTCATCTTTGACTCTTCTCTCTCCTTCTCTGCTCATATCCAGCAGATTGCCAAGACCTGTCGTTTCTTTCTTTACAACATCCGTAAAATCTGCCCCTTTCTTTCCGAGCACTCTACCAAAACCCTCATCCACACCCTTGTCACCTCTCGTTTAGACTACTGCAATCTGCTTTTTGCTGGCCTCCCACTTAGTCACCTCTCCCTTCTCCAGTCGGTTCAAAACTCTGCTGCCCGTCTCATCTTCCGCCAGGGTCGCTTTACTCATACTACCCCTCTCCTCAAGACCCTTCACTGGCTCCCTATCCGTTTTCGCATCCTGTTCAAACTTCTTCTACTAACCTATAAATGTACTCACTCTGCTGCTCCCCAGTATCTCTCCACACTCGTTCTTCCCTACACCCCTTCCCGTGCACTCCGCTCCATGGATAAATCCTTCTTATCTGTTCCCTTCTCCACTACTGCCAACTCCAGACTTCGCGCCTTCTGTCTCGCTGCACCCTACGCCTGGAATAAACTTCCTGAGCCCCTACGTTTTGCCCCATCCTTGGCCACCTTTAAATCTAGACTGAAAGCCCACCTCTTTAACATTGCTTTTGACTCGTAACCACTTGTAACCACTCGCCTCCACCTACCCTCCTCTCTTCCTTCCCGTTCACATTAATTGATTTGATTTGCTTACTTTATTTATTTTTTGTCTATTAGATTGTAAGCTCTTTGAGCAGGGACTGTCTTTCTTCTATGTTTGTGCAGCGCTGCGTATGCCTTGTAGCGCTATAGAAATGCTAAATAGTAGAAGTAGTAGTAGTAACAAGGTGGCCAGCATGTCACATACAGCTACCTAGCACATTGCACCAGCTAAGGGGGTGAAAAGCAGTGGCATTCCTAGGGTGGCTGACACCCGGGGCAGATCGCCGATGCGCCCCCCCCCCCCATGGGTGCAGCGTGACCCCCCCCTGGTGAAACGATGGACACCCCCCCCCGGGTGCATCTTTACCTGCTGGGTGTGGGGTGCCACGCGTCTGTCGGCAACGCTCGTTCCCTGCTCCCTTTGCCCCGGAACACGTTACTTCCTGTTCTGGGGCAGAGGGAGCAGGGAACGAGCGTTGCCGACAGACGCGTGGCACCCCCCCCCCCCGTGGCGAAACGACAGACCCCCCCCAGGTGCATCTTTACCTGCTGGGGGGGGTGCCACGCGCCTGTCGGCTTCGCTCGTTCCCTGCTCCCTCTGCCCTGGAACAGGAAGTAACCCGTTCCTGGGCAGAGGGAGCAGGGAACAAGCATTGCTGACAGACGCGCGGCACCTCTCCAGTGGCGTGCACCCGGGGCGGACAGCCCCCACTGCCCCTTCCCCCTTGGTATGCCACTGGTGAAAAGACACAAGAATCAGAAGAAGGCACAATGGGAATCAAGCCTTAATTCCCTGTCTGTAGAGCCCATAGCCTTAGACAGTATTCTACACCTCACACACACACTCCACAAGGCATTGTTCATGGAGGACAGCACAGTGGCCACACAAGCCACTCACATCACAAGATGTCACCTGCAAAGCAGGCCCTCAGACCCCACAGCCCACATAGAATGTACATGCCATTGTGAAGTACAATGTGATGTATGCCACCCAGTGAAACATCCAGCTATGCCACAGCTGGGACCATGAAACCTCCACCTGGGCAAGTTGGGCCACACCTCAGGTCCCCTTAACATCCACAACCATATGCACAAGAGTCAGGGGTGGCATCATAGGAGCCGACTCTGTGGGTGCTTGAGCACCCCCAATATTGAGAATATTCCTTGTATTTATCCAAGGAAGGATTATTTCCACTAGGCTTAGCACCCCCAATAATTTTGAAAAGTTGGCTCCTATGGGTGGCATTATGGCACTGGCAGTGATAAGGACCCCATATGATTACCATGGTTATACCACAGCAGACCCACACATCAACATGTCCTCCACCTCCTAGGCAGTACAATAACTGTATCATGGGGGGTCCTGAACAGGTGGCTAGGAAGTCAGGGAAGGTCAAACAGGGACTCACATCACCTCCCAACCAACCACAGCCAGATCCCTGGCTGCATCTGCAACTGTGTCACCATCCCTGAAAATATATATTGGCATCTAGCATCACAGCCAATGACCAGTCATCTGAGGGCCAGCCTTGTGCCTGGTGACACTTCTGAATCCTGTCTGCTTTTGGCTTCCTTTCCCTCCTGTCTGAGTACCCTGAACTCCTGTCTGCCTTGCTTTTGTCTAGGTGCCTATGGGCACGTCTGAACCCTGTCTGCCCTGCTTTTGTCTAGGTGCCTGTGGGCACTTCTGAATCCTGATTCCTGGTGTTCCAGCCTGCTAATTCCAGTACCAGTTTCCCTCCAAGTCCTGCCGGCTGCCTGCACCCAGGGGCTCAACCCCTGGGGAACGGCGGCTAAGTGTAGGCGAAGCCTGGTTCTAGTCCTGTGTGTTCCTGTCCAGTGTGTTCCAGTTCAGTGTGTACCAGTCTGGTGCGTTCTAGCCCAGTGTTGGTTGGTGGGTTTTGCCTACTGCTGCTGCTGCTCCTCATCAGCAGCCCAAGGGCTGACTGCGAGCGCTGACTGAAAGGTACCAGTGGCAAGAAAGGTGAGGGATGCTGTAACCTTAAGGTGCACTGGCACAGGATTATTCCTGCATATCCTGGCCTGGAGCTGGAGCTGTATCTGCTGACACAGGTACTGTATGGCAGTCACCACCTAGTGAGACACTGACCCACAACCAGCAACAGTACACAGCAGTCACTCACCTAGCACCAGTATACAGCACTCACCAAGCATATAGCACTCATTCACCCAGCAACAGTACGTGGTACACTGACGAAGTGGACAAGCTCAGAGGCACAGCACAGAGGCACAAGGAGAAAGTACAGGTAAGGGGGTAAGGAGGGAGGTGTGGGTATTTGTGTAAAGGACAGAGCAAAGGGGGAAAGGGACATGAGAGACAGCAAGGTATGGGTGTGGGAGGGAGCTAGCAGGTGTGTTTAAGGAGTTTAGGAGGTGAGATACTGGAGAGACATTACAGGAAATGTGGGGGGACAAAGGTTTCAGACTGGGGCAGACATGGAGGGGCATAATCGAATGGGGCGCCCACGTTTTCCTGGGGCTGTCCTTGCAGGACGGCCCCGTGAAGGGGCGGGGAATCCCCGTATTATCAAAACAAGATGGGCGTCCATCTTTTGTTTCGATAATACAGTCAGGGACGCCCAAATCTCAACATTTAGGTCAACCTTAGAGATGGTCATCCTTACAGATGGTCGTCCCCGGTTTTCGGCGATAATGGAAACCAAGGACGCCCATCTTAGAAACGACCAAATGCAAGCCCTTTAGTCATGGGAGGAGCCAGCATTCATAGTGCACTGGTTCCCCTGACATGCCAGGACACCAACCGGGCACCCTAGGAGGCACTGCAGTGGACATCAGAAAAAGCTCCCAGGGGACATAGCTCCCTTACCTTGTGTGCTGACCCCCCAACCCCCCCCCCCAAAACCCACTCCACACAACTGTACACCACTACCATAGCCCTAAGGGGTGAAGGGGGACACCTAGATGTGGGTATAGTGGGTTTCTGGTGGGTTTTGAAGGGCTCACATTTACCACCACAAGTGTAACAGGTGGGGGGGATGGTCCTGGGCCCACCTGCCTGAACTGCACTGCACCCACTAAAACTGCTCCAGGGACCTGCATACTGCTGTCATGGAGCTGGTATGACATATGAGGCTGGGAAAAAACTTTAAGATTTTTTTTAGGGTGGGAGGGGGTTGGTGACCACTGGGGGAGTAAGGGGAGGTCATCCCCTATTCCCTCTGGAGGTCATCTGGTCAGTTTGGGCACCTTTTTGGGGCTTGGTCGCAAGAAAAAAATCGACCAAGTAAAGTCGGCCAAGTGCTCGTCAAGGACGCCCTTCTTTTTTCCATTATCGGCCGAGGACGCCTATCTCTTAAGCACGCACCAGTCCCGCCTTCGCTATGCTGCTGACACGTCCCCGTGAACTTTGGTCGTCCCCGTGACGGAAAGCAGTTGAGGGCATCCAAAATCGGCTTTCGATTATGCCAATTTGGGCGACACTAAGAGAAGGACGCCCATCTCTTGATTTGTGTCGGAAGATGGGCACCCTTCTCTTTCAAAAATAAGCCTGAAAGACAGCAAACACACCACTCAGCAACTCTCCCCTCTCCTTCCCACTCCTACCAACTCTACCTCTCTGCTCTCTAACTCAGCAAAAGCACAAATGGGTCCAAAGACAGGTTGTGGCTTAACTTGTTTGCATTTATAGCAGGTCTAAATTGGAATGTTTTCATTTCTACCTCAGGATGTCGCCCTGCTATCCATTATCATTAGAAAACGTCCATTCCCTTAACACTGCTCATAACATACCCCAAAATGCCCCTTCTCTAAACATCTTTTTCTGTGTGGCTCACCCACTTGGACGTTTCCTGAATGTGATTATGGCAAATTGGGTGGATTTGAAAGAAAAATGCCTATTTGGCCTTTTTTGGATGACTATGAGGCATATTTTCAAAGCACTTAGCCTTCCAAAGTTCCATAGAAACCTATGGAACTTTGGAAGGCTAAGTGCTTTGAAAATATGCTTCTATATGTTTGAAAATGAGTGGCACTGTGTCTACTATCGGGTTCGTTTTGAAAGAGAAGTACGTCCATCTTTAGACATAAAACGGAAGATGGACGTCCTTCTGCCAGGGACGTCCAAATCGGTATAATCAAAACCCGATTTTGGATGTCTTGAGCAGAAGTCTGTCACAAAGACGTCCAAAGTTTAAGGGGGCATGTCGAAGGCATAGAGAAGGCAGGACTTGGGCATGCCTAACACTTGGACGTCTTTGACCCATGATCGAAAAAAACAAGGACGTCCCTGATGAACACTTGGACGTTTTCACCCGTACCTGTTTTTGTTACGAATAAGGCACAAAAAAGTGCCCAAAATGACCAGACGACCACCGGAGAGGATTGGGGATGACCTCCTGTTACTCCCCCAGTGGTCACTAACCCCCTCCCACCCTCAAAAACATATTTAAAAATATTACGTGCCAGCCTCTATGCCAGCCTCAGATATCATAGTCAGGTCCATGACAGCAGTATGCAGGTCCCTGGAGCAATTTTAGTGGGTACTGCAGTGCACTTCACACAGGTGGACCCAGGCCCATATCCCTCCTACCTGTTACATTTGTGGAGAAAACAGCGAGCTCTCCAAAACCCACCACAAGTCCACTGTACCCATATATAGGTGCCCCCCTTCACTCGTAAGGGCTATGGTAGTGGTGTACAGTTGTGGGTAGTGGGGTTTTTTTTTGGGGGGGGGGGGTTAAGCACACAAGTTAAGTGAGCTATGTTCTTGGGAGAATTTTATGAAGTCCACTGCAGTGCCCCCTAGGGTGGCATGTCAGGGGGACCAGGGCACTACAAATGCTGGATCCTCCCCATACCCAAATGGCATTTGGATATTTTTGACATGGATGTCTTAAAATCTAGGGTCGTCCAAATTTAAGGATTTGGACATCCCTGACGGCATTTTCGAAATGAAAGATGGACGTCCATCTTGTTTCAAAAATACGGGTTTCCCCGCCCCTTTATTTCTCTGTTTTGCAAGGACGTCCAAATCAGAACTTGGACGTTCCTTTCAAAAATGCCCCTTTATGTGTCACAGTTTGTATAAAATTGAGATGCCGTGATGCAAAAATATGCATAAAAACTCATTAATATGGAATAAAAATCATACAAACAAGGCCATTAACTTACAGAAAATGCCATGCATTAATGGATTAGTTTCTTAGACCTTTTGCACAGAAGAAAGCATCCTTTGTCAATCATCTTGTGTAAATTAAAAAACTGAAATGAAAAGTATAACAAGCTCAAAAGACAAATACAAAAGTGGAAAAAAATTCAAAATTTTCCACAAGAACTGCATGAAATTAACTAAACCTTCCTGAAATAATTAAACTTTCCCAATAATTAATAGAATCTATTGCCCTCTCATTTGTCAGTTTCTTATTTACTGTATGATACTCACAGAGGAGAAGCTCAAACCAATATGTAAATCTGAATAACTAATCTGATTTTCTTTAGCCCTTATTAAATTCAGCATTCAAGTTAGTTTATGACAGATATCGCGTAGAATGCAGCATCCTGGAACACTGTACAGCAGATATATACTGCTGTATTTGTACAACATCAATAGAACAGCTCCTTGAGAGTACTTTCTTTGTAATTTGTTGCAATATAATTTTGAAAGAGAGATGGGGGGGGGGGGGGGGGAGAAGAGAGAGAGTCAGAGAAAATGAGTATTTAGTATGGAATTCTTCTGATTAGTAGATTACAGATTAAAATTACCCAATCAAATAGACGCAATTGATATTGCAATACTTATTAAGGCGTAATTATTCCTAAAATTAAAAACTAAAAGCAAACTTTTGAAGGTAAGTCTCATTTCTCCAATATATTGCAATAACTCTAATAACTGAAAGTCTTTCTACAGAGAGACTGTACAAAGTGAAGAAGTTTATCTAAAAATAAAATTCAGTTGTAAGTTTTCTAAGGGATCAGTTTGGAAAGTATATAAATGGATGAATACTGGATATGGAACATTTCTATATCCCCTATAAATGAATCAGTGTAATATTTCCAGTATTCATCCATTACTGCATAAAACATCTTGAGCTGGGCAACAGGGAACTTCACTATAAATGCTCTATACAACATGGGGGAAAATTTTATAAAAGAGTAAGGTTCCAAAAACTTCCCATTATTGGAGTAATTGTAAAAAGAATTTTTCATGCTTATATAGTAACATAGTAGATGACGGCAGAAAAAGACCTGCATGGTCCATCCAGTCTGCCCAACAAGATAAACTCATATGTGCTACTTTTTGTGTATACCTTACCTTGATTTGTACCTGTCCTTCTCAGGGCACAGACTGTGTAAGTCTGCCCAGCACTATCCCCGCCTCCCAACCACCAGCCCCGCCTCCCACCACTGTCTCTGGCACAGACCGTATAAGTCTGCCTAGCACTATCCCCGCCCCCTGCCCCTTTACCCATTCTCTCTCTCATATGTACCCCCCTGCCCATTATCCCACTCTCTTTTTCTCTCTTATGGGCTCCCCTGTCCCTTCACCCATTTTCACTCTCTCTCTCTCTCTCTCTCTCGCACACACACACACACACACACATGTACCCCCTGTCCCTTCACCCATTCTTTCTCTCTCTCATATGCCCCCCTGTCATCACTCATTCTCTCTCTCTCTCAATATGCCCCCCACCATCACCCATCCTCTCTCTCTCTCTCTGTCAAATGTGCCTCACCTCCCGTGCCCTCCCGCGATTCTCTCTCAATGCCTGTCCTCCCTCCATCCTGCCCACGTTTGGTCCGGTGGTTCTCTCTCCCTTCCCCTTCCCCTTCCCTCCCCTCCCATCCCCATTTACCTTTTGATTTTCATTAAGTATTTGAAGCAGCAGCCACACTAAAACACTGCTCTGACCTGCACTGGGTCTTTCCTTCTGACCCTCCCACCCCCTTCTGAAAACAGGAAGATGCATCAGAAAAGGGCGGGATAGGTCAGATGGAAAGGCCCAGTGCAGGCCAAGGCAGTGTTTCAATCTGGCTGCTACTGTTAGGCGAAGACTTAATGAAAATCAAAAGGTAAACCAGGAAGGAGAGGAGAGAGAGCCGCAGGTGGTCCAAGAGGGGAGGGAGAGATGCTGGACCAACCGTGCATGAGTGTGGGCAGGGGAGAAAGGGTGGTATAAAATGTTTTGTACTTCTTTGGGATCTTGCCAGGTACTCGTGACCTGGATTGGCCACTGTTAGAAACAGGATTCTGGACTTGATGGAACTTTGGACTGTCCCAGTATGGCAATACTTAGGTACTTATATGGTTAATTATTAATCACAATTAAAATTTTTAATTGTGATTAATAATTTATTTATTTGTTATTTATTTATTTGTTACATTTGTATCCCACATTTTCCCACCTATTTGCTGGCTCAATGTGGCTTACATAGTACCCTAAAGGCAATCGCCAAGTCCGGTAGGGGACAAGTACAAAAGATGTTATGGTGGAATAGGGAAGATAAAATTCAGGCATGTGGGGTTAAAGGTAAGGAGGGTTTGATAATGTCCAATACGATCTTTGGTAGTGAAGTGTTGCAGAGTTGAGGCATTTAAGTTGAGTTAGTCAGGTATGACTTTCCGAATAGATGAGTCTTTAATGATTTTATGAATTTTAGGTGATCGTAGATTGTTTTCACAGCTTGTGGCAGTGCATTCCACAGTCGTGTGCTTATGTAAGAGAAGTTGGATTCATGGGTTGTCTTCTATTTAAGTCCTTTGCAATTTGGGTAGTGGAGATTCAGGTAAGTCCGTGATGAACTGGTACTATTTCTGATTGGGAGATTAATCAGGTCAATCATGTAACCTGGGACTTCACCGTAGATAATCTTATGGACCAGGGTGCAGGTTTTGAAAGTGATGTGTTCTCTGATTGGAAGCCAGTGCAGTTTTTCACGGAGTGGTGTGGCGCTTTGGAATCGTGTTTTGGGCTGTCTGGAGTTTCTTTGTGAGTTGTTCTTTACATCCCGCATAGATTCCATTGCAGTAATCAACGTAGCTTAGTACCATTGATTGAATTAAATTACGGAAAATTTCCCTCGGGAAGAAAGGTTTTATACGCTTGAGTTTCCACGTTGAATGAAACATTTTCTTTACAGTGGAGTTGACTTGGGTCTCAAGTGTAAGATTGCGATCAATAGTAACACCTAGTATTTTGAGACTCAAAAATGGAGAGGGAATGATCTGAAGTGGTTAAGGTTGTGGGTTTGTAATTGTTGTGCTGGGATGAGAGGATAAGGCAATGCATTTTATCGGTGTTCAGCTTTAGTTGAAATGAATTTGCCCATGAGTGCATGGTGTTCAATCCACGCTTGATGTCATTGGAGATTTCTGATAAATCGTGTCTAAAAAGGATGTAGATTGTAACATCATCAGCATAGAGGAACGGGTGGAGACCTTGATTTGATAGGGACTTGGCCAATGGGATCATTAATATATTGAAGAGTATTGGTGATAATGGTGAACCTTGAGGAACTCCACAGTCTGATTTCCACGTTGATGATATGTTAGTGTTAGATTTTATTTGGTATGAGCTGGTGGTTAGAAAACTCTTGAACCAGTTAAGTATATTTCCACCAATTCCGAAGTGTTCTAGAAGTCAAAGAAGTATATTAACACATTAATCACAGCATTAATCGCAATTAACATGCAGCCCTACTTATAAATGATTTGGGTGTAGGAATGTTCAGGTGTGGAGCCTGGGGCAGAGCACAGGAGGAACAGGGGCATAACCATGGGTAGGCCTGAGCCCAACCATTTTCAACTCATGTCTATACAGCAGTGGTTGATCTGCCTGGTTTTAACAGGGGGACCCTGATGGCAGCCAAAACAGAAAACTGACTACTGTGTCAGTTTTCTGCAGAATGCTGGACTGAAAGGGTGCTTCCTCCCAAGCTGCTCCCTCCTTTGATGTTATCATAGATTGCATCTGGCCACCCAAAGACCTGGGGAGACCATTCAAGACCAGAAGGCAGCACAGGATCTCCAGTTTCCAACTGCCTGGACCCTGATGCCTCTGCATCATTCTGTCCATCCAAGACACAAACTTTCTGTTTCTGTGGGGGTGGGATGATACAGAGTTGCCAGAATGCTTGCAGCTGGGAGGTCCTATGCTGCCTTCAGGCCTTGAATAGATGCTGCAGGTCTTCAGATGGCTCTGGAGGTGGCTTTGGATAAACAGCCAGCTAGATCATAGGGAAGGGAGCTCCTGAGGGAAATTTGGAGGAGATATTGAGGAAGGGGAAAAGAACTAAAGACCTATAGGAAAGATGCACCAGGTTTGGGAAGGTAATAAGGACTCAGAGGACATTAGAAAAATAAAGAGAACATACTGGATTGGAGAAGTGTGTGAGGAAAAGGATTATAGAGAGTGTATACAGGACATGAAGGTGAGATTCTGGACATAGGGAGGGAGACAGGACATAGGGCATGCTAAGCATCAGGGAAGAAATGAGGGTAGGTTCTGTTTGGGGGGGGGGGCAGAGAAGTATGCTGGATATGAGGGGAGGAGTGAGTGGAGGTTCTAGTCACAGGACATAGGACATGCTAGACATGAAAGAGTGGGTGGGGAAATGCAGGACACGGGTAGATAAAGACAGAGACACAGAGGGATGATGGATGGTGGACATTGATAGAAAAATGTCAAATGGACATGAGATCCTGAAAAGGGAGTTAGGAGAAGACAGAGAAACACAGAAACCAGAGACTCATACAACATGATATGAAAAATAAAATGACCAGATTACAAAAGTAGAAAGAAGAATTTTCAATTTAGTTATTAGAATATTTCAGTTTTTGAAATGTACAGAACTGGTGTTAGACATTACCGGGGCCCGGGGCAGATATTTGGGAAGGGACCCCAAAGCCTGTTAACAGGCTGTGCCTTCTTCTGCTTCAGACATGCTTGGAGCTCTGAGTAATTACCTTAATTGCACCCCCACCCCCCCCACCCCCCAAAAAAGAAAGAAAATGTCAGCCCTAAAATCTGCTATCTTTGTTTATTTCTGGTGTTATACTACATGCAAGAGTCTGGTTTTGTGGGGTTTCAGGTGAACTTTGGTCTATGCATTTCTATTCCATTAATGGTCCCTTAGTTTATATTTGTATTTTCTATGTGAGTTACCAAGGCCAGATATTTTGCTAACATGGACTTTCTATGTAAGTATTTATAGTAATCTGACTTGTTTAGTTTTTTTTCAATAGGTGTACTGATTGACGGTGTTGTCTTTTCCTTGGTAGGGTCCTTGTCATTTGAGTTTAGAAGTTATGTTGGAATGGAAGATTTGCTGGGGTGTCAATTTTAGTGTCTTGGAGCACTGCTACTGCCATGGCTTTCAAAACATGTGTCAGAGGGCTGCAAATGTCTGCAGCTGGCAGAGCTTGGGGATCCCCATCAGCTAAAGTGTTTAATTTTTAAATGTCATATGTAACCCCTTGGTTGATGTGATCTATTCAACTGCCTAGTCTATGCTTGGTAAAGGTGGACAACAAGAAGGCACATTATTATTTATTGATTGGGACGAGTGCGGGACTAGGATTTAGCTAGGAGGCCAAGAAAGCTCTGCACCAGACTTCACACATTGTTAGAGACCACACCAGTTCTTTTCTCAGAAAACCAGAACCTTTACTGTCCTGTCCTTCAGTTGATGATGGTACAGCAGTGGAGGAGTGGCCTAGTGGTTAGAGTGGTGGACTTTGGTCCTGGGGAACTGGGTTTGATTCCCACTGCAGGCACAGACAGCTCCTTGTGACTCTGGGCAAGTCACTTAACCCTCCATTGCCCCAGGTACAAATAAGTACCGAAGCCGCATTGAGCCTGCCATGAGTGGGAAAGCGTGGGGTACAAATAAAAAAAAAAAAAAATCTTCTCAAAACACATGGCCAGATATATACAATAGCTTTCTCCTCTCCTCCAGTCAAGCACAAAAATTACAAGCAGCTTCTCCTTATACTCAAACCAACTCATCAGATTGGTGAGGCATGGCTTGCATAGTTCATGCTGGCCCTGAAGCTCAAAAGTAAATGTGGGTGCTAGAGACTATTAGTGCTGTACTAACACCCACATTTTCCTGCACAGAACATTCAGAGAAGTCTAGTACAGGAAACAAGAGGAGTGTCAGGCATTAGCACAGATAGCATGCAAATGTAGTCGTGCTCATGTAAATGAGGTAATTTTGTATTCTTCCCTAATGTTCAGAAAAGAGTGCCCAAAACCAAACTGCTTTACCGCTGCAAAAAATAATGCCAGGTTGGAGCAGTTGTTAGGGTGTTGGAAGAGAGAATTTCTCATAATTCTCATGCTTCTCTCATGATTCTTTCTGCAAAATCTGCTGGGTTTGATTGCTTTTGGAAGCAGAAGGAAGCCTGTGCAAGCTCTTAAGCACTGATCATGAGAAACAGCAGACCCAATCGAAAGCATACATTGGTGTCTGTTTCCTGCATCTAAATTTAAAGTGGCCATGCTAAAAAAAAATTAAAAACGCTCATTGAAAGCACACATTGGCGTCTGTTTCCTGTGTCTAAACATAAGCGTCTAAACTAAAAAAAAATTTTAAATGCTTATATTAAGGCTGCAGAAAACAGACGCCAATGTGTGCTTCATGTTCGGGTTTTACCAGGTTCGTGTGCACAGGAACCGAGCTTACTGTGGAACTCTTCTGTGCATGAGCCAAGCACAATCCTCCTGCCGAAATCCATAATGCCCAATGCTATGAGTGAGTGCCTGCCTTCCTGCCAGCCCTGGAAGCTTTTCTCTGCCACATCCTGTCATCTCTGACTCAACTTCCTGTTTCCACATATGCAGGACATGGCAGAGGGAAGGTTTCCAGGGCCAGCTGGTGGCAGGCTGCTTTGATCTCTGATATTGCCAGCTGACCTGTGGGAAGTTTGGAAGAATGCTGGGGGGTGGGGTGGGGTGGGGTGGAGGGAATGGAGAGATAGTTGACCACATGGGGGGAAGGGGGAAGAGTGAGAGACCAAATTGTACAGGGGAAGGGATATCAAGAGATGCCATACCTGCGGGTGGGTGAATGAGGAAAGGGAAAGAGAGGTATCTGATAATGAGAGTGGCAAGGAGGGAGAGAGATGCTAGATGGGGGATAGCTGGATTGGAAAGAAAATAAAGATTGGATGAGAAGTGGGGGAAGGGGGGAGCAGAGGGAAAAGAGAGAAACTGAATGGGAGGAGTGGGAGAGAGAGAGAGAGAGAGAGAGAGAGATGCAAGACTATGGGGAGGGCAGGGAAGAGATAGGGAGATGCTGGTCTTGGAGTGGGGGTGCAGGAGAAAGGGAAGAAGGGGGAGAAACTGTGTACAAGTTGAACAGGGACACAAAAGAAAGGATAGACACACATAGGGCAGATACTGACATAGAGAGGATAGGGATAGAGCCAAGACAGGAGATTTTGGAGAGGACAGACAGGAATACAGAGGACATGTTAGTGGACATGGAGAGAAAAGAAATGTCAAATGGACAGGAGAATCTGGAAAGAGCAGAAGATGGATCAATCTCAGGGGTGGGAGAACAGAGCAGAAGACGTTCGACTCAGGCAGGTGGAGGGGAGCAAAACAGAAGATGCGTGTGGCTTGGTGCTTGAATGGTAGAGTGTCAGGGGCAGAGCAGGGAATTATAGATGGGAGATATGGAGAGGGAATTTTGAGTGGATAGTAAGGACTTGGCAATTGGGTGTGTTGACGGGTTGGGAGAATGAATGAGGGTATGAAATGGGGGATAAGAGAAAGGGGATGAAGTGTAGGTAAAGGTTGAGACATCATGTGAATGACCTGGAAGACTGGAGAGAGGATTAGAGGCATTGAGAAGTTATGAGACTTCTGGGGAGGCGTGTGAGAGAAAGAGGATGGGTCTTTGAAGGGGATGAGTGAGGGAGGAAATGGAGTTAAGAGGATGGTATAAGAGAAGCAATAGGAAATGTGGTAGAGGACAAGAGATAGAAGAATGGCCTGGAGGCAAGGAAAGGAATTAGAGACAGGGATAGAGCTGCGGCTGGTGAGGGAGCTGGGACTGGTGAGCGGAGGGTAGGTGAGGGCTATAAGAGTGAGTACAGAGGATGGAAATAGGGGACTAGGGAGTTGATGAAATATGGGAAGTAGGACACTGTGGAAGTACAGAGACAGAGGGGCCAAGGGGAGTGCTGGAGAAGAGATAAGAGGGAGATGGGGGAAAAGCTGATAGGTAGATAAAAAGAAAGGAATGACAGACATACGTAGAGAAGGAAAAGAAAAGGACAAATGGAGAGAGTAGAATTGGAAAGGCAAACCTGGAAAATAATTTTGGAGAAGATGAGACAAGGAAAGTGGAAAAGAGACTAGGACCAGCTCAATTAGAAAAAATAAAGGGGTCCTTTTACTAAGGTGCGCTGAAAAATGGCTTGTGCTACTATGGGCATGTCTATGGAAGCGCACAGATCCATTTTTCAGTGCACCTGTAAAAAAGGCCTTTTTTTTGCTGAAAATGGACATGTGACAAAATAAAAATTGACGTGCATCCATTTTGGGTCTTAGACCTTACTGCCACCCATTCACTTAGTGGTAAGGTCTCATGTGTTAATTGTGGCAATACACAGTACTATTGATGTCATTTCTGTATATAGCCGTACAGGCGCTCCATATTTGACTTCACAATTCTTGCATTTTAAGGAAGTTCCTATGCCACATTTTCTTTGGTTTTTTATCGTGCAACAACCTAAGAATATTTGATTGACCCCGATGCAGGCTTTGATGCCGAAACACGGCCATGTCGGGTCATTATTTGATCACCAATAAAGTTTAATTTTTTGGATTTATGATGTTGAATACATATCTCACTATGATGAAGAATAACTTAGATTAGGTGTGTTTGTGAAACATTTGAACAAATATAATAATTGTCAGAACAGAATTCATTTGAATGGTTAGCTCTCACAGGAGAGAGACACTTATTTCAATAGGTTTCAGGGTGACAGCATAATAGTGCAATATTATATGATAAAGCAACATTATATAGGGTAACAGCGAAACAAGTTCTTCCGTCTTGTACCATGTATGCCTGTTATTACATTGATTGCATAGCTGAGATTTTCCCCACAGAGTCCTTAGGGTTCTAATTGATACCTTTGCTGATGTTCTTTTGTTCTCTTACACCCACACAGTTGAATTTCAATTCCTCCTGCATCTCAATTGACTCATTAAGGTTCACTGGAGCCTCTTATCCCCTTAGGAAGTTGACACAATTAGCATTTTAGTGCCAAGGTTTTACTTGCTGGTCACTCAGCTGAAAATAAGGGCAACCTGAGAATCATAATAGTGCTCCGGTAGTTTTGTTTTTCTCTGATAAGTGATTCCCAAAATAATATACAAAAGATGTTTCTATTCTTGCTTACAACTACCTGGTGCTATTTTGTTTGTGTTTATGGAGTCTGATAGAATAACTATAGTATACTATAGGTCTAAAGAGAGTTTTGAATTGCTCATATGTATATTAAAATGCTGTTATTTAATCAAGTGTTTTCAAGAACTATCCAAATCTGTAGTGATTTCCCTATACTCAAATAGAAAATTGCAAGATTTGCTATAACATAATATCAAATTCCATCTTTTACCACTGGTCTTGACTGGTCTACTGGGACTCAAAGAAAGGAAATAAATTAACAGGTGTGAATAGATGTCACTTTTGGTAAAGAATTAAATTCATAGGCATGTCTGTCTTTGCAGAAGTGAAGTTTGCCTTCTTTTGGCTGGCATCCCTGGAAGGCTTGGTGAAAGCACATTTGAAATGAAAAGTGGTAATTTGATATTAGTCTTTTAAATATCCATGTATAAAACTGCCAGCTTGACTACACACCCCACCTACAGTAATAGCAACTGATTTGCACATATACCCCAGGATTCTTAATTTACACACGGAAATTGAAGCTTATTATGTAACAAATGTGCGTAACTTAATTGGTTAACTAGATAATCACTGTTAATTGGATGTTAACAAGCAGTTATCAGCACTAATTAGCAAGATTTATGTGCACAACTCACTAAGCGTATTCTGTAACTTGGTGCGCCTAAATTCTAAGTCGCATAGTTTAAAAAGGGGTGTGGCCATGGGCAGGGCATGGGTGTTTTTAAAATCTATCCACATTGTTATAGAATACACCCGTTCTGCACCTAATTTAGGTGTCAGGATTTACCCCAAGTAAAATAAGGTTTAAATGGCTGCAACTAAATTTAGTTGTGTAGAGAGGTGCTTGTTGTTATTCTATATACCGCATAGAAATTTAAGCCTATTCTATAAAATGTAGGCATAATTTAGAGAATGCGCCTAGGTGTATTTTTTTTTCCATGTGGAATTTTCAGGCAGCATACATAGAATCTAGCCCTTAGGGCCTCTTTTACTAAACCGCACTAGTGATTCCCAGCATGGCAAATGCACCACAGCTCATTCAATTTGAACGGGCTTCGTCACATTTGCCATGTCGGAATTGGTAGCATGGTTTAGCAAAAGGGACCTTTAGCAAAACAAATGTACAGATGCCAAATATCAGAATAGCAATTATATGTGTATTCCATTGTTATGCATAGTTTTTTCTATGTTTTACAAACTAATTATACAGTTACATTTATAGATAGATAGATAAATCAATCTTTATCGATCTGTAGGACTCATTTTCAAAAGAAAACAGCATGCAAAAAATGGTACAAGGGGATGTGTTTTTCACAGGAAAATGTTTAAATAATAAGTCTGATATTCACTGAAAATTCCTCCAATACTTTACTGCATTTTATTATAGGGGTCCTTACACAGAATAAAAATAACAGTTTCTTTTAAACAAATATCAAAAGGTGCAGCTGGTTCTTGCAACATAATACTGTCTATATTTTTGACATGGGATTCAGGACTGTGAGAACTGAGGAAAGGCTGAGAAGCAACCTGACAGAGCAATTTATGTAGCTGCTGTCAGGATCCTCTTCTTGATTGTCTGTGAGGTTTGATTAGTGAGCAATAAAAGTGGTTTATGCTTTCATCTGCTTCTCCTGTGGGATGTTTTCCTTGGGGGAACAATTCAATGAAGAATAGCAGCAAGTGCCTGACAACTGAGGGGCATGACAGAAGAGTACTTCAAACTTGTAGTTCAATACTGTGCTTATTTCATAGGCTTTTTTTTGTTTGTTTGTTTTTAAATTATATCAGGTTATGCAGCCTATGGAAGCTGACTCTCATAGCTAATTCCAAGAGGAAGTTTAATACACAGAGGAGGTGTGGAGGGGCATAATCGAACGCGAACGCCCATCTCCATGGGTGTCTATCTCTGAGAACGGGTACGTGAAGGGGCGGGACAAACCGTATTTTCAAAAAAAAATGTGCGTCCATCTTTTTTCCAATAATACGGTTTGTGCCAGCCAAATGCATCGGATTTGTGCGGATTTGAGCTGGGCGATATCGTTTTTCAGCGATAATGGAAACCGAAGGCGCCCAGCTCAAAAACGACCAAATCCAAGGCATTGGGTCATGGGAGGAGCCAGGATTCATAGTGCACTGGTCCCCCTCACATGCCAGGACACCAACCGGGCACCCTAGGGGGCACATGTAACAATTAAAAAAAACAGTTAACTACCTCTGAAGTCCATAGCTCCCTTCCCTTGAGTGCTGAGCCCCCCAAATCCACCCCCAAACCCACTGCCCACAACTCTACACCATTACCATAGCACTTATGGCTGAAGGGGGGCACCTAGATGTGGATACAGTGGGTTTTGGGGGCTGTTTGGAGGGCTCACATTTACCACCACAAGTGTAACAGGTAGGGGAAGATGGGCCTGGGTCCACCTGGGTGAAGTCCACTGCACCCATTAACTACTGCTCCAGGGACCTGCATACTGCTGTGATGGAGCTGGGTATGACATTTGAGGCTGGCATACAGGCTAGAAAAAAAAGTTGTTAAAGTTGTTTTTTTTTGGGTGGGAGGGGGTTAGTGACCACTGGGGGAGTCAGGGGTGGTCATCCCCGATTCCCTCCGGTGGTCATCTGGTCATTTAGGGCACTTTTTTGGGACTTGTTCGTGAAAAAAAAGGGTCCAAAAATGACCCAAATTTGCGCTAAAAACGCCTTTCTTTTTTCGATTATCGGCCGAGAACGCCCATCTCTCCTCGGCCGATAAACACGCCCCAGTCCCGCCTTCACCATGCCTCCGACACGCCCCCGTCAACTTTGGCCGTTTCCGCAACAGATTGCAGTTGAAGATGCCCAAAATTGGCTTGCAATTATACCGATTTGGGCGCCCACGGGAGAAAGACGCCCATCTCCCGATTTGGGTCGAAATATGGGCGTCTTTCTCTTTCGAAAATAAGCTGGATAATAAAGTAAATTTGTCATGCCATTAAAAGAACATTTGAGCAGTGTGAAAATTTAGTTCAGGTATCTGATTAAGGGCCCTGTTTACTAAGGTGCGTTAGCGTTTTTTGACGTGCCTACAATTAGCGTGTGTACCAGCTGTGTAGGCGCCTATAGGGAAATTGTAGGCACATACATGGTTGACACATTTTAAAGACATTAAAGCACCTATAAAGTAGATTAGTAAACAGGGCTTTTAATTTGGGAGGGCTCTATTTTATTTATTTAGTGGGATTTATTGACCACCTTTATGAAGAGATTCACCTAAGGCGGTGTACAGTAGGCACAGTTTAATATAAAATAATTTTGTTAATAGCATAACAATAGTAAAAAACAAGAATAAACATAAATACAATTAATGAGGTAAACTTTAAAACAGTAAATTGAAAACCTAATAATACAACTACTGTGAAACAGTATCAAAAGTATACACATTTAACAGCACTGGAATTCAAATACCAGAGCTATAATACAATGTTAGCATAGTACTAATGATACACCTAATAAGCATGCATTAGAAAATTCAACTAACATAGACATGATGCTACAATAGAACTTACCATAGCTGAGGGACCAAGAACAGATATATGATAGGAACAAGATACGTGGTACAGTATTTGCATAACAAAGCTGCAGAATCAATGTTGTCTTCTGATATTTTATACAATCCCCCAAATTTAAGGCTGCCAACTGGATCCAGATTCACAGGACAGGGTTGATCCAGTCTTAGGTTTAACCCAGTGCATACTGAGACATGTAGTCTTGATTTTCTTAGGGAATGCAAAAATCAGAACTACAAGTCCCTGCGTGCAATGGGGTAAACCCAGGACTGGATCAATCCTGCAAATCTGGATCCAGTTGGCAGCCTTATCCCAAATTCTATAAATGATATCCCGTTAGAGGCATAATTAGGCGCACAGTTATAGAATAGGGCACTTATGCACATAGCATAAATAATTGGCAATACCAATAATTGGTGCTAATGAGCACTAATTGGCATTAATTTGCAGTTGCACAAATAACAGACTTACACCCCTATTCTAGTGGTTCCCAAACCTGGTCCTGGAGACACCCTAACCAGTCAGGTTTTCAGGATATCCACAATGAATATTTATGAGAGAGATTTGCATGTACTGTCTCTACTGCATGCAAATCTATCTCATTAATATTCATTGTGGATATACTGGAAACATGACTGGCCGAGGTGCCTCCGGGACCAGGCTTGGGAACCACTGCCCTATTCTATAAACAGTGCACCTAACTTCTTGCACGTACAAATGTAAAGGGGGCATTAATGTGGGAGGGACATGGGTATGTCAAGGGCGTTCTGACTATTCTTATAGAATAGCTGAATTTATGCACCCAAGCGCCACGAATAGACACCACTATTTAAGCCAGCCATAGGCATGACATAAGACAATGTTTCCTAAGTTGGTCCTGGAGTATTCCCTTGCCAGTCAATTTTTCATGATATCCACAATGAATATGCATGAGGTTGATTTGCATATGCTGCCTTCATTGTTTGCAAATGTCTTTCATGCATATTTACTGTGGATATCCAGAAAACCTGACTGGTAAGGGGGTACTCCAGGACTGACTTGAGAAACACTGGCATAGATGGTCATGCCTAGTTTTGTGCAAACAAGACCCCTAGTACTCTGGTTTCAGATTCAACTGTGAAGATGTGTCCATTGGTCAAGGATATTGATGATGGGACCTCAACTCCCTGATTTTGGAATCACAGGACCTTGTTTTTTTGTGTAATTTCAGTTTATTGGTCAGTGCCCTGGTGCTGACAGCAGTCATACCATTCGCTACAGAATGAGTTGGATCTATGTTTGATGCTGTCACTGGTAAGAGAAGCAGGGGCATTCCTTGAATTTACATTCAGTGTTATAGAATTTGCTAGTTCTGCATGTAATTTAGTCATGGGCATTTACACCAGGTTTTAGTTGGCTTAAATGGCTGTAATTAAATTTAAAAAATAGGAAATAAACTGAAAAATACCAATATTACAAAAATCATCAGTTTGAATAAACACATAAACTGACCTTTATGGTTTCCAAGAAGACAAATCAAAAAATTATCAAAAGTGAAACCTTAAAATCTCCCAGGGCCCCTTTTACAAAGCAGCGGTAAGCCCAACGTGGGCTTACCACTTGCTAAAAAGGAAGTAGCACTGGGCTATCACAGCAGTCTAGTGGTACTTCTGACCCCCAGCATGCCATCATATCCGGCACTACAAAAATACATTTATTTTTGCAGTGCAGGTGTGTACCTGGTGGTAATTGGGCAGTGCCACATGCTGCCCAGTTACTGCCGTCAATGGGTGTCAGTAAGGGCTTTCCCCCCCCCCCCCCCGAAATTGCCACATGGCAAGTGCTTTACTTGCCACATGGTCATTTCCTGCAGAAAAGAAAGACCTACTTTTTACCTGCTGTGCTAAAAGGAGACCTTGGTGCGTGTCAAAAACACACACCGACTCCTGTGCAGGCCCCCTTTTGCTGCAGCTTGGTAAAAGGAGCCCTCAGTGAGGAAATTCAACTTGAATATTTGTATCATACAGTGATACTCAACTGATAATTTAGCAAGTTATTATCATTGGTTTCTACTAATAATAATGGGGAGAAAAAAGAATCAATGTAAAAAAAAAAAACCTCCAAATACTGGAGAAAAACAATTGTTTCCCAAAAATCCAACCCAAAGTCTTACAAATAGTTAGAAACCACAAATGAATGTATATGTGAAAACTATATATATAATAAACTCATGATTGTGTTAAAAAAATGTTCAAATCATAGTGATTATAGAGTTAGTTGGGATCTTCCTGAAGCAGCGAGCTCCAACAAAACAAGGTGCTCTTGTTGAAGAGCAGAAGGGCAGTTGGTTTGAGCAGTGCACTGCCGGACGTGGATTGTGGATCATCTGGCTATGAGCGGACCAAGAGGACCATCCTATTAAAAATTATATCAGAGGGAATCATGGACTTTGATAAGTATTTGGATGTTGATTGTTTGCTTTGCTGATTTTTTGAGATTTACTGTGTTGACACAAGCCTGCAGATTCCTGCCGATTTTAAAACAACTATTTTTGAACATGATCATGCCTGAATATCCAGGCATAAAAAAATCCATAGTGTCCAGCAGTTAAAAAAATACTGACCATCGCAGACTGAATATCAGGAGAGCAGTGAGAACAAACATATCTGGCTCCAGTTTATACAGAAAGAAAATACTGGCACTGGAATCCCAAAGTGTTTTTCCTATCTGGTATTTTAGCAAAACTATAACAAAGGAAGTGTGCATCTCCTTCTACAGTCTCTCCTGCTCCTCCTGGCTCTCCAACATTGTGGTCTGTAATGGACTCCAGCAGCTCTGGATCACTCTGCATCCTTTTGGTCTGATTGCTGCTTCATCTGCATGTATTTCTAGCCATCTTCCACCTCAAAGGTATAGTAAGTATATAAAAAGTCAGACTTGTGTGAGTTTATTTTGTTCTTGATACTTTGTACTCAGTTCTTTGAGTATCAGCATTAAGGTTCATTATCATTCTGGGAAAAATAGTTGTTCTGATCTTTTGTTCCTTTCTTTTGACAGAGGATTATCTGAAGCTTCTAAAATCATTCTGGTTGTATGGTATCAGCCAGTTGCAGATACTAGTATTTAATTTTCAAGTTTTGATAAATATCACATTACATCAGGAAAAATGTGCATCTTTCTCAGTTTCACTTGGCTATACATTAATATTCCCGACATGCACATAAAATGCCAAGCAAAAGTTCTACTCTTCAAACTACTGCTATCCTATAGGGAAAGAATATTATTGTGCCAAAAACAAGGTACCATTTGAAGTGTTATGTGATACCTTACTAGAATAAAATATACATTAGCTTTTTAATTGTTTCAGAAGACTGAATGATACAATGCTGTTAATAATTTACAAACAGAATGATAAGTACAAAAGCATTATTGGATAAGGAAAACAGGATGCTTACATAGTAACATAGTAAATGACAGCGTATGAAGACCTGAATGGTCCATCCATTCTGCGCAACAATTTGGCTGCAGCTTAACTTAATTATACCAAGTAGAGGTGGGCAGATGTTTGTGATTAAATCTATTTCACTGATAAGTGTGCAGCCTTCTTAAAGAGTGTACACTATTGCCCTCATTTTGCAAATGCTATTTGAATCTGAGGTGTGCATAAACCAGCCCTTAAGGGCTAGATTCTATATAGCAAGCCTAAAAAATTAGCACTGAAAAGAAAAGGGCCTAAGCGTATTCTATAAAGTATGCCTAAATAAGCCTAAATTTCCACATGATTTATAGAATACACCGAGCGCTTGTTGTCACAGTCATCGTCACCGACGTCCGTGCCTTGCTCGTCTGTACTGTGTTCCTCCTTCTTACCTACTAAGATTACCTGCAGTTCCAGTCAGTGACCTGTGGGGTCACTGTAGAGTGGTGGAGGCCAAGCAGGTGATGTCATCAGCACTGAGCGCTTCTTAATCTGTCTTCTGAGAGTGCTCAGTGTTCTGTCAATTACCCTTGATTGGGCCCAGGCCTGCCTTGTCCCTGCTAGTTCCAACTCTGTTTCGTTGTGAGGCTATGGCCTGAAGCTTTGCTACAGCTTTTCCTTATGCTGTGTTCCTGTGAAGATCTGTTTCCAAGTCAGGTAGTCCTGGGGCGTAAAAGCTTGACCTACAGCTTTTCCTTATGCTGTGTTCCTGTGAAGCCTGCTTTCAAGCTTGGGAGTCTTGAGCAGGAAGGTTTTGCCTACAGCTTTCATCTATTGCTGTGTTCCTGTGAACCCTGCTTTCAAGCTTGCTAGTTTTGAGGAGTAATAGCTCTGCCTACAGCTTTCACCTTTGCCTGGTGAAGCCTGCTGCCAGGCCTGTGAGTCCAGAGCCTCCCATGCCTCAGCTGAGATTCCAGTCGCCCACCATGAGTCCTTACTCGCTGTATGCAGAGAGTGGCGTTGTGCTATGTTTGGGACTGTGTGGGCTGGATAACGGGGAATGGTGCAGTGGCTGAGGCCACATCACAAGGTATCTCTGGATGAGGGAGTGGTGCTTGGAGTGCGGAGGAGTCTACGTGGGCTGATCCTGGCCCTTGGGTGCTGTGCAGGGCCGTTGAGTCTTCCACCTTGGGAGCATAGGCTCAGGTTTGGTTTCTTTACCATGCCTTGGGAGTGTTGGCTCAGGCTTTGTTGCTTTATCTTGCTTGCCTTGGAAGCATCCGACTCAGGCACCTCAGTGACTGTTTGCTTGTCTTAGGTGGCATCCCTAGTCTTCTGTGAGTGGAGTGACCCACTCTTGCCTCCACCTGCGGTGCAGATCCTCAAGAGACTTTCTTTTCTCTTTGATTTGCTTCTGCTCCACTTTGGTTTTGAGGGAGCTTGCCGCGTTTGTTCTGTGGCTCTTCTGAGTGTACTGACAGAATGAACCCTTTCCTGGACCACTAGTGGTGTTTCCCCTGTTAGCCAAGTATTACCTGTTTGTCTTTGTTCCGCTAGGGTGGGCCCTTTTGCCTAGTGTATTGTGTTCTACTGTATGCCATATGTTTGCATTGCTCTGCTAGTATTGAGATGTGCAGCTAGGCTTCTTGTGTTTGATTTCCCCATACAGCTAGGCTGTTATACTTTATGCTTTGCATTGTGTTTGATAGTATTGAGATGCGCAGCTAGGCTGCTTATGTTTGTTTTCGCTATACAGCTAGACTGTTCTATATTGAGGGGCATTTTCGAAAGGGACATCCAAGTATCGATTTGGTCATCCTTGCAAAATGTCCCAATCCAGACGCAGGGAACCCCGTATTTTTGAAACAAGATGGACGTCCATCTTTCGTTTCAAAAATACCATCAGGGACGTCCCAATCCTTAAATTTCACCGTCCCTAGATTTGGACATCCCTAGACATGGACATTTCTGATTTTCGGCAATTTTTGAAGCCAAAGACATCCATGTCAGAAACAACCAAGTGCAAGCCATTTGGTCATGGGAGGAGCCAGCATTTGTAGTGCACTGGTCTCCTGACATGCCAGAACACCAACCGGGCACCCTAGGGGACACTGCAGTGGACTTCATAAAATGCTCCCAGGAACATAGGTCCCTTACCTTGTGTGCTAACCCCCCCCTAAACTCACTACCCACAACTGTACACCACTACCATAGCCCTTACGGGTGAAGGGGGGCACCTAGATGTGGGTACAGTGGGTTTCTGGTAGGTTTTGGAGGGTTCGCTGTTTCCTCCACAGATGTAACAGGTGGGGGTGGGGATGGACCTGGGTCCGCCTGCCTGAAGTGCACTCACCCACTAAAACTGCTCCAGGGACCTGCATACTGCTGTCATGGACCTGAGTATGACATCTGAGGCTGGCACGACTTATTTTGAAAGATGTTTTTTGAGGGTGGGAGGGGTTAGTGAACACTGGTGGAGTAACGGGAGGTCAACCCGATTCTCTCCGGTGGTCATCTGGTCATTTCGGGCACCTTTTTGTGCCTTAGTCGTAAGGAAAACAGGTCTGGGTGAAAACGTCCAAGTGCTTGTCAGGGGCGTCCTTGTTTTTTTCGATTATGGGTCAAGGATGTCCAAGTGTTAGGCACGCCAAAGTCCCGCCTTTGCTACGCCTCCGACACGCCCCCTTGAACTTTGGCCGTCCCTACAATGGAGTGCAATTGGGGACATCCAAAATCGACTTTCAATTATACCGATTTGGACGTTTCTGTGAGAAGGACGTCCATCTTCCGATTTATGTCGAAAGATGGGCATCCTTCTCTTTAGAAAATGAGCCCAATTACCTTATTTTATGTTTTAGTAGTAGGTTTGCCTTGCTTCAGCCAGGTTAGACTGTATAGCTAGGCTGCCTGTTTTCCTTTCTGTGCCGTTTGGCTACCCTTTTAGCCCCATGTTTTTGCTGCTAATAAAGCTGCCACAGTTCATCTCCACTTGTGGTCCAGTCCAGTTTGTGGGAGCACTCTTAGTTCTGAGGGGACTCGGTCTACCCAGAGGTGGTTGGGTGATTCTTACATGGCCACCTCTGGGCCAAGGACTCACAAACATCACACTTGTTGACACAACTAAATTTAGTTGCGGCTGTTTATGTCATGTTTCACTTGGTGTAAATGCAGATGAATAAATTACTTGCAGAGCAGGTGTATTCTATAAAAATGTGCATAGATTTTAGAAATGCCAATGGCCATGCCCACTTTTCAACTACATGATTTAGAATTTAGGCGAATCACACTATAGAATACTTTTAGACAGTTGTGCATGTAAATTCTAATTATTGCCAGTTAGTGTTAATTGGCAATTATCAGTGTTGATTGACTTGTTAACTAATTAACTTGTGCACACAAATACAGAATATGACTGTATTAGCGCACACAACGTTAGTCGCACTATATAGAATCCAGAGGTAAATGTTTATCTTGCAGAAATGTCTAAGTCACCATTTTATTAAGTCAGGATATGCACATCTCAAACCCAAGTGCGTGCAAATGAAAAGGGGAACGTGGTCTGTGAGGATGTTTTGGGAGGGATAAAGGCGAGGCAAGTGCATAGACATATGGAGGGGCATTTTCGATATGACATCTAAGGTTTGGCTAAAAACACCCAAACTTCAAGTGGGGAATATAGCCATTTTGAAAACAGAACAACGTATATATATATTTTGAAAATGGCTATTTGCTAGGTGTTTTGTGCTCTGTGCATTTATCTTTTTGATCAATTTTGTGTGAAAAGGGAGGGGGAGAACAGGACAGTCATGCATTGAGAAACATGCTTGGAGCTGTTGTGGACAAGATTTTCCCTGGTGCTTCAGGAAATGAGTTAGTAGCTGAGAGAGTACACTATAAATTCATGCCATGTAGATCTAAAGGTGTTGTGTACAGGGGGTAGAGAAGAGTTCACTTAGCAGCCATCCACCATAGTGATCTGGCCACACTCAAACCTCTCTTGAATTCCAGAAAAAGACAGTATATAGGCACCATGAAAAGAACCTAGGAAGCGCAGAAAATCATCAGTGATGAGACCTTGGGCACTGAAGGTTGTTTAACCTCTCAAAACAATACTAAAAAAAGAGGACATGCTATAAAACTAACAACCAGCAGACTGAAAACAATTAAGCTGTGGAATCTGGTGCTAGATGGCGTGATCTAAGCAACTGACAGTGGGGTTTAAAAGCGGAAAAAATGTATTTAAATTATTGACCAGGGTTACATAAAAAGCACTTATCCCTTGAGATGAGCTATATGAAATTTGATCTTTGGGGGGGGGGGGGGGGGGGGGGGGTCTGCTGCACACTTTTAGAAAGAGGAGGATCTTGGTCTGATTCAGCATGGTGTATCTTATTTTCTTGTGTTGCTCTGCCGATGTCATCATTCAGAAGCCAAAATGTCCACCTTGAATGATGTATGAATATCGGAGCATTATTAAAAGTGGACATTCTGAGGAATGATGATAGCAAACCTCCTGTCATTATTATGTCTTGATTTTTGACCATGGACCTCACCAACTACCCAAGTCAGCCATGGCTCCCAAAGGTTAAAATGTTTGCTTATCCTTGCTCTTGTCCTAAGTACACTATAAGATCTTGTTCCTCCTGCAACATTTGAAAGCATTCAGATTATCCTCTTTCTTCCCTACTTCTGAACACTCCATCTGCTCTTTCTACTTTGGGTTACTGGTTCCCTTTGTTGCCTATAATGAGGAAATATTCAGAGGATTTACCTTTGTATATAACGCCTATCCTAATAATGCAATTACTCCACATAAAAGGATAGCAAAAAACTTTTTGTTATCCCCTAGCTGAAAACTGGGGTCACCTTAGTGACCTAAAGTATAATTTTGTTTCACAGCATGTTTCTACTGGAAAAAGAGATGGCAAGCTGAGAATGTTTTAGAGCAGAGAAAGTAAAATATGTATGGGGTTATAATTCTGAAATTTCTGTATTTACTTTACTGAGTGCCCTTTGTATCTGCTGGCTCTGATTTTTCAAAGGAAACTCCATAGGAGGTTTCACTTTGAAAATTAACTTGCAGTTCCCCATGGGGTCTGAAAATTGCTGCCAATACATTTTTATAGATCACAAACAATTCTTTTAGTTTCATCATTACTCTTCTGTTTCAGGCATACCTAATATTCCTATATTTGACCTATCCTGCCTTTTTTCCCCCTCTGTCATCTTTCTGAGATTGATGGAAGTTTTCTCTAATGTTTTCATTCTTCTGACAGTGACATTGGCAGCTCTCTGTTCTCCAATGTATATTTTTCTTTGCTACTTTGTCCCTGGGCTCTGTTATATCTATCTGAAGGGCAGCCACTGCTTTGGAGATATTTGATAAGCTTCAATTGTGCTATAATAGATACTACTTTTGCCTTTGTCACAGGCAGGTCAAGTTCCCAAAATCTTTAGTAGCGTCACCTGCATTTTTTTTCTTGTGAATTCAGTTTCTTCTTGATTATGCATGTTGCACCCTTCTTTGTAAAATGTCTGCAACTTTGAAGACTGTATATAAGTCTGGACTCCTTAGCAGCTATATTTTACATGTTCCAGGAAGTTGCAGGTTATCTCTGGAGAATGAGGTTAGAAGAAGAGAAGTTGATACTCATCTGAGTAATGAATTCAAAACTGTAAGGGAGTTATTTTGTAAACTTTTTTTTTTCTGTGGATAAACTCCACTTTAGTCACATAAAACCCTTTTATAACCCAGGGGTTATACACATATAAAATAGGTACAAAGAATATGTGTGCCTGCTTACATTATGATCAGGAAGAGTTGGGGTGGTGACAGGCAGAGTTGCAATGTTTGCTCATCTTCTAATATAATAATTTGCTCCTTCAACATTCCAATGTGTCTCACTGGGATCGTAACCACCTGTTGACATCACTCTTTCAACGTCCTCCGTCCCCCTCCCTCCCAGTTCCATGGGACCCTGGAACTGGGAGAGAGGGATGGAGGGACAGAGGGAGGGGGACCCTGGAAATGGGAGAAAGGGAGGGGGACACTGGAACTCGGAGGGGGGAGGGAGGGAGGGGGGCCTGGAACTCGGAGGGAGGTGGAGGGGGCAGGGGATAGATGCTGCACATGGATGGATGGAGGGGGCAGGGCACAGAGGATGTTGCCTGCATATGGATGAATGCAGGAGAGAAAGCATAATGCAGGGGAGGGAGGGGGCCCTGAAACTCGGAGGGAGGCAGGGAGGGGATGACCCTGGAACTCGGAGGGAGGGAGGGGGACAACAACCCTGGAACTGGGAGGGGGGGGGTGACCCTGGAACTGGGAGGGAGGGGGTCCCTGGCACACACACTCTCTTTCTCACAGACACACTCGCACCCAGTCTCACTCTCTCTCTCTGTCACACACACACACTCGCACATTCACTTTCTCTCTCTCACACAGTCGCTCTCACACACACTCTCTCAAACATACACACTCTGAGGAAAACCTTGCTAGCACCCGTTTCATTTGTGTCAGAAACTGACCTTTTTTACTAGTAGTTTATAAAATACACACAGAGTAGCATAGTAAATGATGGCAGATAAAGACCTGCATGGTCCATCCAGTCTGCCCAACAAGGCAGCCAGATCCACACCAGTACTCTGTGCAGGTTATAGTCATTGATGCTTAAACACTGGTTGGCAATTTTCCATCATGACAACCACATTTAGGGAATTAAATAAGATGGAGTCTTCAGCTGTCTTTTGCCATTTGTGGGACACAGCTTGTAGAAATCTGTCTGGCATTGACCTTAGCTCCCCAATATGGGAGTTGCTGAATCTTCATCTGTCTTTTGTCATTGGTGGAATGAGACCATAGAAGTCTGTTGCTAAATATTCCCTTAGGGCCTGGTTAGCGTGAGTTAGCAGGAAGAGAGCCTCTCTTAACCACTTAACTAACCTTGAATATAAACCCCAAGACATTTATTAAGAAATCCAAAAAGAATCCTATTTTACTAGGGTAAATTAGGTGACCACCAAAAATACAAAAAATGTAGGAGAAAATTGTATATAACACCTACCCCAATAATAAAGGGGTATGTTTACTAAGGCACTTTAGCATTTTTAACGCACCTATAAAGTTATGGCGTGTTAAACGCTAATGCACCAATACATTCCTATAGGCGCATAATGTTTGACGCGTGTTAGTGTTTAACGTGTGTTAAAAATGCTAACACACCTATAGTGCACCTTTGTAAACACAGGCAAAAGTTACTCCACATAAAAAGATAGCAAAAAAGAACAAAAAAACCCATTTAAACAGATTTACCACAAACTAAATTAAAACATTATCCCCTGAAATTCAGCATAGATAAGAAAGTAAACACATAAAAGCTCAACATTTCAAAATATACATGCTTGCACTATACTGTGTCCTCTGCTATCAAAGTTACTGTTTAACCTGCAACAGCAAATGCTGCTCCAGTAATTTCTTAAACAATCCCAAATTCTTTTGAGTCCTAAGAGGTCCAGGAAGTTTATTCCATGCTGTCAGACCTGCTATAGAAAAAGCTCTTCTTGTGTCTTCCAAATGAAACAACCAAAAATAGGGGATGTCCAGCAGAGCAAGTATTATCTGACCGAAGTTCTCACTTCGGACAGTACAAATGAATACAACCCAATAGATATCAGGAGGAGTCATGATTCACATAGTAATGATGTGAAACAGAAGAAGCAGATCTCCGCAAGACAGTGAAGATGACTCAAAAAGTAAACAATGTTCCAGATGAAAGTAACTATTTATTGGATAGTGAACTAGACTCGACACAGCTGTGTTTCGGCCTATTAGGCCTGCATCAGAGTATTTTGTGTTCTAGAATTACATCTACTTATTGTGTTTATTGTCGTCAATATCTCTAACAAAAGCTTGCTGCACTGTAGGCACCGGAACAAAACAAGGCTATAATCACCTCAAAACTGGGAGGTAAATCTGTTCAAATGCCCCCCACCTCTGAAAACTTGCAACAGCTCCATGTTCCCAAGCACAATTTAGAAACATGCAGACACTTATACTTTGTTTCCACTCCAGCACACACGCAATATCAGAGTACTTAGGTGCTCATACTTACAGAGACTCTATGGGTGACATAAATGTCAGCATCTAAATGATAAGCTCATTAATACCCTGTTTTATATAATACACTAGTATTACATAAAGAAAAGTGGGAGCTCCTACCTCATGCCCTCCTGATACCTAATTTGAGGCATAATGGATACTGCCAAAGGGTCAACTCCTCATGTGCCAGAAAAAAATCTTCAACTCTCTCAATTTCTCAGCTGAGCTGTTTTTTTTTTTTTTTTTTAGTTCATTTCACTTTTGTCTGTCAGGAAGTTGTATTTCTTCAACAGCAGACAGATGCTCACAGATGTCCTCCACAAAGACTTTACCTCCATTATTAAAAATGCAGTAGCAGAGGTACAGAACTTTTGAAAGTAAACAATCACTGCCCATAATCGAAAACCAGGCAAAACAGATTTTCAATGCATCTGATGAAGATTCAGAAAATATCACAACAGTATATCATAGCTTTTTTTTTTAAGTTTTAGCTCACACATTTTAATTAGTATCTCATTGTGAATTACTTTCAGGTACATTAAGTATTACCTTGTCCCTAGAGGGCTTAAAATCTAAGTGCTAGATTTAAAGTGTACTATTGCATGCTCATACTGTTAAAATGTGTTATTTGTAAAAAGGTTCCATTGAATAAAATGGGTCCTCTGACTCCTTAACATTGAAACTTTCCAGAGATTTTTTTAAAGGAAATTAACAGGCTTAATCCTAAAATCAGATTGTGTGTTCTAATATACAAAAGTGTAATTTTTGTTGCATTTCAAATGCAGTACATAGAAGATAGTGCAATCCGTTTGATATTAAGAATAGATATATATTTGGCATTTGCTATGTTCCATTTATTTCATGCTTTCTTTCTGACATCTACCGTTATAATAAAATATATTAGTAGAGATCAAGCAACATTGTTCTGCCACTATGAATCAATTTAAAACAAGATATATTACAGTTGTGCAAGATACGGTTTTTTGAAGACTAGAGTTAGTGTTCTTGAGAAATTGCTTACTGAAGTATCTTTCCTTCAAACATATATTTGTCAAAGTGGGCAAAGTATAATCTGCTGATTTCAAAAGGAGTACAGTAATATATTGTCAGAACTGAGAATTATTATTAACATCTCATAGAAAGGTGCTCTTTTATCATATTTTTCTTTTCATTTTGTGTAATTCTTCTCTTTATGTAATTATAACATTGAATATTAGTGCCAGCTCATCACTGGGCAAATTCAGTATGCCTTAAGTGCTACTAGAAGTCCACCTAATCTTGTTGAATGCAAACACCAAAACTAGAAACAGAGAAAAATGAAGGCAGATAAAGACCACATGGCCTCCAGTCTGCCCAAGCATGGCATCTGCTCTCCCTTTCACTCCCTTAGAGATCCTATGTTCTTGTTCCAAGCTATCTTGAATTCAGATACTGTTTTCATCTCTGCCACTTCCACTGGGAGGCCATTCCATGAATTCACCACCCTTTCCATGAAGAAGTATTTCCTCATGTTACTTCTGAGTCTATCTCCTTTCACCATCATCCTATGCCCTTTCATTCCAGAGCTGCTTTTAAATTGAAAGATACTCCTGTGTATTTATGCCACAGAGGTATTTAAGTGTCTTTATCATATCTCCTCTCTCCCGCCTTTCAAAGTATACATATTGAGATTTTTAAGTTTGTCACATAAGCTTTATGATGAAGACCGCTGACCATTTTAGTAGCCACCCTCTGGACTGACTTCATCCTATTTATATTTTTTTGAAGGTGTAGTCTCCAAAATTATACACAATATTCTAAATGATGGGGGGGGGGGGGGTGATATGGTCATATTTGTGTGAGTTAGTGATTAGAAGAATTGCAGTCTTTTGGATAGTCTGTAAGTGACGTATGTCCTTGACTCAAAGACAGTTATATAGAGAGTTGCAGTAGTCTAGCTGTAAATGACCAACGAATGAACTAAAACATTGAGTGCCGTCAGAAAGAGAAGAGAACGGATAGAGCGGATGAGTCAGAGTTTATAAAACTGGATGACCTGCAAGATTTGTGGATGGAAGGAGAGAGTGGAATCCAAAAGCACTCCAAGAATATGGACAGTCTCTACTTGGTGTGATGGGGTATTAGAGAAGATTAAGGGTGTTGGAATAGTGAAAGATCTTTTATTCTAAAATAGAATGTATTTGGACTTATCTGGATTTAAGACCAATTTGTGTTCCCTAAACCAATCTGATATCTGAGAGAGTTTGTGGTTAACATTGCGTAGAGAGGTGTGGTAGCCGTGTTAATCCACTTTTAAAGGTAATCAATAGAAATAAAACATGGAAAAGAAAATAAGATGATACCTTTTTTATTGGACATAACTTAATACATTTCTTGATTAGCTTTCGAAGGTTATTAGCATAGACATACACTGTAATTCCAAGTGATTGTGCCAAGATCAAAAAGGGAGGCTAGAAAGACATTAAACAATTTTGGTGACAAGACTGAACCTTGCAGGACTCCAGAATATGGGCTGACTGGGTGCAGAGTGTGAGTTATCAGAGGATACTGTGTAGTTGCGATTATCAAAGTAAGAAGTAAACCATGCCTATCTCCGAAAGGCCAATGGACTCAAGGCAGTGAAGAAGAATTTGGTGATTGATCAGGTCAAAAGTGGTGGAGAGGTCAAGGGACAACAAAAGGACAGATTTGGCCTGATCAAGGGACTAATGAATGAAGTGATACCAAGAGGGGCATTTTTGATATGACATCTAAGTTGGAATGTGGACGTTTTCAAAAAAACAAAATCAAAGAAGTATAATTGGAAAAAATTATAAATGTTTCCCTAGGTATGGAAATTCCAAAAATGGACATATGGAAATAAAAAGTCTAAAAGCTGTGGTGAAAAACATCTTTTGTGTTCAAAAATGTACAGTATAACATATTTAGCATCATCAGATGTCCCCATGTTTCAAAGACGTGTGTGGTCACGGACGGACGTACCTTCCATATGCAAGACTTCCATATATATCTTTGCAGGAGGAGTAACATTCATTGTTGCACAGAAATGTCACTGAGGCAAGAATCTATTTATTCTCCCCAAGAGATCCAGCTCCTCATCCATCTATGCCTAAGGCATAGAATGCACCTATTTAAATGACACCACCACCTGCCACCCAGTAAAGCCTCTATTAGGGCCTATACCCACAAAAAAGACACTCTGGCAAGGTAAGTGTTGAGCATTGCCTGCCCACATCACCATTTATGTACAAGTTCTAGACATGGGCAGAGTACAGACACTGAGGTCCTTGTTTTGTTGCTGTACAGATAAAAGCTTCCTCACCAATATGTGCACATACAAAAATATAGAATGGAAGGGAAAATAAATTTGCATTGCTGAAGTCTGAATATATCTCACATTCAATGCCCCCAAATTATTTATTTATTTTTCTGCATTTATATCCCACATTTTCCCACCTCTTTGCAGGCTCAACGTGGCTTACAAATACCGTAGTGGCGATCGCCATTTTAGAATAGAATACAGAGTAATATTCCAGTAAAGAATATAGAAAGTACACAGTAAAATTAGAAGAAAAATTATGGGGACCACACCCTCATACACCCATGCAGATCTATCATGAGGGACCGCACAGACCTGTACCCTTTTCCTCCTTCCCTGGCCCTGCGTACATAGTGATCAGAACATTGACTGCAGCTGCCTAGTAGTCCAGCAATTAATCATGAAGAAAATGAAAGAGTACCTTTTTTCTAAATCATCAATCAAATTGCAATTCTGACAATGTCATTTATGCCATTATCTGTCCTTGCAAGAAGATTTACATTGGCAAGACTAAGCGCCTAGTAAAAACACGTATAATAGAACACAGGAGCTGCATTAAACGTAAAATAATATCAGCACCTTTGACAGATCACTGGATTTCACACAATCATTCTATAGAAGATCTTCAATTCTTTGTTCTCAGAAAATTCATTCCTAAATGGCGTAAAGGTGATTTGGACATAACTCTTCTAAAAGAAGAGCAAAGACTTATCTTCTTTTTTAATAGTTTACATCCCAATGGTCTTAATGCAGAAATTGATTACAATGTTTTTTTATAAAAAAAATTTTTATTGTTATCACATGCAGCTGTATTTGGCACTTCTTTCTGTGATCATCAATGTTTTAGTATTTTTTTCATAAAATAAGTTTTTTTAAAACAATATATTTTCCAGTTCCCTACAAGTATAGGTACAGACCTTAATATACTCACCCATCTCTGTGACATATAGTTTCTGTTTTATATAAATTGTATATTTCTTCATAATAATTTTGTACAGTTGTATATTTCTTCAAAAAAATTTTCGAGTTTTGTATTCCATAATATCATACATAATATATTCTCATATTGTTCTTTGCATTATATTTAATTCTATTTCATTTCATTGTATTTACAGCCACATTTTTTATTTAATATACATTTTATACATGGCCATACGATAGTTCATTTCACAATTAAAAAATATATATATATATAAATTTTGGCTCTGCAATTTAATTATATACAATCTTCTTAAATTAAAATTTTTTTTCAATTTATTAACTTAACATTTAATCTTATTTTTCATTTTTCATTTATTTATTAATTATTATATTTAAATTTTTCTCTTTGTTCATTTTATTATTTTTTATTCATATATTTCCTAATTATTTATTCATCATTTACACCATTTGCAATTCAAAATAACTTTTTTTCAAATATTGAATTTTAACATAATTCATAGTTTTTATTAACATATTCTATAACGTTTACAATTTACATACTAGCATTCTGCAATATTTTTGCAGTACAATATACTTCACCTCACTTCCTTACATTTATTAAAATACACATCACTTTATTTGGCACGTTTTTCTGAATCAGTATTTTAGCTATTCAGACATTTTTTTCACACGATGTACTCTCAGTTCAAATTTATCACACACATGCTCATAGTTTCTATTCTCACACCCTTGGCCACAATGGTTTAATCCCATTGTTTTACATATCACGATAACACTGATGGTTTATCAACAATTATTATTAGGCATTATTTTTATATCTATTTTTATTTATATATTTGATTGCAATCATATTTTTTCATTGCCATATTTCCCTTTTCTTTAGGTTGTCAATATTTAGATCATTTAATTCATCTAGAGTTTCTTTATTCATTATTATAACACAGTAATTGTTTTTTTAGTTTTTGGTTCACTTTGCTACTCAATTTTAGTGAAGCACAGTGCTAGGTTACATTATTACACCTTCTCATACATTCCTTCTCGAAACTCAAATAATATTCATGCTTAAATAATCCTCACAATTGGTAGTATAATTCACATCTTATTAAGTATCTTCGGTTTATTCAAATACATAATTCTTAGCCTATCAATCTATTACCTAATAATTAGATAATTCTCATATTCATTTAAATCTAACGACGGTTTAAATCAATTTTTTTCCTCTTAACAATGGAAGTGTGCTATTTCATCTTCAATTTTAATTATGTTACTTTTAATTACCGTATTTTTCGGACTATAAGACGCACTTTTTTCCCCCAAAATTTGGGAGGAAAATGGGGGGTGCGTCTTATAGTCCGAAGGTAGCATTTTTGGACCTCCGTTCCGTACTTACATGATTCCATGTTCCCTGGTGGTCTAGTGACGTCGGGGCAGGAAAGAGCCCCCTCTTTCCTGCCCATCGCGCTGCTCTCCGTGCTTCTCAATGCTTTCTGATGGTCTCGGCGATATTCAAAATGGCCGCCGAGATTCTCGGCGGCCATTTTGAATCTCGCCGAGACCATCAGAAAGCATTGAGGAGCACGGAGAGCAGCGCGATGGGCAGGAAAGAGGGGGCTCTTTCCTGCCCCGACGTCACTAGACCACCAGGGAACATGGAATCATGTAAGTAAGGGACGGAGGTCCAAAACCCGGACAAGACGCACCGGAGCACCTAGGTTTTAGAGGAGGGAAAGAGGAAAATTTTTTTTTTCCTATTTCCCTCCTCTAAAACCTAGGTGCGTCTTATGGTCCGGTGCGTCTTATAGTCCGAAAAATACGGTACATTATTTTTATTCATTATTAGTCTATTGTGCAAAATAATCGGTTATGTTTATACAACGCGCGCTCTTCATTTTGCCTATCAATATATTTCATAATTAGTCTTGTCGAGGACTGCTTTATTTCCTGTCCTTTAATTAGTTTTGGCGGTTAAACTCCTATCCAATTAAACAGTTGAGGTCGATTTAAATATACAATTTTTAGATCACTCTTTCATTACTCAATAATTAGTTTCTGACATTCCATTTAAACCATGTAAGTGTTTCTTTTCTAATCACATTTACTTCATTCATCACCATCGTTTATGCAACGTAAGTGCCTCATTTGCTTATTAGACCAGTTTGTTTTTTATGATATATTTTTTTCTTTCAGACACATCACATACATTAGTTTAGTTTAGGGCTGTTTCAATTTCCGTTTTCAATTAGTTGTTATTATTTGATTTTTAGACGTTAGTTTTTTCCCTCCAATTTTGAAAAACGTCATTTCCTTTATCTTATTATTTTAAGTGGCATTGTCGCCACCGCCATTGCTTATAGCATTTTTGTAATTGCAAACCGTATCTACGAGAGGAGGTAAAATATCACTTTTGATCCACAGCATTTAACCATCACACTAATATTTTATCGTTTTAATTTGCACATCTTCGTTTGTTTTGCACAGGTATTTCCTTCGGTTTTCATCGTGTGGTAGACATACACATATATAACACAAAATTTACATAGTGGCACTTACTCAGCGGTGTGTTTAACAAATTTCCTTTCTGAGAATAAACAACGCATCAATATATATTTAAGTGATCACATAATCAGAAATAGCCATATTTCATTCTGTTTATATCATAGTTTTTTGGCAATTCAACAATAGACAATAAAACCTTTTTATTATTTTCATTTTATATGGATGCACTTTATTTTTAACTAATTCACTGGCAGTTTCATTTCACTTTTTTTCATTCAATTCTTTCTATTTTCTCTACTTTTTTGCAGTACAACAGGCTAGTTTCTGTTTTAATATCTAAAAATTTGTCTAGAAGAGAGGAGGTAAGCTAGCTTCGATTTTATTTCTTCGTTTATCTTTCATATAATATATCTTTTACATAATGTCTACACACAAACATACCTTTACATAGTGTTTTTATTTCCTTAAATAGGATTTTATACATACGTATATTTCTCAAAACATCCCGTTTACAGTTTCAGAGACGGTAGTAGTTATTTTTCAATTGTCCAATTGTAAACATTTATTGTTTAGTTTTATATCGTATTAATATAGATGGACCATCCTTATGTCATATTATCATCAAATAAACATTTAGACAAAATTTGTTTTTGATATTTCACCTATACATCGGTCCAATTTTTAACTTTTTCACGTTTTATCCTACCAACATCTATATAGACCCAAGAGGGTTCACCGACACCATTTTTCAGAGTGCACGGTTCACATCAAATTACCTGAGGTAATTTTATTTATTTATATAAATAGTCATGTACAATTTTTATTAGTGTATGGTTCAGTAAATATAATCATGTGGCCATCAGCAATATATGGCATTATAGTTTTCAGTGATTAGTACACACATCGATAAGGTTTATTGATATGGATCATTTAATATTTCATTTTCATCATTTTTATTGTTCACATTTTGGTATAGGGTAACTATAGATATAAGCATATCCTGACATTTATTAATATGGATATTTTCAATCATTCTCTGGTCTTAATTTCAATAAAATGATTATGTCTGGCTGCTAATATAGATTTATGTATCAGCCATTGTATTACCTATGTGGCTTGATAATCCACACCTGTCAATACACATAATTTTATTATATGTTCTATGTTTTAAGTCATGTTTTTAGATTCGTTGTTAACAATTTCATATTTACTTGTGATGTAATTTTACTTATTGATTTTCATATATACAATTATTGGTATCATTATTTTTAAATTATTTTTAATTATTTCCTATTTTGTTCTATTTGTTTTATTGTTTTGTTTAGGTTATAAGGACCCCTGAGGCAGGCCTTTTGGCTGAAACACGGCCGTGTCGGGTCATTTTTTATGTGAATAAACATTTTTCTTGGTATCCTCACTTATTCTCTGCACTTTTTTGTTTCATATCCAGAAAAAGGAGGACAGATTAAGTCAGTCCGGGTTTTACTTCCATTGCTTTCAAAGGAAGTAAAATCTGAACTGGCTCAATCTGTCCTCTTTTTTCTGGAGCCATGTGGTAACCCTAGCTGCACCTCACTGCTCATCGCCACATTCCTGCAATAGTGCATATTCTGCACAGATAGGCCACCATGGCACTCTCTGTCTCCATGTTCACATCAGCATGCCTACCATCTGTGCTTGTGTAATCCATCCCCCCTCCCCCCATCCACCCATTGACAGTTGTCACTGCCAACGTGAGGAACATTGCACAACTACGATTCCAAAATAATGATGTATGTGAAGGCAGGAAGACCCAGCACCTGATCAGTGGTTTACAACCTTGTGTTTTACAGGACGTTTGGCATCAGAAGGTAGCTGGAATCCCTGAGGAGCTGGTACCGGTGAGTACAGAGGGACAACCTGGCGCTGATATGGCATGTGTTGCGTCGCCTCCAGGCCCAACGTAAATATCAAAAACAGAGCACCTCTATAACACATGTGACCACAACCCCCATATGTTTGTTCCCTAACACCCAACTATAAGATGACATGGAAAGAACAGGGGAGGGGAGGGGTGAACCATCAGCAGCCCAAACCAAAGGGCTCTCTGTGGTACACTCATCTACCTAGCACATTGCAACTTGTACATCAGGGGAAATACTACTACTATTACTTATCATTTCTATAGCACTACTAGACATACGCAGTGCTGTACACTTGAACATGAAGAGACAGTCCCTGCATAGGCGTAGACTGGGGGGGGGGGCGAGGGGGGGCAATGCCCCCCCAAACGACACGAGGCGCCGCCGCGCCATTAGTTTAAAAAAAAAAAAAAAAAACCACATGCAGGCAGGCACGCGCTCCTCTCCGTCCGCTTGGCTTCCCTGCCCTCTCTATCTGCGTCCCGCCTTCCTCTGACGTCATTTCCTTTCGGGCGGGACGCAGACAGAGAGGGCAGGGAAGCCAAGCGGACGGAGAGGAGCATGTCCGTCTACCCCTCTCTCTTCCTCCCTCCCTCCGGCGCAGGCAGCAGTCTTTTCCAGCATTTCTGGCAGCGGTAGCGTTGTACACGCTGCCTTCGGTCTGCCCTGAAGCCTTCTCTTCAAGTTCCTGTTCCCGCATAGGTGGGAACAGGAACTTGAAAAGAAGGCTTCCGGGGCAGACCGAAGGCAGCGTGTACATCGCTACCGCTGCCAGGAACGCTGAAAAAGCTGAAGACTGTTGCCTGCGCCGGAGGGAGGGAGGGAGGAAGAGAGGGGGTAAACGGAGTCACGATCTTGGACCTCGCGGGGGGGGGGGGCAGTAGAAGATGGATGGGACTGGGAGGGGTGGGAAGCAGAGGGAAGGAGCAAGAAATGAATGGGCCTGGGAGGGGTGGGAAGCAGAGGGTAGGAGCAAGAGATGGATGGCACTGGGAGGGGTGGGAAGCAGAGGGAAGGAGCAGGAGATGAATGGGACTGGGAGGGGTGGGAAGCAGAGGGAAGGAGCAAGAGATGGATGGGACTGGGAGGGGTGGGAAGCAGAGGGAAGGAGCAAGAAATGAATGGGCCTGGGAGGGGTGGAAAGCAGAGGGAAGGAGCAGGAAATGAATGGGACTGGGAGGGGTGGGAAGCAGAGGGTAGGAGCAAGAGATGGATGGCACTGGGAGGGGTGGGAAGCAGAGGGAAGGAGCAGAAGATGAATGGGCCTGGGAGGGGTGGGAAGCAGAGGGAAGGAGCAGGAAATGAATGGGACTGGGAGGGGTGGGAAGCAGAGGGTAGGAGCAAGAGATGGATGGCACTGGGAGGGGTGGGAAGCAGAGGGAAGGAGCAAGAAATGAATGGGCCTGGGAGGGGTGGAAAGCAGAGGGAAGGAGCAGAAGATGAATGGGCCTGGGAGGGGTGGGAAGCAGAGGGAAGGAGCAGGAAATGAATGGGACTGGGAGGGGTGGGAAGCAGAGGGTAGGAGCAAGAGATGGATGGCACTGGGAGGGGTGGGAAGCAGAGGGAAGGAGCAAGAAATGAATGGGCCTGGGAGGGGTGGAAAGCAGAGGGAAGGAGCAGGAAATGAATGGGACTGGGAGGGGTGGGAAGCAGAGGGTAGGAGCAAGAGATGGATGGCACTGGGAGGGGTGGGAAGCAGAGGGAAGGAACAGAAGATGGATGGAACTGGGAGGGTTGGGGAGCAGAGGGAAGGAGCAAGAGATGGATGGGACTGGGAGGGTGGGGAGCAGAGGGAAGCCTACTGGAAAGTAGACACTGCTTAAAACAGAAGACACTGGGATCAAAGCGAATAGAAAAACTAAATGATCAGACAACAAAGGTAAATAAAAGTATTTTATTCATAATTTATTAATTGAAATGTGTCAGCTTTTTGAAATATGCATCTGTGATATTTTGCCTGTAAATTTCATTTCCTTCCTCCATATTAGCATATTCATTTGCATATTTATATATGCAAATGATATGCTAATATGCTCCGCCCATTCTTTGCCCCCCCAAATGAAACAGTCAAACTACGCCTATGCAGTCCCTGCTTGACAAAGCTTACAGTCTAATTGGGAACAAGTTTCCACTTAAGCAGAGTTATTGCTCCTTTGTTATTACCTATTCTCGGAATCATTTCCCCTATTTAGAGGATCATGGTGGCTACTCTTTCTGTTTCCTGAGTTTCTTGACTGGGGGTGGGGGTTAGGGGGGGTAAGAGGGAGAGAATTGCAAGAGCTTTGTGGGCCAGGAAGAGAACAGAGAGATACCGGACTGTAAACGTGGGGAGGGGTGGGGGTGAGAGGAATTGTAAAATCTTTGCGGATCGGGCCACAGACACACCCCCTGTTGAAAGTTCCTGGTTATGTCAGTGGGGTGGGGGATGGGAGGGAATTAAGCACTAAACAGAGCATCCACTGATGCAAATACTGACTAACCATCATTTATCAGATATTTAACCCTCATGTTATACTCACCTGCTAACATTTTCCTTTTTGGCCTAGGAGTTTACTTTTAAATATGGTGCAAAAGCCTCACTAGACATTTGTTCTCACCTTTGAAATCCCTTCTGTCAAAAATACAGCAGAATACAGCCCCTTGAGAAGATTGAAGTACAACAATTATCTTCCCGATATAATACATCTTTTTAATCTTATTAATTAGGTTCTGATAAACATTCATCTTGTGTTTATACCCCTCCTTATGAACATTTGACTTTTTTCTTCTCCATTTATTTTATTAGGATTATTTACCACCTTTTTGAAGACATCCACCCAGGTCAGCAAGAACAATCTGAACATAAGTAAGAGACAATTTCAGCAGAAAACATATTCAAATAACAATATACATTTGTCACGCCCCTCACCTTGCTGGTAATGGCACTCCCTCCATTGGTGTAGGGCCCGGGTTCCCTTCACAGCATCTCTGCCCTGCCTCCTTGCTCCATGGGGGTTGGATCCCCGTGACTGGTGTCCTTGTTATCCATCTTTCAGCCCTTAACCTATGGGCTCTCTGCCCTGCCTCCTTGCTCCATGGGGATTGGATCCCCGTGACTGGTGTTCTAGTTGTCCATCTCTCAGCCCTTAGCCTATGGGCTCTCCTTGCCTCCTCTGCTCTTTCCCTATTGGATGCCTGGCTGCTTCCCTTACTCTCCTTCTTAGCTGTTTCCAGTGAATACCTGATGCCAGCACTATTTCTGTGAAACCCTTCACTGCCTCAATGCTTCAGCTTCTACTTTGGTAGGTGTTACTTGCTCTGTAGTTTGCTTCTTCTCTACGTTGTCCCTCGTTGCTGACTTCGCCTGTACCTGGATTATTCTCTTGCTTGCTGCCTGCCTACTGACTTTGCCTGTACCTGGATTACTCTCTTTACCTGCTGCCTGCCTATTGACTTTACCTGTGCCTGGATTACTCTCTTACCTGTTGTCTGCCTATTGACTTTGCCTGCACCTGGATTACTCTCTTGCCTGCTGCCTGCCTATTGACATTGCCTGCACCTGGATTACTCTCTTGCCTGCTGCCTGCCTATTGACATTGCCTGTTTCTGGATTACCCTCCTGCCTGCTGCCTGCCTATTGACATGGCCTGTTGCTGGATTACTCCCCTGCCTGCTGCCTGCCTATTGACATTGCCTGTTTCTGGATTACTCCCCTGCCTGCCTACTGACTTTGCCTGTACCTGGATTACTCTCTTGACCTGCTGCCTGCCTATTGACTTTACCTGAGCCTGGATTACTCTATTGCCTGTTGCCTGCCTATTGTCTTTGCCCGTACATGGATCTCTCTCTTGCCTGCTGCCTGTCTGGCCGATACATTCACCACCCCACTTCCAGCTTCGTCTTGTAAGTCCTGCAGGCCACCCGCACCTAGGGGCTCAACCTCTGGGGAATGGCAGTCAGCGCAGGTGAAACCTGGGGTTGTCCGGCCACCAAGCAGAACCTGGTCCGAGTACCAGGCTCAGCAGCACTCTACTTGGTACAAGAACTCACAAGTCTGACAACATTTAGGTATAGTAAGCAATGTACAATGTCAACACAAAGAACAATAAAAATCTTAATAGACAGCATAGTGTGTAAGTGAAGGTAGAACATATAGACAGATAAGAAAGAGAAATTAGATAGAAAATAAGGGGAGCAACTTAAAAAAATTGCAAGTGAAGTCAGAAAGGTTCATGAAAATAATCTCAGCCAGGGTAGGGGTGGATAAGCAAATCCTGCTACAATATGTGCTACTGGTGTTAGTCCTTATGTGTGTGACTAATTAGTTAGTTGCTTCTTCTTTTAAAGGCTTAGAAGAATAGCCAAGTTTTCACCTACTTTTCCTATTCAATTCTTACTTCTCCTTTACAAGCTCAGTAGTATACAAAACTATTCTATACCGGCTTTTGTTTTCTTAGGTGCCACCGTATCTACTACACTCCTCAATGACTCATGCTTTCCAATGGCATCCCAAGCATTAATGATGAGTGTCTAACCCACTCATCTCTGACATCCAGCATCCCTTAAATCTGTACACACTTCTCCCTAGAAGATTCACCCTGAACCAACTATGGCACTGACCACAAAAACTGAATAAAAAATATCAGATGCAATTTAATATTTGAATTAATATTCATCCATTTTCCAGTAAAAACACTAAATCCCTTCTCAAGAGCTGAACCATTAACAACTTACCTAAATCAGATATAAAATGCAAAAAAACAAAACAAAACAAAAACCTATGCTTGTTCATTTTTAATAAATTTCCCTGCATCTCCCAATGCAGCACTAAAAAAAAAATCTATCATCTTCATAATATCAATAACATCAGATCCAGTTGGATGATACCCCCTAATTCTATATATAGCGTCAAAATTGCACACGCAAATGTGTACGTGTGCCCAAATTGTGCATGCAATTTAATTGATTAGAGCCAATTAGCACTGATAATTATTTGCTGATAATCAATTATTGGCGCTAATTGGCAATAATTGGAATTTACACATGCATCTTTATAGTTACTATTCTATAAAGATGTGTGCGTAAATTTTTCTATGTAGATCCAAAATGGGGGTGTGGTCATGGGTGGGGCATGGGCAGGTCAGGGGTGTTTCTAGGATTTGCATGCAGTGTTATAGAATTCAGAGGTTCTGTGTCTAGGTGCAGGGATTTATACCAGGGTTCAGTTGGTGCAAATCCCTGTACCCAAAATTGGGTGTGGCTCCAGGCACTAAGGGCCTCTTTTACAAAGACACGCTACTGGTCCCCAGTGCAGCAAATGAGAGGAAGCCTATTCAATTCATATGGGTTTCCTCTCATTTGCTGCATGGGAATTGCTAGTGTGGCTTTGTAAAAGAAGCCCTAAGTGCTCTTCTATAAATGGCACCCAACTTTGAGTGCCATTTTATAGAATAGCGCATAGTGTGCTTTATTTTTGGCAACCAAATTTGGGGGCCATTTTTAGAATTGAGTCCAGTACCAAACATAATACCCCAACCTTTAAACCACAGTCATCACATCTTTCTATATTTAAATCTTTTTCATTCTAGTATCTAACAGAACATGCAGGAAAATTATCATCACACCTCCCTCTCTTCATTGTGATCTTCATTAAAATTAAATACAATAGCCTACCAGGCATAACTGATTTACTATCAATTGCAACACTTTGATAGCCAAATTTCAGTTATATATAAGCTCTCTCAAGTTTTAATCCTTAACCATATCAACTCCCTTCACTAAGCATCATGCAAATAAGAACAACAAACATACTCTGAAATGTCTATATGCAAATGCTAGGAGTCTAAGAAATAAGATGGGAGAGTTGGAATATATTGCACTAAATGAAAAATTGGATATAATAGGCATTACTGAGACCTGGTGGAAGGAGGATAACCAGTGGGACACTGTCATACCGGGGTACAAAGTATATCGTAATGATAGGGTGGACCGGACTGGTGGAGGGGTAGCATTGTATATTAACGAGAGCCTTGACTCAAATAGATTACAAATTCAGCAGGACACAAATCACACCTTCGAATCATTGTGGGTTGAAATTCCATGTATAAAAGGGAAAAAAATGGTGATAGGAGTGTACTACCGTCCGCCTCGCCAGGATGAGCAGGTAGACACAGAAATGATAAAAGAAATCAGAGACGCGAACAAAATGGGCAATGTGATAATAATGGGTGACTTCAATTATCCAAATATAGACTGGGCAAATGTAACATCGGGACACGCTACAGAGATACAATTCTTTGATGAAATCAAGGACAGCTTTATGGAGCAACTGGTGCAGGAGCCGACGAAAGAAGGAAAAATTCTAGACTTGGTCCTTAGTGGAGCGCATGATCTGGTGAGGGACGTTATGGTACTGGGGCCGCTTGATAACAGTGACCATAATATGATCAGTTTTGACATCGACCTTGAAGTAACTGTACACAGAAAGTCAAATACGTTAGTGTTTAACTTTAAAAAAGGAGACTATGATAAAATGAGAAGAACGGTAAAAAAAAATTAGGGGGGCAACTGAGAGAGTAAAAACTGTACAACAGGGGTGGACGCTGTTCAAAAATACCATCCTGGAGGCCTAAGCCATACATATTCCGCGAATTAGAAAAGAAAGACGGAAGTCCAAAAGACACCCGGCCTGGTTGAAAAGTGAGGTAAAGGAAGCTATTAGGGCTAAAAGAAACGCCTTCAGAAAATGGAAGAAGGAACCGTCTGAAAATAACAAGAAACAGCATAAGGAGTGTCAAAGCAAATGCAAGGCGCAGATTAAGAAGGCCAAGAGGGAGTACGAAAAAAAGATAGCATTAGAGGCAAAAAAACATAGTAAAAATTTTTTCGGTATATTAAAAGCAGGAAGCCGGCAAAAGAATCGGTTGGGCCGCTGGATGACCGAGGGGTAAAAGGGGAGATCAAGGAAGACAAAGACGTAGCGGAGAGACTGAATGAATTCTTTGCTTCGGTCTTCACCGAGGAAGATTTGGGTGGGATACCGGTGTCGGAAATGGTATTTCAAGCGGACGAGTCGGAGAAACTTACTGACTTTACGGTAAACCTGGAGGACGTAATGGGGCAGTTCGGCAAACTGAAGAGTAGCAAATCTCCTGGACCGGATGGTATTCATCCTAGAGTACTGATAGAACTGAAAAACGAGCTTGCGGAGCTACTGCTAGTGATATGCAACTTATCCTTAAAATCGAGCGTGGTACCGGAAGATTGGAGGGTGGCCAATGTAACGCCCATTTTTAAAAAAGGCTCCAGGGGAGATCCGGGAAATTATAGACCGGTGAGTCTGACGTCGGTGCCGGGGAAAATGGTAGAGGCTATTATTAAAAACAAAATTACAGAGCACATCCGAGGACATGGATTACTGAGACCAAATCAGCATGGCTTTTGTGTGGGGAAATCTTGCCTGACCAAATCATAAGCCATTCTCTACTTTTTTAACTGTATAAATTCTAGGAGGAACTAAGAGGGCTAGTTCAGATGGCTGGCGATTTGACCTTTTAATCTAAAGGGGCCATAACAACCTTTACCCATAATGACCCGCACTACATGTTTAACCCTTCCAAACTCTTACTAATAAAAGAGCATAAAATCACCATAAAAACAAACAATACAAGAATATGTATAGGTCATTTCTCTCCCCAACTGTAACATATAAACAATAAAATTTGTTAAGTGCCCAAAGTGGTGTACAAATTGGCATAAGGGGATTCATCAAGATATGGTAAAAACACACACACACACACACTTTACAGAACCTTGATTTCCTGAGGGATTCAGCAATCGACGGGATCCCAGTACCACAGGCTGCTAAATCAAGCCTTAGATGAATAATGCTGCTCGTGAGCCACCTCATAAGAAGCGTTATTCCCACTGTCTGGGAGTATCACCCCTCAAAACAGCAGCCTGATGCTGCTGGGTGTAGTGTAAGATTTTAAAGGTTGTTTTTCAACTCTGCCTTGACCGACAAGGGCACTCGGGGTCTGAATTTTTGATTAGAAGTAATTCTGCTTGTGTGAAAGATAACACAGCTCTAATTAATTAGCTCTGAACATGAGTTCTAAGCCTAAAAAAAAAGGGAGTTTCTGTCAGTGAAATTGGGAGCTCGTCTGTGAGTAATGTACGTACTGCACAGAGAACCATATTTTCTGGTCTAAGAAACTCCTGGCTTTCGCTGTGAACAAGGCCCCACTAGCAGATGATAAAAGCCCAAATGGTGTAAGGACCAGTGATTTATGTATAGTGTATGTATATTGCTTTTCCTGGTCTAGAAATTCTTAGCATTGCTTGGATGTAGGGACCAGTGATGCAATGATTGTTTATACAGTGGTGGAAATAAGTATTTGATCCCTTGCTGATTTTGTAAGTTTGCCCACTGACAAAGACATGAGCAGCCCATAATTGAAGGGTAGGTTATTGGTAACAGTGAGAGATAGCACATCACAAATTAAATCCGGAAAATCACATTGTGGAAAGTATATGAATTTATTTGCATTCTGCAGAGGGAAATAAGTATTTAATCCCTCTGGCAAACAAGACCTAATACTTGGTGGCAAAACCCTTGTTGGCAAGCACAGCGGTCAGACGTCTTCTGTAGTTGATGATGAGGTTTGCACACATGTCAGGAGGAATTTTGGTCCACTCCTCTTTGCAGATCATCTCTAAATCATTAAGAGTTCTGGGCTGTCGCTTGGCAACTCGCAGCTTCAGCTCCCTCCATAAGTTTTCAATGGGATTAAGGTCTGGTGACTGGCTAGGCCACTCCATGACCCTAATGTGCTTCTTCCTGAGCCACTCCTTTGTTGCCTTGGCTGTATGTTTTGGGTCATTGTCGTGCTGGAAGACCCAGCCACGACCCATTTTTAAGGCCCTGGCGGAGGGAAGGAGGTTGTCACTCAGAATTGTACGGTACATGGCCCCATCCATTCTCCCATTGATGCGGTGAAGTAGTCCTGTGCCCTTAGCAGAGAAACACCCCCAAAACATAACATTTCCACCTCCATGCTTGACAGTGGGGACGGTGTTCTTTGGGTCATAGGCAGCATTTCTCTTCCTCCAAACACGGCGAGTTGAGTTCATGCCAAAGAGCTCAATTTTTGTCTCATCTGACCACAGCACCTTCTCCCAATCACTCTCGGCATCATCCAGGTGTTCACTGGCAAACTTCAGACGGGCCGTCACATGTGCCTTCCGGAGCAGGGGGACCTTGCGGGCACTGCAGGATTGCAATCCGTTATGTCGTAATGTGTTACCAATGGTTTTCGTGGTGACAGTGGTCCCAGCTGCCTTGAGATCATTGACAAGTTCCCCCCTTGTAGTTGTAGGCTGATTTCTAACCTTCCTCATGATCAAGGATACCCCACGAGGTCAGATTTTGTGTGGAGCCCCAGATCTTTGTCGATTGACAGTCATTTTGTACTTCTTCCATTTTCTTACTATGGCACCAACAGTTGTCTCCTTCTCGCCCAGCGTCTTACTGATGGTTTTGAGGCCCATTCCAGCCTTGTGCAGGTGTATGATCTTGTCCCTGACATCCTTAGACAGCTCCTTGCTCTTGGCCATTTTGTAGAGGTTAGAGTCTGACTGATTCACTGAGTCTGTGGACAGGTGTCTTTCATACAGGTGACCATTGCCGACAGCTGTCTGTCATGCAGGTAACGAGTTGATTTGGAGCATCTACCTGGTCTGTAGGGGCCAGATCTCTTACTGGTTGGTGGGGGATCAAATACTTATTTCCCTCTGCAGAATGCAAATAAATTCATATACTTTCCACAATGTGATTTTCCGGATTTAATTTGTGATGTGCTATCTCTCACTGTTACCAATAACCTACCCTTCAATTATGGGCTGCTCATGTCTTTGTCAGTGGGCAAACTTACAAAATTAGCAAGGGATCAAATACTTATTTCCACCACTGTAGGTATTATTTTTTTCAGTTATATAGCTTAATCACTGTGTATATACATCTTAATCATTGTGTGTCTTAGAACCTCTAATAAAAGTCTCATTTACCTAATACGAATCCAAAAGAATTCACAGTAGTTGCTGATAGTCTCTGTTAGGTCTGTGTCAGTGAGGCAGGCTGTAAAACCAGGTTAGAACACTGGGCCACTAGCTCAGAGTGTTCTTGGACATTTGGCCTCCCCCACTCAAGCACTCCTCCAGAGTTGAGGCCCCCGCTCTCACCTGAAAGGTTTCACTGGTGGTCCAGAATGGGGTCCTCTGGGAGTCTCGATGATCTAGACCCCCATTCTGGACCTCTTTGGGCAGGAATGATGCTAGTTGCTCTTGCCTTGTTCTGCGCTGCTGGTAGAGGTCTTATACCATATATGCAAATATTTTCTTATATGGAATATATGACCCCTAGTGGTAGTGGTACCATTGTTAAGGTGACGCAGGAGAGGGCAGGAGTGACTAGGTATCGCTCCTGTCTGACAACCCCCCCTGGACTCTAGAAGACCCCCAGAGTACCCTTACCCTGGAACACGAATGCAACCTTTCAGGTGGAGGAGGGGGAGTAGGGAGGTGTAAATGCTGGGTGGGTGCTTGAGTGGGGTGAGGGGTGGAAGTCTACAGGGACCCTGAGCTAATGCCCTGGGAGCACTGGGCCACAGCCTGGTGGCCCAATGCTCCCAGATAGTAACATAACCCCAGCTTTTTTTTGGGGGGGGGGGGGGGGCTGTGACCTGGAGTGTATCACTGCAAGTCATATTAAGGTATTGGGGTAGTAATGAGATACAAAACATGGATCTGCATATTTTCCATCTCATTACTAACTAACCCAACTTAAATATTACCACTGTATTTTAAGTCAAGCTGCATTAAGGCCTTTTAGGTCATATTAAGAACTAAATAACATGCATTAAACCCTAACACTGTTAGATGAATCCTTCCCCCCACCCCCAAGTGTCAGCCCTGTAGATGCATCTTTTCAATGTCACATAGTAGTCGATGCAATTTTAAAAGAAAGCAGTAGACTGAGCCAAGTGATATCATCCACTGACACTGGAGTTAACGGGCACAGTTCAAGGTAACCCATAGCGATATAGAACCACAATTACTATACTGCTAACATTCTTTGGTGTCAGCTTTGATCAATAGTGAACTGCAAACATTTGTGTGCAGCTATTGTAATTTTAAATTAAAAAGTAGCAGGTAGAATCAAGTAACATCATCAGGATAACCCACAGCAATACAGACCCACAATCACATCATGCTAACAATCTTTTCCAACACTGATCAGTAGCCAGCAAATAAATAAATACACGCTGGGATCTTTTCTCTTATCTAATTCACAAGATCCTTAGGATGACCAAAACTTAAAAGTTAAAAACAAAACAAAAAACAGTTATGTTGACCATATGAGTGATTTTGAATAACAACCTGTGTGTATGAGGAATGCATTGTTCAGATCTTAAAGAGGATGACTTTTTCTGTTCCATTGCCAATTTCACTTTCGGAAACAATTTCTGTACAATAGGACATTGTGATGCAGATGATACTTGCTGAAACTAAACAAAATGAAGGTTCAGTGACCAATGACTGTTTTTTTATTACTAAATCATTTCTCAAATAACTCCCTCAAACTAAATTTTTATTACACAATAGTGAATTTTTCATATATTTTCTAGTGCATAGGGATTATTTATAAGATAGCTTCTAGATAAAGTCTCACTTCATTTTGAATTCCTCATTTATTGCACTTTCAGAAATGTATCAATGGTGCTTAGATTATTTATTTTTAATAAACTGAATTCACATAGGAAAGAAAAGGTGTGTAATAGATTCCATCAAGAATACCTGTGACTTATCTCCTTCTACTTCATGCAGAACCAGCTCTGTACAATAAGGTATTTTCACAAAAGCTGTATTTATGAACTAGACAAAATAAGAATTTCAATAATGGGAGACAAGTCTTATCTTTATTTTGATGTGTCACGTAATCACCCTTGAACTGGAATATTATAGCCATAGCTCTCATTTTCCTGTGGCATCTTGGGTAGATTTAGTGGCAAAGATTCAGATGTCTGTGGCAGCTCTACTGCATGATTGGATTATTTTGAATACTAAAAAATGAAAATGTATTTTCCATAAGATATACAGCAGTTTTCTATGTAACTTTGCTCTATATAATATCATCACCATAAAACAAACAATGAAAGAAAATAATTACAGGTCAGTCCTCTCCCCAGTTGTAGTATATATACAATAAAATCTGTTAAGTGCCCAAGGTGGCATACTTTACTAAGCTGTATTATGTGTGGAAAAGCGGCCTAGCATTGGACAAATTAAAATATTCTCCATTAGTTTTGCCATTTGCGCACTAAGCATGTTGCAGGTATTTTAAAATATTTTTTGGGTGTGTCAAGGGTGGAGAATAGGCATGGAAGTGCTATTGAGCTAACATGCTATCATTAGCATGTGCTAGTTGAATAACATGGACTTAATGCGGGGGGCATTTACTGCTTCTTATGTGTTAATTTTTTTTAAATAGTTGCAACCCAATATTTGGTTCACCCCTACTTTTCCTGTTTCCATTGGGCGATACATAGAGGCTTGTTTTTCGGATTTTTTTTTGCTTGGTTCGTGTGCTAATGCTAACATTAGTGCATAGCCAGAAGTTCTACAAATAGAAAAATGCCTATTTTATGGGCCAAGCTAGAAATGGACTCGGCACACAGGAAAGTTCCATGTTAGGATGCCCTAAGCCCATTTACTAGCTCAACTTAATAAAACAGCTCCTAAGAGCATATGAAAAGACAAAAAGAACTGGCAAAATTTAGGTTCACAAGGAGTAGAGAATGACACATGACTTCACACGTGTAAGGAGAACAAATAATCTTTATTCAATGCACCAGACTTGACCTGACACGGTTCTGTGTTTTGACGGAGAGCTGCTAGGAGCTTAGCGAGTTCACTTTTCACGGTGAAGATGTGATATTGTGACTCCGCACATTGCCTGCATTAGAACAGACTTTTCTTCCGTAGCACCACATATAGGAACATTGTAATTCAGAGCAATTATATCAGACCCCTGATGCAGGCGGTCTTATCCGCCAAAACACAGACCCGTGTCAGATCAAGTCTGATGCTTTGAATAAAGATTATTTGTTCTCCTTAGATGTGTGAAGTTGTGTGTCATCCTCTATTCCTTTGGAACCTGTTCTGATCTACGTAGATGTATTTTCCTGTTTCTTCTTTGACAAAAATATCTAGGAATTGGTTATTGGACAGAAAACAGAGGATAGGGTTAAATGGTCATTTCTTTCAATGGAGGTGGGTGAACAATGGAGCATTGCAGGAATCAGTTCTGGGATCGGTGCTATTTAATATATTTATAAATTATATGGAAATCGGAATGATGAGTAATCTGATTAAGTTTGCAGATGACACAAAACTATTCAAGGCTGTTAAAATACATGCAGACTGTGAAATATTGCACGAAGACGTTAGGAAATTGGAAGACTGGGCATCCAAATGGCAGATGAAATTTAATATGGACAAATGCAAGGTGATGAACATTGGAAAGAATCATCTGAATCATAGTTACCTCCTCCTTGGGGGTCAACACTCAAGAAAAATATCTAGGTGTTGTAGATAATATGCTGAAATCTTCTGCTCAGTGTGCAGTGGCGGCCAAAAAAGCAAACAGGAATTATTAGGAAAGGGATGGTGAATAAAACTGAAAATAGTATAATGCCTCTGTATCGCTCCATGGTGCGACCTCACCTTGAGTATTGTGTTCAGTTCTGGTCACCATATCTGAAAAAAGATATAGCTGAATTAGAAAAGGTTCAAAGAAGAGCAACCAAAATGATAAAGCGGATGTAACTCCTTTTGTATGAGGAAAGGCTAAAGAGGTTATGGTTCTTTAGCTTGGAAAAGAGATTGATGAGGAGAGATATGACTGAGTTCTACAAAATCCTGAGTCGTGTAGAAGTAAATAGATTTTTTACTCGTTCCAAAAGAACGAAGGCTAGGGGACAATATGAGGTAGTTACATGGAAATACTTTTAAAATAGGAGGAAATATTTTTTTCACTCAATGTATAGTTAAGCTCTGGAACTCTTTGCCAGAGGAGGTGGTAACAGCAGTTTGTATATCTGGGTTAAAAAAGGTTTGCAAACTATAACAGAAATCTTAATTGAAATTTTAAAGTATTAAAAATGTTCTCATTTACTCATATTGTATACATAATTACTTTTTGTAAAAAGCTCAATAAAATTATATAAATATTTATTTGTTGTGCTCAGTTTTTTTGGTGCATTGCTGTGGACTAAAAATCCAAGCTTTGCAGGGACACCACATTTACATCATAGCACATCCTACCTCCATCCTGATCATAATGCTTAATTGATGGACAATGTCCAAAAAAAAAAGAATGTTAAAAAACTGATGTTCAAAAAATTGAATAACAGCTACTTAGCTTAGGTAGAGATTGTGCAGAACCAAAGATCTTCTTCCTGCAAATTTCTTGTCCACTGCAATACTTTTTTCAGAAAAATCACTCCGTGCAAGACTTAAGAACAAAAGAGTCACTGTTCATCGATTTTAGTTCCCTACATGGGCCATGTTTCGCCAAACTAATGGCGTCTTCAGGGGAACTGATTTTTCAGCAAAACCAGGGAGGAACACCACCCTGTCCGGTTCACAAACCAGTTACAGATTCCTACACAGACACTACATGTCAGCAGAATCCTTCACCTCAGTCACACATGCAGAACATAGACAGATTCTCAACTGATACAAAATAGGAGGCCACAAAAAGCATATAGACAAAAACTGAAGACCTTCCAAGAAAGCCAGATTCTATATGCAGTGTTTTGTTTTTGTTTTTTCTTCATTGTTCCATATTATATGCTGTTATATGTTTTTATAAATATTATGTTACTTTAAAATCAATAAATAAAGTTAAAAAAAGACATAGTAACATAAACATAGTAGATGACGACAGAAAAAGACCTGCATGGTCCATCTAGTCTGCCCAACAAGATAAACTCATATGTGCTACTTTTTGTGTATACCTTACCTAGATTTGTACCTGTCCTTTTCAGGGCACAGACCGTGTAAGTCTGCCCAACACTATCCCCACCTCCCAACCCCCGGCTCTGGGACAGACCGTATAAGTCTGCCCAGCAATATCCTCGCCTCCCAACCACCAGCCCCGCCTCCCACCACCGGCTCTGCCACCTAATCTCAGCTAAGCTTCTGAGGATCCATTCCCTCGGAACAGGATTCCTTTATATTTATCCCACACATGTTTGAATTCCGTTACCGTTTTCCTCTCCACCACCTCCCATGGGAGAGCATTCCAAGCATCCACCACTCTCTCCGTGAAAAAATACTTCCTGACATTTTTCTTGAGTCTGCCCCCCTTCAATCTCGTGCCCTCTAGTTCTACCGCCTTCCCATCTCCGGAAAAGGTTCATTTGCGGATTAATACCTTTCAGATATTTGAACGTCTGTATCATATCACCCCTGTTTCTCCTTTCCTCCAGGGTATATATGTTCAGGTCAGCAAGTCTCTCCTCATATATTTCTAAAAAAGCAAACAAGCATGAGCAACATATCCCCCTTTCCTTTCCCTCCCATCCACGAGCAACATGCCCCTCTCTCCTCTCCATCCTCTTCTATGTGCTGAATTTCTCCCTTTTCCCTGTCCTCCATGTACATATCTCCCTCTCCTTTCCCTCCTCTCCCTCTCATCCACACGCAGATTGTCTCTCCCTGTCATCCACATACAGTTCACCCCTTCTCTCCCTCTCATTCATGTGCATCTTGTCCCCTTTCTCTCCTTCTCATCCACTGGAGCTTGTCCCCTTTATCTCCTCATCCACTGCAGCTTGTCCTCTTCTCTCCTTCTCATCCACTGATGCTTGTCCCTATCTCTCCTTCTCATCCACTGCAGCTTGTCCCCTTCTCTTCCTCTCATCCACACAACTTGTCCTCTTCTCTCCCTTACGCAGCATGTTTAAAACCCAAACCCCCTCCCACTCCCCACTCCCCGGGCCTACCTTAGACAGCCCTGGTGGCCCAGTGGTCAGATGGAGCAGGAGCGATTCTCCTATGCTTTTGCCCATGCAGTCTCTACTCTCCGTACTGAAAATGGCTGCCGTGAGTTCCCACAGCAATCTCATGAGACTGCCACTGAAACTTACAGCAGTCACTTTCTGTACAGGGAGTAGAGATTGCAATGGGTTGGAGTGTACATAGGAGGATTGCTCCTGCCCCAGCTGATCTGGCACATCAACCGGCTCGCAAAATTAAAGAATTGCGAGCTAGCACCAGCACACCACTGACTGGCCATATTAGTAGCCACCCTCTGACTGACTTCATCCTGTTTGTATTTTTTTGAAGGTTCAGTCTTCAGAACTGTACACAGTGCTCTAAATGAGTTTTGACTAGAGTTTTGTACAGAGGTATTATCACCTCCTTTTTCTTGCTGGCCATTCCTCTCCCTATGCACTCAAGCATCTTTATGACTTTTGTTGTCATCTTTTCCAACTGTTTGGACACCTTAAGATCATCAGACAGAAACACAGAAAAATGAAGGCAGATAAAGACCATATGGCCCTAGTCTGCCTATACATGCTATTGACTATCACTTCCTCTCTCTCTTACAGATCCTATGTACTTGCCAATGGCATTCCTAGGGGGGGGGGCGGTGGGTGCGGTCCGCCCCAGGTGCACGCCGTTGGGGGGTTACTTCCTGTTCCGGGGCAGGGGGAGCATAGAACGAGCGAAGCAGACAGGCATGCGGCACCCCCCCAGCAGGTAAAAATGCACCCGAGGGGGAGGGATTCATTTCGCCGGCGGGGGGGGGGGGGGGGGAGGCACTGCACCTGAGGGGGGGGGGCGCATCGGCGATCCACCCCGGGTGTCAGCCACCGGAACACCACTGGTACTTGCCCCAAACTTTCTCCAATTGAGATACAGTTTTTGTCTCCACCACCCCCACCAGGAGGCCATTCCAGAAATTCACAGGTTACTTCTGAGTCTTTCCCTTTTGATCTATATACTGTGTCATGTCACTCCAGAGCTTCTTTTCAATTGAAAGAGATTTGCCTTCTGTGCATTTATGCCACGTAGGTATTTAAACATCGCTATCATATTTCCCCTCTCCCACCTTTCTTCCAAAGTATTATATATTGAAATCTTTAAGTCTATCCCCATATGCTTTATGATGAAGACAACAGACCACTTAGATCTGTCAATTGATAGTATTCTATAAGATGTGCATGCTGATGGGTGACACTCCCATGTCTTACCCATGATCCTCCTATATGTATGCACCTTTTTAATTGCACACTATAGGGTCCCCCACATGATCATAGCATTCTAAAACCCCTCAAGATCAGCCTCAATCCTGGACCTCCCCCCATGCGTACCATAGCTTGCTTGGTGGTCTAGCAGGTAGTTGGGGCATGAGCGATCTCCACTAGCTCCTGCCCAAGCTGGCTTCAGAGTCCAAATGGCTGCCTTTAGAGGTCACAATATCCAATTTGACTCAGGAACTGGCATGCATAGAGCTCTGGTATTCAATGCCGGTACCCACATAAGTGCCAGCACTGAATATTGGGGACTAATTCAGCCAGTGGCAGTAAGAATCTAAAACAATACTGACTGTTGCCGGCTGAATGCAAACCAGATTATCTTTTTTCCTTATCACATTAAGGGAAACTGAGATTTAGCTTTAGTTATAAGCAGTTTGGCATATGAAAGTTGCAAGCAGGGCTTCTAAAATAACTGCCTAACATATAGGGGACAATTCTATAACTGAAGAAGCTTGAGAAAGCGAAATGGGTGGCTCCATTGAGCCTCTGGCAAGATAAATTTCCTGCTCTAAATATGATTTATAGGTATCAAATAAGTTTGGTTAAACGTTTGAGTCACCAAAACGTATGTGTGGAAACATTGCATATATAATACGGAGGTTTTTGACCAATGATTGATTTATGTGAGGAAGATTCTATCTCAATTGCTGAGAGATTGAACTACTAGTGAGTTTTCCCCCCCCCCCCTCCTTATTATGTTTTGTATGCTATATATTTAAGTATGCACATATGCACCATCTTGCGTGAATCTTTTCATAAAGGTAGTTAATAAATCCTAATAAATTAATAGGTATGTGCACTTATTTGTGCTCCGCTCTGGATAAAAGCAGAACAGAAATGGTAATAAATGAAAAAAATGCAATGAAATGTATGCTGATTTCAAAACATTTATGCATGCAGTGGACATGCAAATTAGCATCTAGTTTATAGA